>NC_091997.1:25378621-25686478 GCF_044704955.1 Pristiophorus japonicus | reverse complement strand
ATTCATAGCGAGGGGATTTGAGTACAGGGGCAAGGAGGTGTTACTACAGTTGTACAGGGCCTTGGTGAGGCCACACCTGGAGTATTGTGTACAGTTTTGGTCTCCTAACTTGAGGAAGGACATTCTTGCTATTGAGGGAGTGCAGTGAAGGTTCACCAGACTGATTCCCGGGATGGCGGGACTGACCTATCAAGAAAGACTGGATCAACTGGGCTTGTATTCACTGGAGGTCAGAAGAATGAGAGGGGATCTCATAGAAACGTTTAAAATTCTGATGGGTTAAGACAGGTTAGATGCAGGAAGAATGTTCCCAATGTAGGGGAAGTCCAGAACCAGGGGTCACAGTCTAAGGATAAGGGGTAAGCCATTTAGGACCGAGATGAGGAGAAACTTCTTCACCCAGAGAGTGGTGAACCTGTGGAATTCTCTACCACAGAAAGTTGTTGAGGCCAATTCACTAAATATATTCAAAAAGGAGTTAGATGTAGTCCTTACTACTAGGGGGATCAAGGGGTATGGCGAGAAAGCAGGAATGGGGTACTGAAGTTGCATGTTCAGCCATGAACTCATTGAATGGCGGTGCAGGCTCGAAGGGACGAATGGCCTATTCCTGCACCTATTTTCTGTGTTTCTATGTCTATTACACATCACCCAGTCTTGGATGGCTAGTTCCTCGACATAGTGGTCTAGAAAACCATCCCTAATACACTCCAGGAAATCCTCCTCCAGCACATTGCTACCAGTTTGGTTAGCCCAATCAATATGGAGATTAAAGTCACCCATGATAACTGCTGTACCTTTATTGCATGCATCCCTTATTTCTTGTTTGATGCTGTCTCCAACCTCACAACTACTGTTTGGTGGCCTGTACACAACTCCCACTAGCGTTTTCTGCCCCTTGGTATTCCGCAGCTCCACCCATATCAATTCCACATCATCCAAGCTAATGTCCTTTCTTACTATTGCATTAATTTCCTCTTTAACCAGCAATGCCATCCCGCATCCTTTTCCTTTCTGTCTATCCTTCCTAAATGTTGAATACCCCTGGATGTTGAGTTCCCAGCCTTGGTCACCCTGGAGCCATGTCTCCGTGATGTCAATTACATCATACCTGTTAACTGCTATCTGCGCAGTTAATTCATCCACCTTATTCCGAATACTCCTCGTATTGAGGCACAGAGCCTTCAGGCTTGCGTTTCTAACACACTTTGCCCCTTTAGAATTTTGCTGTAATGTGGCCCTTTTTGCTTTTGGCCTTAGGTTTCTCTGCCCTCCACTTTTACTTTTCTTCTTTCTATCTTTTGCTTCTGCCCCCATTCTACTTCCCTCTTTCTCCCTGCATAGTTCCCATCCCCCTGCTGTATTAGTTTAACTCCTCCCCAACAGCACTAGCAAACACTCCCCCTTGGACATTGGTTCCGGTCCTGGCCAGGTGCAGACCGTCCAGTTTGCACCTGGCCACCTCGCCCAGACCCGGATCCAATGTCCCAGGAATTTGAATCCTTCCCTGCTGCACCACTCCTCAAGCCACATATTCATCAGAGCTTTCCTGCGATTCCTACTCTGACTAGCACGTGGCACTGGTAGCAATCCTGAGATTACTACTTTTGAGGTCCTACATTTTAATTTAGCTCCTAGCTCCCTAAATTCATCTTGTAGGATCTCATCCCTTTTTTTACCTATATTTTGGTACCTATATGTACCACGACAACTGGCTGTTCACCCTCCCTTTTCAGAATGCCCTGCACCCGCTCAGAGATCTCCTTGACCCTTGCACCAGGGAGGCAACATACCATCCTGGAGTCTCGGTTGCGGCCGCAGAAACATCTATCTATTCCCCTTACAATTGAATCCCCTATCACTATAGCTCTCCTACTCTTTTTCCTGCCCTCCTGTGCAGCAGAGCCACCCACGGTGCCATGAACTTGGCCGCTGCTGCCTTCCCCTGGTGAGTCATCCCCCTCAACAGTACCCAAAGCGGTGTATCTGTTTTGCAGGGGGGTGACTGCAGGGGACCCCTGCACTACCTTCCTTGCACTGCTCTTCCTGTTAGTCTCCCATCCCCTATCTGGCTGTGTACCCTTTTCCTGCGGTAAGACCAACTCACCGAAATGCGCTATTCATGTCATTCTCAGCATCGTGCTCTAGAGTGAATCCACTCGCAGCTCCAGCGCCACAATGCGGTTCGTCAGGAGCTGCAGCCGACACACTTCCCGCACATGTAGTTGTCAGGGACACCGGAAGCGTCCCTGAATTCCCAAATAGTACAGAGGAGCATAACACGTGTCCGAGCTGTCGTGCCATGACTTAACCGTTAGATAAACTTAAATTGGCAACAACAATGCTAAATGTTACTTACTGATATAGAAAAGAAAAAGAAAAACTACTCACCAATCACCAGCTAATCACTTACCCCCTTGGCCCTGACATCACCTTTCGATTTCTTTCTACTTCGTTTTTGCCTTCGCTCTCTGCTGCAGCTGCACCGGCGGGCCTCTTGTAGGCCTCAGCGATCTACGCTCTGCCTCGCGACACGACGCTGCTGCTCCCCGGACTGACGTGCCTCTGGTAGGCCTCAGCGATCTCCCGCTCCGCCTCCCGACACGATGCTGCTGCTCCCTGGACTGACGGGCCTCTTGTATTACTATGATACTTTACCTGATTGGCTGTCCAGAGCCATGTGACTCCAGCTCCAGGCCTGCGCATGTGCCGACGTGCACGCACTGCGAATCGCAGTCGAAGGAGGCATCAGCCTCGGAAAGTCGAACAAGGGCAGCAGCTTAAGGTAGGTGCGTATTTTTTCTCTAAAATGCCCGCGGGAAGAACAAAACCGAATTTCAGGGTACCATGATCACTTTAGTCGTGCTGAAATTAGACATTTTTAGATTCCCACGAGAAAATTAAATCCATCTCTTCCCTCCCCCAGGGCCATCACGCGAAGAACAGCAGTGCCTGCCCCTTGGGGATGAGGTTTCCTCAGAGGAGCTGATTCCTTCCGAGGGTGCGCCCATTACCGGACACATACTTACCCGGTACCAGAGCGCCATGGTGGGTCCTGTTAGAGAATTAGTGGGATGTCACCTGGGGTGACTCACAGTTCACAAGCACTCATGAGTCGAGAGTGGTGGTAGGGACAACTGTGGTGATTCCACGTGGGACGGTGCGGGCCTGTCCAAGCTCTGCTCAGCGGGACAGTGATGCTGAACCCTGGGGACCATCAATGTAAAGGAGAGTGACAGGAGAATCATTGAGCGTTAACATGCAGGTACAGCAAGCAATTAAGAAAGCAAATAGTATGGTGACCTTTATTACAAGAGCATTTGAGTATATCATCATCATAGGCAGTCCCTCGAAGCGAGGATGACTTGCTTCCATGCCAAACAGGGATGAGTTCACAGGTGTTTCAATGAAGGACCTAATATTCCAGATCCCGAACTGCATCACGAAGGATGGAAGATGCCTGTGCGTGGATTTTTTTAACGTGTGGTGACCGTTGCACACCAGCCACCACACGGGCTTGACAGAGCTAGGTCTTGGTCCAGTGGCAAGGGTTACCCAAGACGACTGGAGACCAGCTCTGCTGCACGGACCTAGTGCGCACACATATCGCAGTGTGGGCTGGCCCGTGCTGCCCCTGGGCCCTCGCCTCTTTACAGCCCGGAACGCACGCCTCTCCTGGGCCCTGGTCACTTCCTTCTACAAACTCTTGCCGCTCCTTCGCCCCTCCTGCTGTGCCTGCCCGCACTGCAATCAGCGACCTGGCTTCGCAGCCGTTGCCCTCCTGCAGCAGCACGCGCTGCTCCCTGTAATGGCCCCGGCCTGCTGATGGTCTTGCAGGCCGGGACCATGCCAAAAAAAGGGACCTGGTGAGACCACACATGGATTATTGTGTACAGTTTTTGTCTCCTGACCTAAGGAAGGATATACTTGCCATTGAGGGAGTGCAACGAAGGTTCACCAGACTGATTCCTGGGATGGGGGGGGATTGTCCTATGAGGAGAGATTGAGTAGACTAGGCCTATATTCTCTAGATATTAGAAGAATGAGAGGTGATCTCATTGAAACATAAAAAATTCTTACAGGGCTTGACAGGGTAGATGCAGGGAGGATGTTTCCCCTGGCTGGGGAGTCTAGAACCAGGGGTTACAATCTCAGAATAAGAGGTCGACCATTTAGGACTGAGATGAGGAGAAATTTCTTCACTCAGAGCATGGTGAATCTCTGGAATTCTCTACCCCAGAGGGCTGTGCAGTCTCGTGGCCCGAACTTGGTCAAAGATAAGGCCCACCCAAGTGCCGCCCAAAGGACCGCTGAGATGCCGGATGGTACTTTGGGCGGGAGATACCTCAAGAAGACCTGCAAAGACTTCCCGGTGGCAAAAAAAACCGACTTACGCCATGAATGTGGGCGGCAGCGGACAGGAGCTCCCAATCTTGGCGGCAAATGCGATCCTCGCCAAAGTGCCACCGAGGATTGAGTCAGGCCCGTAAATAAAAATTTACCCCCAAAAAAAAACCCACTGGAAAACCTTCAGGGGACCCCATCCATCTGAATTGCGGTAAAAAAAAACAACTAAAAGAAGTTTACTCACCTTTTTTTGCAGGTCTTCGTACTTACCATTGAGATTAGACCTGTCTCCACACGACGGTCCTTCCCCCTGCTGCTAGTAGCTTCCGCCCGGAGCAATCTGGCAGCTCGGCGGGCGGAAGGTCACTGCCGTCAGCGGGTGATTCCCAGCGGTACTCCCCTCCCGTCGGCGGGAGGCCGAGAGGAAACTGGCACCGAGGGAAGACCACCCAGAAAACTCAGCGGCAGTCGGCGGCAGTGGGCGGTGAGTGCACCAAGTTCGGGGCCTCAGTCTTTGAGTATATTCAAGTCAGAGATCAACAGATTTTTGGATATTAAGGAAATCAAGGGATATGGGGATAGTGCAGGAAAGTGGAGTTGAGGTAGAAGATCAGCCTTGATCTTATTGAATGGCGGAGCAGGCTCGAGGGGCCGAATGGTCTAATCCTGCTCCTAATTCTTATATTCTTATGATAGAGGGTCCGCGGCAAATGTGCGAGGTACTTGTCGTCCTGCCAGGCACACTTTCCACAGTCGCACATGGGATGAAGGGATTCAGTTCAAACATTTGTGGATTGATGCTGCAGGCCATTGCGAGGATATCTTCCTTGGATAGAGTGGTCTCCTGTGTGGAACTTGAATCGTGGAACACTAATCACGCCTTGCAGACTATAACCACGGCCATGAAAACGACACGTCAAAAAATTTCTAGCACCTTAACCAGGACGACGGACGCATTAGCTGTTGCCTTACAAAGTGTCAGTGATCGGTTCCAAGCTGCTCTCTTGCAGAGAGTGAGATGCTGCTGGGCCAGGAGAGGGACATGGAAGAGGGAACTTCACTCCAAACCCGAGTTGGCACTCGCCGGGCAAGAATGGTGAACTCGGGAAAGTGGTGCAAATGAATAAAGTTTATGTGAATTACAATTTCCTCCCCCCCCCCGCCCCCCACCGATAGCCTGTACCTGACATGCTGCTTCGTGTCCCGATGGCCGAGTCTGCCCCTGCAGAGGTGCAGCTGGAGCAGCCTTTGGCCGGGCCATCACAGGCTCCGACACCCACAGGTCATCAGCCGCGAGCGTCTCAGCTGAAGCTACGGGGGTTGCTTCCCTCAGGAGCAGTAGGGAAAGGAAAATAAAAACTTTGTAGTCACAGGGGCAGCACGGGCCAGCCCACATTGCAATATATGTGCGCACTAGGTCCGTGCAGCAGAGCTGGTCTCCAGTCGTCTTGGTTAATCCTTGCCACTGGACTAAGGCCGAGCTCTGTCAAGCCCGTGTGGTGGCTGGTGTACAACGGTCACCACATGTTAAAAAAAATCCACGCACAGGCATGTTCCACCCTTCAGGATGTAGTTCGGGATCTGGAATATTAGGTCCTTCATTGAAACACCTGTGAACTTATCCCTTTTTGGCGTGGAAGCAAGTCATCCTCTCTTCGACTGCCTATGATGATGATGATGCACGTAAAATTTATGAAGTTGCATAATGGTTAGGTTACTAGTAATCCAGAGTCCTGGACGAATAATTTGGAGACGTGAGTTCAAATCCCATCACGACAGCGAGTGGAATTTAAATTCAGTTAATGAAATAAATCTGGAATTAAAAAGCCAGTGTCAGTAATGGTGAGCTTGAAACTACCGGATTGTGGTAAACAAGTCAGGGATATTGGACTGCCGCAGTATGAAAGCATCATGGCAGCTCCCAGGGAATCTGGTGCAGACCTGCATCAACCTTCTCTTGTGGTTTGCACACCAGCAGTGCGATGATGGAATGAGGTCCCTGGCGGTGGACTCGTGCTCCTGGTTGATCCGCTGGTGCTCGGATTTCCAGGTGTGCGCCGCCGACAGCACCCGGCACCTGTGGGAAGCCAGCCAGAGACGCCAATCCCAGTGATTGCTCGTTCTGGCTGTTGTGATCACCCGGGAAGTTTACACACCTCCCAACGCTGGCAAGCAATCCATCTGTCGCCTGCCTTATCCCTTTACGTGCAGCCGACTGTGAGACGCTCGAGATGTCTCCAGTGGTGTCCTGGAAGGGACCCAACGGCAAAGAAATTGAAGGTGGTGGTAACTTTCACAGCCACTGGTAATGCGTGGGCATCAGGTTTAGCAGGGAGCAGGTCTTCTTCTGGGAGGCTGCAGATGTCTGCGGCCGCCTGGCCTGACAATCACAGCCTTCAAGGCACTTGAGTTCCGAGGGGTAAAGGAAGCAGAGCCTTTGTCTGTACATCCTGTTGTGTGGGTAGTGCCTCCTGCCAACGGGCAGCCCCTCTACTGCCCCCCCTCTCTGACGCCCATCGCGCCTCCCTCCACAGCAGGCCCTTGCTGCTGGTGATGCTAATGGTCCTTGTTATATATGAAGACGATAGATATGCTCTCTGTGTAGTCACTGTACAGTTGCATAAGATGGAGACTTGCTACCTGATGTTCTATCAATAAGGTTTACACTGTGTATATACTATGCTGACACCACTAGAGGGTGCAACTGGTGGAGACCGGGGTTTCCTGCCCCTGTGGCAGAGGCTGTCCATCAGAGGGCACTGCGGTGGGAGACCTGAGGGTCACCTGCATAGGTGTGCAGGGCCCAGTATAAAAGCCTGCCCACCATGCTTGTGCCTCACTCTGGAGTTACGAATAGAGGACCAAGGTCACTACAGTTTGAGTACAACACATTACCTCGTGGAGTCATTCATAAGTACATTACAGATATAACAATGCTCCTCATCTGAAGTCCACTCAAAGGCAGCAGGGGTGCCATCCCTCCTGTTGCTGTCTGCATTCCGATTTCCGGGCCATCAGCAGGCCGGGGCCATTGGAGGGAGCAGCGTGCGGCGGCATACCACTGCAGGGAGCAGTGCATGCTGCTGCAGGAGGGCGACGGCTGCGAAGCCAGGTCGCTGATTGCAGTGCGGGCAGGCACAGCAGGAGGGGCGAAGGAGCGGCAAGAGTTTGTTGTGGGAAGTGACCGGGACCCAGGAGAGCCGAGGACCCTGGGGCAGCATGGGCCAGCCCACACTGTGATATGTGTGCACGCTAGGTCCGTGCGGCAGAGCTGGTCTCCAGTTGTCCTGGTTAACCCTTGCCACTGGACCAAGACTTAGCTCTATCAAGCCCGTGTGGTGGCTGGTGTGCAATGAGAGGGGATCTCATAGAAACACATAAAATTCTGACGGGCTTGGACAGGTTAGATGCTGGAAGAATGTTCCTGATGTTGGAGAAGTCCAGAACCAGGGGTCACAGTCTAAGGGTAAGGGGTAAGTCATTTAGGACCGAGATAAGGAGAAACTTCTTCACTCAGAGAATTGTGAATCTGTGGTATTCTCTGCCACAGAAAGTTGTTGATGCCAGTTCGTTAGATATATTCAAAAGGGAGTTAGATGTGGCCCTTACGGCTAAAGGGATCAAGGGGTATGGAGAGAAAGCAGGAATGGGGTACTAAAGTTGCATGATCAGCCATGGTCATATTGAATGGTGGTGCAGGCTCGAAGGGCCGAATGGCCTACTCCTGCACCTATTTTCTATGTTTCTATGTTAAAAAAATCCACGCACAGGCATCTTCCACCCTTCAACATCTAGGTCGGGACCTGGAATATTAGGTCCTTCATTGAAACACCTGTGAACTCATCCCTTTTTGACGTGGAAGCAGGTCATCCTCGCTTTGATGGCCTGCCTATGATGGATGATGTTGACTGCATGAACATCTCCAAACTGTGGAGACAAGTCGCTCACAACAAGTAATTTCACCACATCATTTCCCAGAGGGATCTGAGTGAGCAGCTGTGAGCACTGAGACTGTGTTCATAGCGGGACTTCTGCCCTTTACCCATCCCTGTGACGTGCCGTTCCAGCTGGCCTCCATTTCACGGACCAGTTGCATGTGCAAGAGGCATTCATTTCAAATCGCTGTCAAAATCTCATCACAGGAGCCTCCTTTAAACATTACAATGACGGACCCATCCCTCCAGAGTGGGTTACTCGAATACCCGAAACTCGCCGCGGTTAGAACGGAAACAGGCACGTTCACGGTGGGTTGGGGGTAGGTTTCTCGAATTTGATTTAACCCCCCTCCTCCGTCTCCCATCCATTGTGGAGGGATTAATATCGAGTGCCATGTTTCAATTCTTCTATTAGTTGTGCCTCCTTAAAACAAAGGGGCTTGTGAAAATGTGTTTCTCAGTTGGTGACTTAGCTTAGCCGTGGCTCAGTGGGTCGCACACAGACCTCTAAGTCAGAAGGTTGTGGGTTCAAGTCCCACTCCAGGAACTTGATTGAGCACATAAATCTAGACTGATGCTCCAGTGCAGTACTGAGGGAGTGCTGCACTGTCGGAGGTGCCGTCGTTCAGATGAGACGTTAAACCGAGGTTCCCAGCTTCCCTCTCAGGTGGACGTAAAAGATCCCGTGGCACTATTTCGAAGAAGAGCAGGGGAGTTACCCTGGCCAATATCTATCCTTCAATCAATGTAACCAAAAAAAAACAGATTACCTGGTCATTATCACATTGCTGTTTGTGGGAGCTTGCTGTGTGCAAATTTGCTGCTGCGTTTCCCACATTACAACAGTGACTACACTCCAAAAAGTACTTCATTGGCTGTAAAGCGCTTTGGGACGTCCAGTGGTCATGAAAGGTGCTTATATAAATGCAAGTCTTTCTTTCTTGTAAGATTCTATGATTCTAAATATTTTGAGCCCAGAAGACATGGCTTCAATCCAAAAGAAAGTTTAACCTAGCAAGTCTATCATTAAGATTCAAATTATTTAAACAGACAACTAGATTTTGCAATTACCAAAGAATTGGCCAGATTTTCCCACAGGTACAGCTCGATTTCCCTCTGAGCACGAATGTGAGTGGGAAAAGGTTAGTGTGCACTTTAAACAGGCAAACTTATTTCAGATGTGAAACGGCTTTTTTTGATCACAATTGTACGCAGAGAAAAATCTATTCTTTACTGTCAGGTTATGTTGCTGCAGAGTATATAAAGGAACAAAACCAAATCAGTGCTTCATCAAGGGTCAGAAGGCCTGTGGGTTCAGAATGCGGTTGGCAGTTATGTATCAGAAAGCTGTTTGTTATGCAAATCAGGAGTGTAGTGGCCTCCCTCGCTCACACACTTGGTAATATATCGGCTGCTCAATGTCTCTTTAATACTGAGCAAAGCTCCTCAAAACACATAACATAAAAACAACGTGATTCAGCACTGCTTCAAACGAGTTTGTATGATTCGCTTAATCGTACGCTGAGATCTACTTTAACTGCAAGCTGTCCCAGTAAGTAATGATTCCCCAAGTGTCTGTCTGTCTGTTAACTGTATCACCATAACACAACATAATAAGCTCATCTAGCAGATTTCAGGGGCAATTAAAGGCCTTTTTCAGAATGTCCCACAACGCATGTCAAGTGGTATTTGAATTTCTGCAGCTCAAGGGAACATTGCCTCTCATCCATACCTGAAAGCATGTCAGTAAATAATCCAACCAAAGGTCCATTTCTGACCGTTTTGAAAGGCTCACTCCGATGGGAGCTAATATAGGTCAGCGAGGACCGGCCAATGGGTGAGTGGGATTTGGTGCATAGGATACAGACAGCGGAGCTTTCGATGAGGTGAAATTAACAGAAGGTGGAGGATGGGAAACCAACCTGGAAAGCAATTGAGACTCGAGGTGATAGAGGCACGACTGAGGGTTTCAGCGGCAGATTGGCTGAGGTGGGGCAGAAGCAGGTTGGGGTGACAGAAGTGGAAGTAAGCTGTCCTTGTGATGGCAGGCCAGGTTGGAAGCTCAGCTCGGAGTCAAACAGCACGTTGAGGTAGCAAATAGTCTGGTTCAGACTGAGACAGTGGCCGTAAGTGGGCTGGAGTCTGGACTTTTTGGTGGGGACCAAAAGCAATGGCTTCGGTTTTCCCATTGTGTGGCTAGAAGAAATTGCAGCCCCACCTGGATGTCAGTCAAGCAGTCTACAGCACATGGGTAGTAGAGGCATGGGTAAAAGTTGTGGAGAGGTAGAGTTGGGTGTCAGCAGCCGAGATGTGGGAACCAGCCCTATGTGTGTGGATGACATTGTCAAGGAGTAAGCTGTAGATGAGGAAGAGAGGGGTCCAAAAATGGACCCTTGTGGCACTCCCAAGGCGCTGGTGCAGGAAGTGGGAACAGGAACCATGGCTGTAGATGCTTTGGTTACCATCTGATGAGTGAAGCCAAGCGAGGCTAATTCCACTGAGAATGCAGGAGAGGCACTCAAGGAGCTTGGTGTGATCGACTGTGCTAAAAGCCATTGAGAGGTCAAGGAAAACAAGTAATGCACTACTACCACAGTAACAGAGGATATCATTTGTGACACCCGGTGCTACAAGAGGGCAGATACCTAATTGGAGGAATTCAAACAGGGAAAGAGGGCTTTGGAAATGGAAAGTGACAACATATTCAAGGGCACTTTGGACTTTGAAGAGAAAGTTGGCCTTCATAGCGAGAGGATTTGAGTATAGGAGCAGGGTGGTCTTGCTGCAGTTGTACAGGGCCTTGGTGAAACCACACCTTGAGTATGGTGTTCAGTTTTCATCTCCTAATCTGAAGAAGGACATTTTTGCTATTGAGGGAGTGCAGCGAAGGTTCACCAGACTGATTCCCAGGACAGCAGGACTGACATATGAAGAAAGACTGGATCGACTAGGCTTATATTAACTAGAATTTAGAAGAATGAGAGGGGATCTCATAGAAGCATATAAAATTCTGATGGGATTGGACAGGTTAGATGCAGGAAGAATGTTCCCGATGTTGGGGAAGTCCAGAACCAGGGGTCACAGTCTAAGGATAAGGGGTAAGCCATATAGGACCGAGATGAGGAGAAACTTTTTCACCCAGAGAATTGTGAACTTGTGGAATTCTCTACCACAGAAAGTTGTTGAGTCCAGTTCATTGGATATATTCAAAAGGGAGTTAGATGTGGCCCTTACAGCTAAAGGGATCAGGGGATATGGAGAGAAGGCAGGAGTGGGGCACTGAAGTTGCATAATCAGCCATGAGCGGCAGTTGGCGAGAAGCGGGAGCAGCGTCGGAGCGGCCTTTAAAAGGCCCAGCGGGAGCTCGAGTACCAGCGGCAGTTGGCGAGAGGTGGGAGCAGCGTCGGAGCGGCCTTTAAAAGGCCCAGCGGGAGCTCGAGTACCAGCAGCAGTTGGCGAGAGGCGGGAGCAGCGTCGGAGCGGCCTTTAAAAGGCCCAGCGGGAGCTCGAGTACCAGCGGCAGTTGGTGAGAGGTGGGAGCAGCGTCGGAGCGGCCTTTAAAAGGCCCAGCGGGAGCTCGAGTACCAGCGGCAGTTGGTGAGAGGTGGGAGCAGCGTCGGAGCGGCCTTTAAAAGGCCCAGCTTGTGCAGCTACAGCGGTAGAGAAAGCAAAATAGAAGTAGAAAGGAATCAAAAAGTGACGTCACAGCCAATGGGGTAAGTGATTGGCTGGTGATTGGTGAGTAGCTTTTCTTTTTATTTTTTATATCAGTAAGTGAACTGTAACATTGTTATTACCAATTTAAAGGTATCTAAGGGTTAAGGCATGGCAGGAGAGGTCGGTCACGTGATATGCTCCTCCTGTACCATGTGGGAACTCGGGGACACTTCCGGTGTCCCTGGGGACTACGTGTGTGGGAAGTGTATCCGCCTCGAGCTCCTGATGGTCCGCGTTGCGGAATTGGAGCTGAGGGTGGATTCACTCTGGACCATCCACGATGCTGAGAATGACGTGAGTAGCACGTGTAGTGAGTTGGTCTTAGCGCAGGAGAAGGGTCCACAGCCAGATAGGGAATGGAAGACCAGCAGGAAGAGCAGTGCAAGAAAGGTACTGCAGGGGTCCCCTGCGGTCATCCCCCTGCAAAACAGATACACCGCTTTGAGTACTGTTGGGGGGATGACTCATCAGGGGAGGGCAGCAGCAGCCAAGTTCATGGCACCATGGCTGGCTCTGCTGCAAGGAGGGCAGGAAAAAGAGTGGGAGCGCGATAGTGATAGGGGATTCAATAGTGAGGGGAATAGATAGGTGTTTCTGCGGCCGCAACCGAGACTCCAGGATGGTATGTTGCCTCCCTGGTGCAAGGGTCAAGGATGTCTCGGAGTGGGTGCAGGACATTCTGAAATGGGAGGGAGAACAGCCAGTTGTCGTGGTGCACATTGGTACCAACGACATAGGTAAAAAAAGGGATGAGGTCCTACGAAATGAATTTATGGAGCTAGGAGCTAAATTAAAAAGTAGGACCTCAAAAGTAGTAATCTCGGGATTGCTACCAGTGCCACGTGCTAGTCAGAGTAGGAATCGCAGGATAGCGCAGATTAATACGTGGCTTGAGCAGTGGTGCAGCAGGGAGGGATTCAAATTCCTGGGGCATTGGAACTGGTTCTGGGGGAGGTGGGACCAGTACAAACCGGACGGTCTGCACCTGGGCAGGACCGGAACCAATGTCCTAGGGGGAGTGTTTGCTGGTGCTGTTGGGGAGGAGTTAAACTAGTGTGGCAGCGGGATGGGAGCCAATGCAGGGAGACGGAGGGAGACAAAAAGGAGGCAAAAGCAGGGGACAGAAAGGAGATGAGGAAAAGTGGAGGGCAGAGAAACCCAAGGCAAAGAATAAAAAGGGCCACTGTACAGCTAAATTCTAAAAGGACAAAGGGTGTTAAAAAAAACAAGCCTGAAGGCTTTGTGTCTTAATGCAAGGAGTATCCGCAATAAGGTGGATGAATTAACTGTGCAAATAGATGTTAACAAATATGATGTGATTGGGATTACGGAGACGTGGCTCCAGGATGATCAGGGCTGGGAACTCAACATTCAGGGTTATTCAACATTCAGGAAGGATAGAATAAAAGGAAAAGGAGGTGGGGTAGCATTTCTGGTTAAAGAGGAGATTAATGCAATAGTTAGGAAAGACATTAGCTTGGATGATGTGGAATCTATATGGGTAGAGCTGCAGAACACCAAAGGGCAAAAAACGTTAGTGGGAGTTGTGTACAGACCTCCAAACAGTAGTAGTGATGTTGGGGAGGGCATCAAACAGGAAATTAGGGGTGCATGCAATAAAGGTACAGCAGTTATAATGGGTGACTTTAATATGCACATAGATTGGGCTAGCCAAACTGGAAGCAATACAGTGGAGGAGGATTTCCTGGAGTGCATAAGGGATGGTTTTCTAGACCAATATGTCGAGGAACCAACTAGGGGGGAAGCCATCTTAGACTGGGTGTTGTGTAATGAGAGAGGATTAATTAGCAATCTCATTGTGCGAGGCCCCTTGGGGAAGAGTGACCATAATATGGTGGAATTCTGCATTAGGATGGAGAATGAAACAGTTAATTCAGAGACCATGGTCCAGAACTTAAAGAAGGGTAACTTTGAAGGTATGAGGCGTGAATTGGCTAGGATAGATTGGCGAATGATACTTAAGGGGTTGACTGTGGATGGGCAATGGCAGACATTTAGAGACCGCATGGATGAATTACAACAATTGTACATTCCTGTCTGGCGTAAAAATTAAAAAGGGAAGGTGGCTCAACCGTGGCTATCTAGGGAAATCAGGGATAGTATTAAAGCCAAGGAAGTGGCATACAAATTGGCCAGAAATAGCAGCGAACCTGGGGACTGGGAGAAATTTAGAACTCAGCAGAGGAGGACAAAGGGTTTGATTAGGGCAGGGAAAATGGAGTACAAGAAGAAGCTTGCAGGGAACATTAAGGCGGATTGCAAAAGTTTCTATAGGTATGTAAAGAGAAAAAGGTTAGTAAAGACAAACGTAGGTCCCCTGCAGTCAGAATCAGGGGAAGTCATAACGGGGAACAAAGAAATGGCAGACCAATTGAACAAGTACTTTGGTTCGGTATTCACTAAGGAGGACACAAACAACCTTCCGGATATAAAAGGGGTCAGAGGGTCTAGTAAGGAGGAGGAACTGAGGGAAATCTTTATTAGTCAGGAAATTGTGTTGGGGAAATTGATGGGATTGAAGGCCGATAAATCCCCAGGGCCTGATGGACTGCATCCCAGAGTACTTAAGGAGGTGGCCTTGGAAATAGCAGATGCATTGACAGTCATTTTCCAACATTCCATTGACTCTGGATCAGTTCCTATCGAGTGGAGGGTAGCCAATGTAACCCCACTTTTTAAAAAAGGAGGGAGAGAGAAAGCAGGGAATTATAGACCGGTCAGCCTGACCTCAGTAGTGGGTAAAATGATGGAATCAATTATTAAGGATGTCATAGCAGCGCATTTGGAAAATGGTGACATGATAGGTCCGAGTCAGCATGGATTTGTGAAAGGGAGATCATGCTTGACAAATCTTCTGGAATTTTTTGAGGATGTTTCCAGTAAAGTGGACAAAGGAGAACCAGTTGATGTGGTGTATTTGGACTTTCAGAAGGCTTTCAACAAGGTCCCACACAAGAGATTAATGTGCAAAGTTAAAGCACATGGGATTGGGGGTAGTGTGCTGACGTGGATTGAGAACTGGTTGTCAGACAGGAAGCAAAGAGTAGGAGTAAATGGGTACTTTTCAGAATGGCAGGCAGTGACTAGTGGGGTACCGCAAGGTTCTGTGCTGGGGCCCCAGCTGTTTACATTGTATATTAATGATTTAGACGAAGGGATTAAATGTAGTATCTCCAAATTTGCGGATGACACTAAGTTGGGTGGCAGTGTGAGCTGCGAGGAGGATGCTATGAGGCTGCAGAGTGACTTGGATAGGTTCGGTGAGTGGGCAAATACATGGCAGATGAAGTATAATGTGGATAAATGTGAGGTTATCCATTTTGGTGGTAAAAACAGAGAGACAGACTATTATCTGAATGGTGACAGATTAGGAAAAGGGGAGGTGCAACGAGACCTGGGTGTCATGGTACATCAGTCATTGAAGGTTGGCATGCAGGTACAGCAGGCGGTTAAGAAAGCAAATGGCATGTTGGCCTTCATAGCGAGGGGATTTGAGTACAGGGGCAGGGAAGTGTTGCTACAGTTGTACAGGGCCTTGATGAGGCCACACCTGGAGTATTGTGTGCAGTTGTGGTCTCCTAACTTGAGGAAGGACATTCTTGCTATTGAGGGAGTGCAGTGAAGATTCACCAGACTGATTCCCGGGATGGTGGGACTGACCTATCAAGAAAGACTGGATCAACTGGGCTTGTATTCACTGGAGTTCAGAAGAGTGAGAGGAGACCTCATAGAAATGTTTAAAATTCTGATGGGTTTGGACAGGTTGGATGCAGGAAGAATGTTCCCAATGTTGGGGAAGTCCAGAACCAGGGGTCACAGTCTAAGGATAAGGGGTAAGCCATTTAGGACCGAGATGAGAAGAAACTTCTTCACCCAGAGAGTGGTGAACCTGTGGAATTCTCTACCACAGAAAGTAGTTGAGGCCAATTCACTAAATATATTCAAAAGGGAGTTAGATGAAGTCCTTACTACTCGGGGGATCAAGGGGTATGGCGAGAAAGCAGGAAGGGGGTACTAAAGTTTCATGTTCAGCCATGAACTCATTGAATGGCGGTGCAGGCTAGAAGGGCTGAATGGCCTGCTCCTGCACCTATTTTCTATGTTTCTATGTTTCTATGATCATATTGAATGGTGGTATAGGCTCGAAGGACTGAATGACCTACTACTGCACCTATTTTCTATGCTTCTAAAACAGTGGTTGGAGATAGAGTGGTAGAGTGCAAGGGTCAAGGGTGGTTTTTTGTTGAATTGGAGGGAATTAATGGCATAGCTTGAAAGGGAAATGACAGGGACCCATTTACAATGTCAGCAGTGGTAGAAGTATTTGCAAGTAAACTTATGCTGGACATGTTCTCACAGTATACAAATACTGTTCATTTCCCAGCATTATCATCCTTTCTTGGCTCAGTGGGCAACACTCTAGCCTCTGGGTCAGAAGGTTGTGGGTTCAAGTCCCAACTCCAGAGACTTAAGCACATAATATAGGCTGACACTCCAGTGCGGTGCTGAGGGAGTGCTGCACTGGCGGCTGGTACCATCTTTCAGATGAGACGTTAAACCGAGGCCTCGTCTGTCCTCTCAGGTGGATGTAAAAGATCCCATGGCACTATTTCAAAGAAGTGCAGGGGAGTTATCCCCGGTTTCCTGGCCAATATTTATCCCTCAACCAACACCAAAAATAGATCATCCGGTTATTATCTCATTGCTGTTTGTGGGACCTTGCTATGCACAAATTGACTGCCGCGTTTCCCTACATTACAAGAATAACTACACTTCAAAAAGTACTTCATTGGCTGTAAAGCGCTTTGGGACGTCCTGAGGTCACGAAAGGCGCTATATAAATGCAAGTTTTTTCTTTCTTCTTTCATCTTAATGAGCGCAAAGTTCATAAAAATGTTGATAAACTCCACAAGTTCACCATTAAACGTAGCTTGCAGTTATAGTTAACACCCGGTCACTGTTGAACATTGCAGTACATGTACTTCACACCCATGTCTTTCCAATTCTCCCCACAGGCCTTTTCCGAAGCTTAGAAAAATACATTCCTACACAGTCTCCATTTGGTGGTTTGGCTAATGGTTGCCTGGTTCAATTACATCTTGATGATTTTCAAACCAAAATGAAACCCAATTATCTATTCAAAGATGTCGTTGGTATTATTTCTGCTGATATATGTTTTTTTTGACAGAATGTAAAATGTGGTTTTATCAAAAATTAGTGTTAAAATGTATACTTTAGATTGGCTTACATAATTATGTATGTTCCGTACAGTGTATGTTACCACAACTATAAGATCAAAGTTTTCTAACCTTTTTGTTCGTAAGTCTATTTCCAGAACACTAACATGACAAACCCATATTTCACATTGCAAAACATTTTCTCGTTTTATATTCTGCTCGCCAACAAATATTAGTCTCTCAACTCTGTCTACACGTTATTTATGACTGTGATATTTCAGCTAGCTGAATGGCCTTTTGTCTTATTGTTATGGCTATTTTTCCCCATTATTGGTAGGTGTTCTGGGCACCATTACATTCTCGTTTCTTGTGATTCTGATAAGCCTATTCGCCTCATCTTGAATATTACTTACGCCATTCACACCCCATCTCGACTCATCTTTTACTTCCTTAACTTGCCCCATTACCATTTCATTTCTGCCCACCATCGCTTTTGTCTCTCTAATCTCTCCTGCCTCCCACCTTATCACAGACCTTCCCTTTTGTTCTTTCCTCCCCTCCCCCTTTCACTGCCCCCGCACTTCCTTAAGAATCTGTTACTTCTCGAACTTTTCCAGTTCTGAGGAAGGGTCACAGACCTGAAACGTTAACTCTGTTTTTCTCTCCACAGATGCTGCCTGACCCGCTGAGATTTCCAGCATTTTCTGTTTTTATTTCAGATTCCAGTATTTTGCTTTTGAATATTACTTCCTTGTCTGTTCGGCTGCATTTAATACACTAATCAATTAATCAATTGAGGCCCATTCTGTTTTGGTGGCTATTAGGTCAAATTTTCATTGTATTCCTACTTTTAAATTCACTGATATTTTATTGTTTAATTTTTCAGTTTCACCTGTAATTCTGATTGTCTTTGAATCATATTCATTACCTTATTGTACTCACTGTATTGTAACTTTCATCGACTTCTGCTGTGTGTATTGTTGTACACTTTGTTGTTTTCTTGTTTCAATTATTCTATTCTTTACTCATTGTTCCACTGTTTACTGCGGGTGGGAAGGTGTGTGCCCCTACTGACGGCGCACATCAACACAGTGAAGGGCTGGTCGTGGGGTGAGGGGGGAAGATGCAGACCGAGGTTCCAGCGTCTGAATCTGATTGGACCTGCGGGACCACTGCTTGATTCTCCCGTCTCATGTTCACTGCTCTTAAAGGATGCTTCCTCCTCCCACCAACAGTCAATTCGGTCTTCATAGGCCCCTGCTCAGAGAGAGGTGGAAGAAACAATGGTCATTATTGGAAGAAGAGCAGGGGAGTTCTTTCATGGTGTCCGTGAGCCAATATTTATCCCTCAACCAACATCACTAAAAAATCAGATTATCTGGTGATTATCACGTTGTTGTTTGTGGGAGCTTGCTGTGCGCAAATTGGCTACCATGTTTCCCACATTACGACAGTGAGTACATTTCAAAAAGTACATCATTGGCTGTAAAGCGTTTTGGGACGTCCTGAGGTCATGAAGGGCACTATATAAATGGAAGCTTGTTTGTTCTATTCCTTGTGTTCTGCCCATTGTATGAGTCTGGTCTTTGTACTGTTGTACTCATTGGACTGTGGTCTTTGTATTGTTCCACACATCGTATTGTTCCACAAATCATACTGTTCCACACATTGTACTGTTCCACAAATCGTACTGTTCCACAAATCGTATTGTTCCACACACTGTACTGTTCCACAAATCGTACTGTTCCACAAATCGTATTGTTCCACACACTGTACTGTTCCACAAATCGTACTGTTCCACACATCGTACTGTTCCACAAATCGTACTGTTCCACACATTGTGTTGCTCTACAATTTGTATTCCACTTTCGGGGTGGCCTGGAGCGGGCGGGAGGGGAGAGCTGCCGGGAACCGCCCGCTGACATCAGCGGACAGCCGAGTGGTGCAACTCAGCTTCCGCCTGCCGAGCTCCCAGATTCCTGCGGGCGGGAGTCGGCAGCAGAACGGGGGTGAGCCGCTGGCTGGAGGCTGGTCAGTCCCCGACGGTAAGTCTGAAGAATCTGAAAAAAAAGGTAAGTGAACATTTTAAAACATTTTTTCAACAGCGACTTACCAGCCTGGGGTCCCCTGAAGGTCTTCCGATACTTTTTGTATTTTTTATTTGTGAATTTATTTTCAGCTCTTCGACCCTCCGTGGGCCCGACCCCAGCCTCTGCCACCGACGATGCGACCTCCCGCCCGCTGCCGCCCAGATTGGCAGCGTACGTCATCCATTTGCCGCCCGTCGACCTTCGAGGGACCTCGGCGATGAATATCTCGCCCAAAGTGCCACCCGGTACCTCAGTGGCACTTTGGGCAGCACTTGGGCGGGCAGAGGCCTTGCTGAAAATCGGCCCCACAGAAGGAGGCCATCGGCCCATCGAGCCCGTGCCGGTTCTCTGTCAGAGCACTTCAGCTAGTCCCACTCCCCACCCTTTCCCCATAGCCCTGCATTTTGTTCCCTTCAAGTACCTATCCAATTCCCTTTTGAAAGTCACAATTGAGTCTGCCTCCACCACGCTTTCAGGACGTGCATTCCAGATCATAAGAACATAAGAAATAGGAGCAGGAGTAGGCCATTCGGCCCCTTGAGCCTGCTCCGCCATTCAATGAGATCGTGGCTGATCTTCTGCCTGCGTGCGTCATTTAAACCCCACTGGTGAGCTGTGGCCACCACATCACGGTCCGCAGGTCGTCAGATGGTCAGGGCGGCAAATCGGCCAATCGTGGCAGGGAACCAGTCGGCAGGTCGGGGTGGAGTGAAGCGGGGGTGGGGGTGGGGGAGTGAAGGTGAAGGCATTCCAGGGGAGGCCTCGAATGCACCAGCGTTGGGTCAGACTTCCTTTACTGGGTCCAGGTGGGACACTCTTGCTTTTTCTCTGGGTCCACAAAAATAAAAGCTGGAAATGTCTTGGTCCTTTTTTTGAGCAGCTTCCAAGGATCTCCTTGAAGGCCGGCTGTAATGCGACTTCGCTTGCACGGCGCGGGCTCTGGCCATTTGCATCTGCATTTCACATTCAGGGTTCAACATCCACGGAGTTCCAGGCCACTGGGCAAATAATAGTCACATTTGAAGGACTAACGCAAATTGGGGAGCTGTAGGTTGAACTTCTCCCCTTTTTGTATTGTTCTACTCTTTATATTATTTTCCCCATAGTATTCACATCTTTGTGTTGGTCTAATATTTGTAATACTGTACTCTGTATTTGTTTTACTGTTTATATTACTACTCTTCATTGTATTTTATTTTTTGCATTATTGCGCTCTTTGTATTTTTCCACTTTTCATATTATTGCTCCATTCTTAATATTCTACCCTTTGTATTGTTTTACTCTATATTGTAGTCATTGTATTGTTCTACCATTTGTATCACTCTACTCTTTCTGATCAGTCACACAAATATTGTGGCAACAAGGGCAGGTCAGAGCTGGGTATTCTGCGGCGAGTGACTCACCTCCTGACTCCCCAAAGCCTTTCCACCATCTACAAGGCACAAGTCCGGAGTGTGATGGAATACTCTCCACTTGCCTGGATGAGTGCAGCTCCAACAACACTCAAGAAGCTCAATACCATCCAGGACAAAGCAGCCCGCTTGATTGTCACCCCATCCACCACCTTCAACATTCACTCCCTCCACCACCGACGCACCGTGACTGCAGTGTGTACCATCTACAAGATGCACTGCAGCAACTTGCCAAGGCTTCTTCGGCAGCACCTCCCAAACCTGCGACCTCTACCACCTAGAAGGACAAGGGCAGCAGGCGCATGGGAGCACCATCACCTCCAAGTCACACACCATCCTGACTTGGAAATATGTTGACCATTCCTTCATCATCACTGGGTCAAAATCCTGGAACTCCCTCCCTAACAGCCTTGTGGGAGCATCTTAATCACATGGGCTGCAGAGTTCAAGAAGGCAGCTCACCATCACCTTCTCAAGGGCAATTAGGGATGGACAATAAATGCCGACCTTGCCAGCGACGCCCACATCCCGTGAATGAGGTCTTCAATCGCATGCCCTGTGGAAGAGCAGCGAATTACTGACAGTAACTTCCGAATCTCCCAGTTTAACTGCCCGTGCAGACGGCAGAAGTTGCTGTCAGTTTGATAGGGTAATGACGCCAATGCTGCCAGTTTCGCCATCATTACAACCGCAAAATCCAGGCTGTTATTTCAACTGATACATTGCGAGGAATGAGTCAGCTGCTTATATATTCCACATAAAATCTCATCTAGTTTAATTTAGAATAAAACAAATCTCAGAATTGTTGAGATATTTGAATGTATTGTGGAGGCATGCAAGCTGTCAAACTAACTTCGCATTGAAGTAGTTAAACTGGCCTGATCTGATCACCATAACTCACATGGTTCATTTCCAGAAAGGCTTTTGACTGCTGCAGACAATTGGATGTTATGGTCAGGAAATTACCTGACACCAAGTGTAATTATAGTTATAAATCTGTCCCAACTATAAAGCAGTTGAAGACATTTTAATGATTTAGTCAACAGAAATGATATCCTCACATTGTACTATCCCCGAGGCCATTTAGCACAGTCAATATTTGTCTTTCGGTTACTTTGGATTTTCACACAGGCATTTCTAACGCAGTTGGTTGTGTATAGACTATCGGACATTCACTGGATATTATTAATGATATCGAAAAATCCACCTCCAGTAAATAGCAGATTGATTCCCCTTCTCCTTTCCAGAAGGCACGGACTCATGGATGAGGTCTGATTCCATTGCACTGGTCACCCTGTACCGGTGGCTATTTGTCACATGTGAGTGCCGACAGTGAGTATTCACTATTCAACTGTGGAGGGTGTCACCGCTGTACTATTTAAGACTCCGTTGGGTGGACCACATTGTCCGCATGCCTGACACAAGACTCCCAAAGCAAGCGCTCTACTCGGAACTCCTGCACGGCAAGCGAGCCCCAGGTGGGCAGAGGAAACGTTTCAAGGACACCCTCAAAGCCTTCCTGATAAAATGCAACATCCCCACCGACACCTGGGAGTCCCTGGCCTAAGTGGAGGAAGAGCATCCGGGAGGGCGCTGAGCATCTCGAGTCTCGTCGCCGAGAGCATGCAGAAAGCAAGCGCAGGCAGCAGAAGGAGCGTGCAGCAAACCAGTCCCACCCTCCCTTTCCTCCAACCACTGTCTGTCCCTCCTGTGACAGAGACTGTAATTCCCGTATTGGACTGTACAGTCAACTAAGAACTCACTGTTAGAGCAGAAGCAAGACTTCCTCGATTTCGCCTATGATGATGATGATATTGTGTATTTGTATTTCAGAGGATGGGAGGTGGGGGATCAGCAAGAAGTACTGAATGCGTTGCTTACATAAAATCCGATGAGAACTTGTAAACTGAGTGATTTCTCTTTCTTTATTCGAAATTCATTTCCAAACACGCACCAGCTCAGCCCACTCCTATCCTCACCCAATGTCCGGAACACTTTTCACGTTTGGATAGCGACCAAAACCAGGGAACTGTGGTTCCCATTCCCTAGCCCACGGGCACTGAGGCCAATCATTGCATCCCAATTGCTGGCCATCTGAGAGCAGCCAATTCAGCATGAGGGGGTTGACTTATGAGGAAAGGTTGAGGAGGTTGGGCCTCTACTCATTGGAATTCAGAAGAATGAGAGGTGATCTTATCGAAATGTATAAGATTATGAGGGGGTTGGACAGGATGGATGCAGAGAGGATATTTCCACTGATAGGGGAGACTAGAACTAGGGGGCATAATCTTAGAATAAGGGGCCATCCATTTAACACTGAGATGAGGAGGAATTTCTTCCCTCAGAGGGTTGTAAATCTGTGGAATTCTCTGCCTCAGAGAGCTTTGGAGGCTGGGTCATTGAATATATTTAAGATAGATAGTTTTTTAACCGATAATGAATAAGGGGTTATGGGGAACGGGCATGGAAGTGGAGCTGAGTCCACGATCGGATCAGCCAAGATCGTATTAAATGGCGGAGCAGGCTCGAGGGGCCGTATGGCCTACTCCTGCTCCTATTTCTTATGACTCTGCATTAGTGGCATTTCTCCACACGTAAAGAATGTCAATTGCAGTGTAAACAGACCCAGTATTTTGTGTTTGACAATTGAATAGGTTGTCCTGATGTAGAGATGTTGTACACGCTATTTCAGCCTGTTGCATGCCTTTCTTTAATTAATTCTTACCAAATATGTCAGCGTGCACTGCCCTCAAGCTACTGGAATGAAAAATGAAAAGGTGAGTTCGTCTTCATGATTGTAACTTTATCTCTGTGATTTGTTTTTTTCCCTTTAACCCACGAGGCTGGAACTAGAGTGTGTGGTCAGAGCGATTGGCCCTCCACTCGTACTTAACTCAAGTGCTCATTCTTCAGTTGGGCAGATCGATAGGTAGTGTCAGCAGATTGTGCTATAACAGGAGGCATCTCAACCACACCTGATTTTCCCCATTTTTATAACCACTGAAGTCAAAGATGTAAGACAGGCAGCGATTCGTTCTCACCCATTTCACACTATCGTACAAAATCAAAATCTATCCCAATGTCCATACATAGGAACAGGAGCAGGCCAATCAGCCACTCGAACCTGTTCCGCCATTCAATGAGATCATGGCCGATCTACGACCTAACTCCATATACTCGCCTTTGGCCCATATTTCTTACAAAAATCTAGCAATCCCAGATTTAAAATTAACCATTGACCTCGCATCAATTGTCATTTGCAGAAGAGAGTTCCAAACATCTTCCATTCTTTGGGCTCAATTTTCCACAATGCATTTTTTTGGCGTACTTGAAGAGTTACGCCCGATTTTTTGTGGCCCAAGTCCGCCAACAAACAAGTGTTGTAAGTTTCCCCGTTAGATCTCTTCATTTCGGCGTGGCCTAACCCGAGGGGGAGGTGCCTTGATCTGCACCAAAATAAGCGGGCTGCTATGGTAACCAGGGACACGATGAGCATACAGCCACCTCCCAATACATTAAAAGAATTGAAAAACACATCTCATTCTCTCTCTCTCTTTCTCTCTCTCTCTCTCTCTCTCTTCTCCCCCCTCTCTCTTGGGATCTCTCTCTCTCTCTCTCTCTTTCTCTCTCTCTCCCCCACCCCAACTCATGGGATCTCTCTCTACCTCTCTCTCTCTCTTCCCCCCACACCCCCACCCCTCACATGGGATCTCTCTCTCTCTCCCTCACTCTCTCTCTCACACACATACCCCCCACCCCTCTCATGGGATCTCTCTCTCTCTCCCTCACTCTCTCGCTCACCACCCCCCCCCCCCCACCCCTCTCATCGGATCTCTCTCTCTCTTCTCCCTCCCTCTCTCTTGGGATCTCTCTCTCTTTCTCTCTCTCTCCCCCACCCCACCTCATGGGATCTCTCTCTATCTCTCTCTCTCTCCCCAACCCTTCTCAAGGGATCTCTCTCTCTCTCCCTCGCTCTCTCTCTCATCACCCCCCCCCCCCAACCCTCTCATGAGATCTCTCTCTCTCCCTCTCTCTTCCCCCCCCCCACCACCACCTCTTCATGGGATCTCTCTCTCTCTCTCTCTCTCTCTCTTCCCCCTGCCCATCATGAGACCGGACAGCCTTTGGGCAGGGTTGGCGGTAAGTTGCTGCTATGTGTTTTTCAATTCTTTCAGTGTGACTGGGCATCTGCTGTGTCGCTTTCCTTACCTGCGCCGATTTGCTTAACTCTAGGGGAGGTTTTTCTGCAGTGGCCACATACGCTGGCCTAATCAGAACTGGAGTAACTCTCAGCTGGCCAAACTTCCCTAAATGGCCAGAAGTGGCGTAGGTGGCTGGTTATGCCCTCTTTGGCTGAAAAAAAAACTGACTTAAAAAATTCGTAACTAACTGAGTTACGCTGGTGCAAATTGATTGGGGAAACTGGGGATTTTTAAGTTAGGCCAGAAAAAGCAGCCTACTCCAAAAAAAACAGCACAAATACTGAGAAAAATTGAGCCTAAAGTGTATAGAAATGTTTCCTAACTTCACTCCTGAAAGGCATGGCTCTAATTTTTAGACTATGCCCCCTAGATCCTCCAACCAGTGGCAATAGATTCTCTCTATCTACCTCATAATTTTTCCTCAATAAACATACAAACATAGAAACATAGAAAATAGGTGCAGGAATAGGCCATTCGGCCCTTCGAGCCTGCACCACCATTCAATACGATTGTTGTGTATCTGTAAAGCATGCACTCCCATGTTCCGTCACCAGGGAGCTCATCCCCTGAAGTCCCAAGGGATCCCAGCATCCCTTGGGAGCACTGTATATAAGCCGGCCCCTAAGGCCTGTTCCTCACTCTGGAGTGTCTTATTAAAGACTGAGGTCACTGTTACTTTAACCTCCCTGTGTGCAGCCTCATCTGTGTTAGGAACACAATAACTGGCAACGAGAATACGAATCCAACGCAAAGATGCAGCAAACTGTGGGCATCCTGGAGAAGTTCTCGGAGGGTGAGGACTGGGAAGCCTATGTCGAACGGCTAGACCAGTTCTTTGTAGCCAACGAGCTGGACAGAGAAGAAAGCGCTGCAAAAAGGAGAGCGGTCCTCCTCACAGTCTGCGGGGCACCGACCTACAGCCTAATGAAGAATCTTCTGGCTCCGGTGAAACCCACAGATAAGTCGTATGAGGAGCTGTGTACACTGCTTCGGAAGCATCTTAACCCAAGGGAGGGCGTGCTGATGGCGAGGTATCAGTTCTACACGTGCCAGCGATCTGAAGGTCAGGAAGTGGCGAGCTACGTCGCCGAGATAAGGCGACTTGCAGGACAATGTGAGTTTGATGGCTACCTGGAGCAAATGCTCAGAGACTTTTTTGTGCTGGGCATTGGCCACGAGACCATCCTATGAAAACTTTTGACTGTAGAGACCCCTCATAAGGCCATTGCGATAACACAGGCGTTTATGTCCACCAGTGATAACACCAAACAAATCTCTCAGCACACAAATGCTAGCAATGTTCATAAATTAACTGGAACTGTGTTTGCGAGCAGAAATGTACAGGGCAGAATCCATGAGTCTGCTATTGCCAGCAAGCCTCTGGTGAGCCAGATGACTCAGAATCCCCAACAAAGGATGAATGCAAGGCAATTGACACCTTGTTGGCGTCGTGGAGGTTTCCATTCAGCCTATTCATGCCGCTTCAAAGGGTATGTTTGCAAGAGCTGTGGAACAATGGGGCACCTCCAACGAGCTTGCAAATCAGCTGCAAACTCTGCAAAACCTGCTATCCACCATGTGGCAGAGGAAGATCGGTCCATGGTGGATCAAAGCAATTTCGAGCCTCAGAGAGAGGAGGCAGATGCTGAAGTACACGGGGGTGCACACATTTTTGACAAAATGTCCACCTATAATGCTAAACATAAAATTGAATGGCTTACCTGTAGCCATGGAACTGGACACTGGCACTAGCCAATTCATCATGAGTAAAAAGATGTTTGAGGGACTTTGGTGCAACAAGGCATTCAGACCAACCCTGAGCCCCATCCACACGAAACTGAGAATATACACCAAAGAGCTTATCACTGTCCTGGGCAGCGCCATGGTCAAGATCACCTACGAGGGCACGGTGCACAAACTACCACTCTGGATTGTCCCAGGCGATGGCCCCACACTGCTTGGAAGGAGCTGGCTGGACAAAATCCGCTGGAACTGGAATGACATACGAGCGCTATCACATGTCGATGAGGCCTCATGTACCCAGATTCTTAACAAATTTCCTTCCTTTTTTCAGCCAGGCATTGAAAACTTTTCTGGGGCGAAGGTGCGGAACAACTTGGTCCCAGAGGCACGACCCATTCACCACAAGGCACGAGCGGTACCTCACCAGCGGAAATCAAGCTGGACTGGCTGCAACGCGAGGGCATCATCTCCCCAGTGGAATTCAGCAAGTGGGCACTCCCATGTTCCGCCACCAGGGAGCTCATCCTCTGAAGTCCCAAGGGATCCCAGCATCCCTTGGGAGCCCTGTATATAAGTCGACCCCTAAGGCCTGTTCCTCACTCTGGAGTGTCTTATTAAAGACTAAGGTCAATGTTACTTTAACCTCCCTGTGTGCAGTCTCACCTGTATTAGGAACACAATAACAGTCATGGCCGATCATGCAACTTCAGTACCCTATTCCTGCTTTTTCTCCATACCCCTTGACCCCTTTAGCCGTAAGGGTCACATATAACTCCCTTTTGGATATATCTAACGAACTGGCCTCAACAACTTTCTGTGGTAGAGAATTCCACAGGTTCACAATTCTCTGAGTGAAGAAGTTTCTCCTCTTCTCAGTTCTAAATGGCTTACCCCTTATCTTTAGACCGTGACCCCTGGTTCTGGACTTCCCCAACATTTTATATGTTTCTATGAGATCTGATGTTTCTTTGTAGGAGCTTTCTGTGCGCAAATTGTCTGCCACATTTCTTACATTACAACAGTGACTGCACACCAAAAGTACTTCATTGGCTGTAAAGCACTTTGGGAGGTCCGGTGGTCGTGAAAGGTGCTATATAAAAGTCACCATTCTTTCCTGTCGCCATTGAGCATGGGCATTCATTTGACACATTTGTAAGTAATTTAATAAGAACTTTTATTATTACATTCAAATAAATGTTGTTAACCATACTTAACCATAGTTTATTGATAGAAAGAAAGACTTCGATTTATATAGCGCCTTTCATGACCACCGGACGTCCCAAAGCGCTTTACAGCCAATGAAGTAATTTTGGAATGTAGTCACTGTTGTAATGATGTTAGATAACTGCTAAAATCTGAATTAAAATATCCTTCCATCCTGCTCTAATACAATGGCCCTGGAGATAAACTCCCATATATGGCCACTAAAGGGGCCACTTCTGCCATTTTGTTTGCCGCAGGTTTGAAAAACTGAGCTCTCCCCTGATGGGTGTGCCAGTGAGGGTTCCGATCTCGATTCCTCATCTGGCGTTTATGCTGGTCTTGGATAGGCTGGCAACAGAAGTGCTGCAATTAGCCTCAGTGCCACTGGGCTCGGGAGGGGAACATCACCCGGGGCTGCCCCTCCTGATTGCTATCAGGTAAGCACTGCTGGAACGGCATGTGTGTGGATATAGGTTGAGGAAAGGATTGAGCCTGGTTGTATTCATCCCATGATTGACTAGCCTGGCAGTATTCATCGGCAAGTGCCACACGTGGCGATCACCCACTTGGGTGGGGTAGTGGAGGGCGACTGTTGGCTGTAGAGTTGTGTCTCAGCAGGGCCCAACACATTGAGGGAGGTGCAGACTAGCGGCTTCCGAGCCTTGTGAAATATCCTGTACAGCAGTTAAACAAGCAATAATGCTCGCTAACATTTTACACCCTCTTAACAGTGGTTAAACACATTTCTTTTCCAAGTTACAAGGACACGTGTATCCCTCATGGCTCTGTTCATCTTGACTCTGCATTTCCACTTTTGTGTTCAACACTGACCAAGTTATCAAACTTAACAATTTGTTTAATTCTTGATAGTTAGCAATTGATTGTAAAGTCAGTTAGAAAATATCATATTCATAAAAGATTTGCATTTTTATAGCTCTTTTCATGACCACCGGAAGTCTCAAAGAACTTTACAGCCAATGAAGTTTTTTTTTTTGGAGTGTCATCATCATTATCATCATAGGCAGTCCCTCGGAATCGAGGAAGAGTTGCTTCTACTCTTAAAATGAGTCCTTAGGTGGCTGAACAGTCCAATACGAGAACCACAGTCCCTGTCACAGGTGGAACAGACAGTCGTTGAGGGTAAGGGTGGGTGGGACAGATTTGCCGCACACTCCTTCCGCTGCCTGCGCTTGATTTCTGCATGCTCTCGCGATGAGACTCGAGGTGCTCAGCGCCCTTCCAAATACACTTCCTCCACTTAGGGTGGTCTTTGACCAGGGACTCTCAGGTGTCAGTGGGGATGTTGCATTTTATCAGGGAGGCTTTGAGGGTGTCCTTGTAACGTTTCCGCTGCCCATCTTTGGCTCGTTTGCCGTGAAGGAGTTCCGAGTAGAGCGCGTGCTTTGGGAGTCTCGTGTCTGGCATGTGGACAATGTGGCCTGCCCAGCGGAGCTGATCAAGTGTGGTCAGTGTAGTCACTGTTGTAATGTGGGAAACGCAGCAAATCACAAAGCAAGCTCCCACAAACAGCAATGTGATAATGACCGGATAATCTGTTTTTGTTATGTTGATTGAGGGATAAATATTAGCCAGGACACTGGGAATAACTCCCCTGCACGTCTTCGAAATAGTGCCATGGGATCATTCACGTCCACCTGAGAGAGCAGACAGGGCCTCGGTTTAACGTCTCATCTGAAAAATGGCACTTCCGACAGTACAGTGCTCCCTCAGCACTGCACTGGAGTGCCAGCCTAGAATTTCTGTGCTCAAGTCCCTGGAGTGTGACTTGAACCCATGACCTTCTGACCCAGAGGTGAGAGTGCTACCCACTGATGCTGTGTCAATGAATGAATCATTAGCATAAACAATAACAGTGATATTAGTTTAAATCTAGTGCACACCAGCGACAAATATCTTTACTAAGCTCTAGAATGACAATATGTAAAGCTGTATAACAACAACAACTTGTATTTATATAGCACTTTTAAGGAAGTAAAACATCCCAAGGTGCTTCACAGGAGTGTTATAAAAACAAATTTTGACACCAAACCACATGAGGAGAAATTACGACAGATGAACAAAAGCTTGGTCAAAGAGGTAGGTTTTAAGGAGCATCTTAAAGGAAGAAAGAGAGGTAGAGAGGCGGAGTGGTTTAGGCAGGGAGTTCCAGAGCTTAGAGCCTTGGCAGTTCAAGCACGGCCACCGATGGTTGAGCGATTGAAATAGGGGATGCTCAACAGGGCAGAATTAGAGGAGCGCAGACATCTCGGGGGTTGAGGGACTGGAGGAGATTACAGAGATAGGGAGGGGTGAGGTCATAGAGGAATTTGAAAACAAGGATGAGAATTTTAAAAACAAGGCATTGCTTAACCGGCAGCCAATGTAGGTCAATGAGCACAGGGGTGATGGGTGAGCGAGACTTGGTGCGAGTTAGGACACGGGCAGCAGAGTTTTGGATGACCTCCAAGGGTTAAATTATGAGGAAAGATTGCACAAACTAGGGTTGTATTTCCTGGAATTTAGATGGTTATGGGTTGATTTGATCAAAGTTTTCAAGGCCGAGGGTCTAGCGAGAAGGAGGAACTGAAGGAAATCCTTATTAGTCAGGAAATTGTGTTAGGGAAATTGATGGGATTGAAGGCTGATAAATCCCCAGAGCCTGATAGTCTGCATCCCAGAGTACTTAAGGAATTGGCACTAGAAATAGTGGATGTATTGGTAATCATTTTCCAACAGTCTATCGACTCTGGATCAGTTCCTATGGACTGGAGGGTAGCTAATGTAACATCACTTTTTAAAAAAGGAGGGAGAGAGAAAATGGGTTATTATAGACCGGTTAGCCTGACATCAGTAGTGGGGAAAATGTTGGAATCAATTATTAAAGATGAAATAGCAAAGCATTTGGAAAGCAGTGACAGGATCAGTCCAAGTCAGCATATATTTATGAATGGAAAATCATGCTTGACAAATCTTCTAGAATTTTTTGAGGATGTAACTAGTAGAATAGACCAAGGGAGAACCAGTGGATATGGTGTATTTGGACTTTCAGAGAGCTTTTGACAAGGTCCCACACAAGAGATTAGTGTGCAAAATTAAAGCACATGATATTGGGGGTAATGTATTGAAGTGGATAGAGAACTCGTTGGCAGACAAGAAGCAGAGAGTCGGGATAAACGGGTCCTTTTCAGAAAGGCAGGCAGTGATTAGTGGAGTGCCGCAGGGCTCAGTGCTGGGACCCCAGCTCTTTACAATATACATTAATGATTTAGATAAAGGAATTGAGTGTAATATCTCCAAGTTTTCAGATGACACTAAACTGGGTGGCGATGTGAGTTGTGAGGAGGACACTAAAAGGCTACAGGGTGACTTGGACAGGTTAGTTGAGTGGGCAAATGCATGGCAGATGCAGTATAATGTGGATAAATGTGAGGTTATCCACTTTGGTGGCAAAAACATGAAGGCAGAATATTATCTGAATGGCGGCAGATTAGGAAAAGGGGAGGTGGAACAAGATCTGGGTGTCATGGTACATCAGTCATTGAAAGTTGGCATGCAGGTACAGCAGATGGTGAAGAAGGCAAATGGCATGTTGGCCTTCATAGCGAGGGGATTTGAGTCTAGGAGCAGGGAGGTCTTACTGCAGTTGCACAGGGTCTTGGTGACGCCTCACCTGGAATATTGTATTCAGTTTTTGTCATGTATTCAACCAGCATTGTAACCCATGTATAATCTGACCTAAGTTGTACACTGTGAGAACAATGACCACTAGGTGGTAAACTTGTGGGAGACATTCCTAACCTGGACATTGGGATAGAAAAGGGGAAGCTCCGTCCACCTTCATCACTTGACTTATAAGGAATAAAGGACAGGTCACAGACTGACCTTCTCTCAAGCATGGGCCTCGTGTGCATTTATACTGTATAGTAAGGACGTATCAATGGCGATGAGAAACTGGGATTTAAACCACGCGAGCATGGCCACTAGCAGAACAGACGACAGGTACTGTGTTAAGGAATGGTTGGGACAGAGATTCAACATTGTTAAAGCAGCACACAGTTCTCCAGGCAGACAAGGGCAATCGGGCATGCCCCAACATGTAGTTGAACCCAGAGGGGAAGTTCGACAGAGACAATGGCAAGCTGAACGGCGATTCACACCATTGCAAGGGACAATGCAGCCAGTAATGGGGCCATCAACACCTGTTAATGGCGCACTCAAGGACAATAACAGGGGCAGTCAGGGACGATCGACTGGCAAGGGACCTTTTGTTTCCAACAGCAGCTCATGTTGGAGGCGTGGAGGTACACACTCAGCCGGAGTTTGCAGAGATGAGCAAAATACCTGCAGAAATTGCAGAAATGAAAGCTGGGGGAAATCGCTGGAAGCTGAAGTTCAGCGAGTTCATGTGGAGCACGTATACAGTTCATACACCAGGACGCCACCGATAATGATGAAAGTGCTCCTCAATGGCATCCCAGTATCAATGGAGCTAGACACAGGGGCCAGCCAGTCCCTGATGGGTATCAAACAGTTCAAAAGGTTGTGGGCGTCCAAAGCCAGGAGGCCAACATTATCGCCGATTGACGCACAGCTACGGACATACACAAAGGAGATCATTCCGGTGCTAGGTAGTCGTGACCCACAAAGATTCGAAGAACAGGTTGCCACTCTGGGTTGTCCCGGGGGATGGTCCCACACTACTGGGAGGAATTGGCTTGCTTTCATGAACTGGAAATGGGGCGATGTCAATGCAATTTCCTCTGTGGAGCGAGTATCATGCTCACAGATCCTGGACAAATTTGACTCATTATTTCAAGCCGGCATTGGCACTTTCATGGGGGCCAAGGTAGTGATTCACATAAACCCGGACGCCAGGCCAGTACACCACAAGGCCAGGGCGGTGCCGTACGTGATGCGGGAAAAGATAGAAGGCGAATTGGACCGCCTGCTGAGGGAAGGCATCATCTCGCCAGTCGAATTCAGTGACTGGGCGAGCCCGATTGTGCCGGTGCTCAAGGCGGATGGGTCGGTCAGGATATGTGGTGATTACAAGGCCACCATCAATCGGGTGTCACTCCAAGACCAGTACCCGCTACCTAGAGCGGAGGACCTCTTTGCAACGCTATCCGGTGGCAAACTTTTTTCAAAATTGGACCTGACCTCAGCTAACATGACCCAGGAGCTGGCGGGTGAGTCAAAGAAGTTGACTACCATCACGACACACAAGGGGTTGTTTGAGTACAACAGATGTCCGTTCGGGATTCGCTCGGCCGCCGCGATCTTCCAACGAAATATGGAAAGCCTCCTCAAGTCGATTCCAGGGACGGTGGTTTTTCAGGACGACATTCTCATCACGGGTTACGATACGGAAGAACACCTCCACAACCTGGAGGAGGTGCTACGCAGACTGGACCGGGTAGGGCTGCGACTGAAAAAGGCGAAGTGCGACTTCCTAGCTACAGACGTAGAATTCCTGGGGATGAGGGTAGCAGCAGATGGGATCAGCCCTACTGCGTCCAAGACGGAAGCGATCCAGAGAGCACCCAGACCCCGTAACACGATGGAGCTGCGTTCGTTCCTGGGGCTCCTGAACTATTTTGGTAACTTTCTTCCCAAATTGAGCACGCTGCTAGAGCCGCTACACGTGTTCCTATGCAAAGGTCACGAATGGGTCTGGGGGGACAGCCAGGAAAGGGCTTTTAATAGAGTACCCAATTTGTTATGTTCCAACAATCTGTTAACGCTATATGACCCATGTAAGAAACTTGTATTAACATGCGATGCGTCGTCCTATGGTGTCGGGTGTGTGTTGCAGCATGTCAATGCCAAGGGTCAGTTACAGCCAGTAGCTTATGCCTCCAGGTGTCTGTCCCAGGCAGAAAGGGGCTACGGGATGGTAGAAAAGGAGGCGCTCGCATGTGTATATGCGGTAAAGAAAATGCACCAGTAACTGTTTGGCAGGAAATTTGAGCTGGAGACAGATCACAAACCCCTAACGTTCCTTTTGGCTGACAACAAGGCCATAAATGCAAACGCATCGGCCCGCATACAGAGATGGACACTCACGTTAGCCGCCTATGACTACACAATTCGGCACAGATCGGGCACCGAAAACTGCGCCAATGCACTCAGCAGGCTTCCACTAGCCACCACTGAGGGGGCAGCTGAGCATGCTGCTGAGATGGTCATGGCTGTTGAAGCTTTCAGAAATGAAGGCTCACCCGTGACAGCCCGTCAGATTAAAGTCTGGACAAATAGAGACCCGCTATTGTCTCTAGTCAAGAAATGTGTCCTGAATGGGGACTGGGCAGCCACGTACAGGGCATGCCCTGAGGAATTTAAACCATTTCACAGGCGCAGGGATGAACTCTCGATTCAGGCCGATTGCCTACTGTGGGGAAACCGCGTAGTCATGCCCCAGATGGGCAGAGACATGTTCATCAGAGAACTCCTCAATGAGCACCCGGGCATTGTCATGATGAAGGCAATTGGCAAGCTACACGTTTGATGGCCAAGGATAGACGCAGATCTGGAACTTTGTGTTCGCAGGTGCTACACGTGTGCCCAGCTGGGCAATGCACCCAGGGAAGCCCCCCTTAGCCCCTGGTCCTGGCCCGCCAAGCCTTGGTCATGCATCCATGTGGACTACGCAGGTCCTTTCATGGGGAAAATGTTTTTGGTTGTAGTAGACGCCTACTCCAAATGGATCGAGTGTGAAATTTTAAATTCAAGCACATCCTCTGCCACGGTAGAAAGTCTACGGGCAATGTTCACCGCCCACGGTCTACCGGACATCTTGGTCAGTGACAATGGCCCGTGCTTTACAAGCATTGAATTCCAGGACTTCATGGCAGGCAATGGAATTAACCATGTCAGAACGGCACCGTTCAAGCCGGCCTCAAACAGCCAGGCAGAACGAGCAGTACAGATAATCAAACAGGGATGCTCAGAATCCAAGGGGGTTCCTACAAAGGCACTTATCACGCCTCTTGTTGGCCTACAGATCCCGACCACACTCGCTCACAGGGTTTCCACCCGCAGAGCTGCTAATGAAAAGGATGCTCAAAACCCGGTTATCCCTTATACACCCCACCATGAAAGAAATTGTCGAGAGCAGCCGCCAGTCACAAAATGACTACCATGACAGGAATGTGAGGGCGCGATGTATTGATGTAAATGACCCTGTTTTTGTCCTCAACTATGCTGCAGGGCCCAAATGGCTCGCAGGCACTGTGATTGCCAAAGAGGGAAATAGGATTCTGGTAGTTAAACTTACCAATGGACAAATCTGCCGCAAACATGTGGATTAAACAAAAAGGAGGTTCAGCAACCCCGTAGAAGAAGCAGAGGAAGTACACCGGAATCAAAGGGAGGAGAGCCCAGTCACTGTGGGCAATCCGGATAGGCCTGAGGCACTGCAAACAGCAGACACTCAGGCCAGCGCCCAACAACCAGAGCCCCAACTCAGGCGCTCTACAAGAGGGCATAAACCACCAGAGAGACTCAACCTGTGATCCCAATAAGACTTTGGGGGGGAAGGTGATGTCATGTTTACACTGTGAGAACAATGACCACTAGGTGGTGAACTTGTAGGAGACGCTCCTAACCTGGACCTTCGGGTAGAAAAGGGGAAGCTCCGCCCACCTTCATCACTTGAATGCTAAGGAATAAAGGACAGGTCACAGACTGATCTTCTCTCAAGCATGGGCCTCGTGTGCATTTATACTTTATAGTAAAGACGTATCAGTTTTGATCTCCTAATCTGAGGAAGGATGTTCTTGCTATTGAAGGAGTGCAGCGAAGGTTCACCAGACTGATTCCCAGGATGGCGGGACTGACATATGAGGAGAGACTGGATCGACTGGGCCTGTATTCACTGGAGTTTAGAAAAATGAGAGGGGATCTCATAGAAACATATAAAATTCTGATGGGACGGGACAGGTTAGATGCGGGAACAACGTTGCCGATGTTGGGGAAGTCCAGAACCAGGGGTCCCAGTCTAAGGATAAGAGGTAAGCCATTTAGGACCAAGATGGGGAGAAATTTCTTCACTCAGAGAGTTGTTAACCTGTGGAATTCTCTACCGCAGGGAGTTGTTGATGCCAGTTCGTTAGATATATTCAAGAGGGAATTAGATATGGCCCTGAAGGCTAAAGGGATCAAGGGATATGGAGAGAAAGCAGGAAAGGGATACTAAGGTGAATGATCATCCATGATCTTATTGAATGGCGGTGCATTCTCGAAGGGCCGAATGGCCTACTCCTGCACCTAGTTTCTATGTTTCTTTGTAACTCCACCTTCCTGCACTGTCCCCATGTCCCTCGATTACCTGAATATCCAAAAATCTATTGATCTATGTCTTGAATATACTCAATGTCTGAGCCTCCACAATACTCTGGGGTAGAGAATTCTGTAAGCCCTGTAAGAATTTTGTATGTTTCAATGAGATCATCTCAGCCAATGAAGTACTTTTGAACTGTAGTCGCTGTTGTAGTGTGGTGGCAGCCAATCTTTCCACAACAAGGTCCTATAAACAGCAATGAGATAAATGAGCAGCTAATCTAGGAGATTTCCGAGGATGTTGCCTGGACTGGAGAATTCTCGCTTTGAGGAAAGATTGGATTGACTGGGTTTGTTTTCTTTGGAACAGAGGAGGCTGAGGGGAGACCTTATTGAGGCGTATAAAATTATGAGGGGCCTAGGTAGAGTGGATAGGAGCTTTAGAGGAGATTTGAGGGGAAATTTCTTCACCCAGAGGGTGGTGCGGGTCTGGAACTCACTGCCTGAAAGGGTGGTAGAGGCAGAAACCCTCACCACATTTAAAAAGTACTTGGATGTGCACTTGAAGTGCCATAACCTACAGGGCTACAGACCAAGAGCTGGAAAGTGGGAGTAGGCTGGATAGCTCTTTGTTGGCCGGCGGGGACACGATGGGCCAAAATGGACTCCTTCCATGCTGTAAATTTCTATGATTCTATAATCTTGTTCCCATGCTGTTGTTGAGGGATAAAGCATTGGCCAGATCACTTGGGAAACTGTGCTGCACTGAAGTGTTACCTTAGATTAGTCACTGAAATCTCTGGAGTGAGTGTTTGAACTTTCCAACTGTCTGAGTCAGAGACGAGAGTGCTATCACTGAGCCAAGACTGACACCTGAGAATGCAGTAGATTGCTGCCTGTATCTCGTGGGCATTAAGCATGGCCTGGGTGGAGTGCAGGAAGGAAAATCTGGTGGAGAGGCTCAGGATCGTGTTACAGAGCCTGCCTGATTTTCTCTCCATTAGATTAAATGGCGAGTGCTAACACTGCTGTGGGAAACTCTATGCCAAAGTTCCTCTGTGCGCTTCACGCAGGTAATATTTAACATGCAAGGGGCTAAAGATTTTTTTAACACCCACCAGAGGAAATCTGCATGGACGCAGTTATGAAAAACCCAGCACCAAGCTCATGGTCTACAGAGCAGTAGTGATACCTGCCCTCTTATATGCTTCAGAAGACATGGACAACATACAGCAGGCACTTCAAAACGTTGGCGAAGTACCACCAATGCTGCCTCTGCAAAATCCTGCAAATCCATTGGCTGGATAGGCGCACCAACATCAATGTTCTCTCTCAAGCCAACATCCCCTGGATCGAGATATTGGCCACGCTCAACCAGCTCCGATGGACAGGCCACGTTGTCCGCCTGCCCAATACAAGACTTCCAAAACTACGTCACGGCAGGCGAGCCCCAGGTGGGCAGAGGAAACGCTTCAAGGACACCCTCAAAGCCGCTTTGAACAAATGTAACATCCTCACCAACTCTGGGAATCCCTGGCCCAAGACCACTCAAAGTGGAGGAGAAGCATTGGGGAAGGCGCCGAACACCTCGAGTCTCTTCGCCGGGAGCACGCAGAAGCCCAGTGCAAACAGCGGAAGGAGCAGCCCACCCACCCGTCCCTCCAACCACCGTCTGACCCACCTATGACAGAGACTGTAGGTCCCGATTTGGACTCATCAGTCACCTGAGAACTCATATTAGTGTGGAAGCAAGTCTTCCTCGACTCTGGGGGCCTGCCGAAGAAGAAGTAGACATATAGGGCCGGAGACAGGCAGGAGTCTTATTAAAATATTGAAATGGGGGGCGGGGGGGGCCTCGGCTGTTTGTGGGACCGTGGCTTACGTTTCAGACAACGGCCATGCATGCTGCACCCACTGGTAGAGGCCGTAGAGCGGCCTCCCCAGGGTGCTTAACGCAACCGCCGACAGCTGCTCCAGAAACAGTGCAGTACGGTTTTTTAAATGATCCTTGTGGGGCTAGAAGGAGTATGCAAGCTCCTCCTGGCCCAACAAAAATCTTTCCCCCCCCCCCCCCCCACCACACCCCCTTGCCCCTCCCTGGATAGGCATGTTGCCCAGCGGCACCAGTTCCAGCCTCTTATTGGTGCCCATCGAGCGGGCAAACCGCTCCACCCACCGCTTGCCCGATGTACGCCCAACTCGACCCAAGAATTAACCCCATCGTGACCAGAGCAATTCCAACCCTCCTATCTAGAACAGTAACAAATAAGAGAAGTAATCAATGATTTAGATGGAGAACTTTTATCCTGGCTTTTTTTTTCTCCTCCCTGTCTGATGCAAAAAGAAAAAGAAAGAAAGTCTTGCATTTATCTAGCGCCTTGCACGACCACCAGACATCTCAAAGCGCTTTACAGACAATGAAGCACCTTTGAAATCTAGTCACTGTTGTAATGTGGAAAATGCAGCAGCCAACTTGCACACAGCAAGCTCCCACAGACAACAATGTGAAAATGACCAAATAAGCACATTTTTTTGGTTACATTGATTGGGGGATAAATATTGGCCAGGATAACTTCCCTGCCCTTCTTCGAAATAGTGCCATGGGATCTTTTAAATCCACCCAAGTGGGCAGACGGGGCCTCGGTTTAACGTCTCATCCAAAAGACGTCACCTCTGACAGTGCAGCATTCCTTCAGCATTCTCCTGGAGTGTCAACCTAGATTTATGTGCTCAAGTTCCTGGAGTGGGACTTGAACCCACAACCTTCTGCCTCAGAGGCGAGTGTGCTACCCACTGAGACACAGCTGATGCTGCAATGCAGGGCAAAAGGGTGAATGAATCCCTTTTCACGAGCATCTTATGTTTACTGCAGGGATCAGCGGAGAGGATCAGGAGGCAGGCGACCGGAGTGAGCCGGAAGAGCTATCGCAGCACAGTCCAATGGATTCATTGTGGGTGAGTGTGGCCTCTTCTGTGCTGTATCTCACTCTCCAAAAACCAAACAGCGTAGCACTGTGATTCTCGCTATGTGCCGGGTCTGAGCAAACATGTGTGAACAGGCTGAAGAATGTGATGACAGACACAGCTCTGTTGCATCTCAGTTCCAAAATGAAGAAAATATCTCATTCTGGGAATTAAAAAAAGTCCAGATGAGTGGCAGTTAGACTTGAACCATATTTTCATGACAGGAATTTATTGGAGGATGTGTTTGTTTTTCTGGGATTCCAGTTCCGATACAGATAATGTTTGGCCAAAAAAATATTTTTTCTTGTCTCAGTTCTTCTGAACAAGCACGTATTTATTTCTTCAGCTGGCTGTGGGGTTTGCATTTCAGATACGCCGATTAAAACAAAATCAGTAATACCCTTAGGTATTTCCTCCACTGATCTTCCTGGTTGCTGGAACATGGTTCCAGACCCACCATCAGCCTTCATTACCTTGTTCAATCGGCTATTCTTCACGTGTCACAGTACTTGTGGAGCTGTCAATTTGTCCAACCACTCACTCAACCCCACCTTTGATGCCCAGTAAAACCTATACTCCCTCCCATCCCACTTGTCTCCCTTGGTATGGCCTCTATCCCCACGTCATCAAGTCCAAAGGTTGCAACTCTTTCAGCCAACCATCACCGGATCTCGTTGGACCACTTCACTCTGTGCTGCCGAAACTGCCAGAATTATCCTAAAGAGCAAAGATAACTATGGTCTTCTTTTCTCCTCTGTCTCCTTAAACCCTCCCCCTGGCCCCCTCTGTCCTTGCCACCAACAAGTGCGAGCTCATGGACTATACATCTGCCTCGTCCTCCCTTCCCCTTGCCCATCAAGCCAAATGTCCTCCAAAGTCTCCCGAGGGCCTATCCTTGGCCTCCTCCCCTTGACAACGTCATCCAAAGGCATCGGGTCAGATTCCACGTGTACTCGGACGACACCCAGCTCTACCTCTCCACCATCTGTGTCGATCCCTCCACTCATCATCACAGGCAGTCCCTCGAAATCGAGGATGACTTGCTTCCACTCTAAAGGTGAGTTCTCAGATGACTGTACAGTCCAGTCCCATACGGGAATTACAGTCTCTGTCTAAGGTGGGACAGACAGTCGTTGAAGGAAAGGGTGGGTGGGGAGTCTGGTTTGCCGCACGCACCTTCTGCTGCCTGCACTTGCTTTTTGCATGCTCTCGAGACTCAAGGTGCTCAGCGTCCTCCCGGATGCTCTTCCTCCACTTAGGGTGGTCTTTGACCAGGTGTCGACCCCTCCACTGCCTCTGTGTTGTCAGAAAACTTGTCCAATATCCAGTCTTGGATGAGTCATAATTTCTTCCAGTTAAGCGTTGGCAAGGCCGAAGCCATCGTCTTCAATGTCCACCACTAGCTATGTACCCTTGCCTCTGATTCTGGCCGTTTCCCCAGCCACTGCCACAGGTTGAACTGGACAGATTCAACCTCACTCTCCTATTCGATCTAAGCTTCTGACCCCAAATACTCTCCAGCAGAAAGACAGCCTACTTCTGCCTCCATAACATCACCGACCTCCGCCTCTGTCAGCCCGTCTGGCGCTGAAACCCTCATCTGCAAATTCAACCCAGATTGGGAATCATAACTGGAACATTTCTGATTCTGTACTCAGTACCACACCACACAGTGTATTCATCCCCTGAGATGTCATGCGAATTGGCACTTTTCAACATGGTGAACAAGGTTTCCATCAAAATTGATTGGAACACTTCTTCTTAAACTGAGGTAAGAATATTTATTTTGGTCTTACAAATACATGAAGAACATTCAGTTATTCATTTGTTTCCAATGTCAACACTCCCCCGGGCCAGCTATAATAAGGTTTCGAAACAGGGTAAAGTTTTTTCTACATTATCCCTAAAAAGCTACATAAACAACAGCTTAACAAAGCTCTCCCTCTTGAACGAGTGTGACACCTCCGCTTCCAAAGCTAGTCATCTTGCGGACCCTCCAAGCCAAACGTCAATGGGGCAACATTAACCCAGCCCACCCTCACAAACTGACCGGATCAGTTCTGCTACCCGATTTACAAACTCCCGATTTACATCCCCCCGATTTACATCCCTCCGATTTACGTCCCCCCGAGTTACGTCCCCCCGATTTACGTCCCCCCGAGTTACATCCCCCCGAGTTACATCCCCCCGATTTACATCCCCCTGATTTACATCCCCCCGATTTACATCCCCCCAATTTACATCTCCCCGATTTACATCCCCCCGATTTACATTCCCCTGATTTACATCCCCCTGATTTACATCTCCCTGATTTACATCCCCCTGATTTACATCTCCCCGAGTTACATTCTCCTGATTTACATCCCCCTGATTTACAACCCCCCGATTTACCTCCCGATTTACATGCCCCTGATTTACATCTCCCTGATTTACATCCCCCTGATTTACATCTCCCCGATTTACATCCTCCTGATTTACATCCCCCTGATTTACATCCCCCCGATTTACCTCCCGATTTACATCCCCCTGATTTACATCCCCTTGATTTACATCTCCCCGATTTACATCCCCCTGATTTACATCCCCCTGATTTACATCTCCCTGATTTACAACCCCCTGATTTACATCTCCCTGATTTACATCCCTGATTTACATCCTCCTGGTTTACATCCCCTTGATTTACATCTCCCCGAATTACATCCCCCCGATTTACATCCCCCTGGTTTACATCCCCTTGATTTACATCTCCCCGATTTACATCCCCCTGATTTACATCCCCCTGATTTACATCCCCCCGATTTACATCCCCCTGATTTACAACTCCCTGATTTACATCCCCCCGATTTTACATCCCCCTGATTTACATCTCCCCGATTTATATCTCCCTGATTTACATCCCCTTGATTTACATCTCCCCGATTGACATCTCCCCGATTTACATCTCCCTGATTTACATCCCCCTGATTTACATCCCCCTGATTTACATCTCCCCCGATTTACAACCTGCCTGATTTACATCCCCCTGATTTACATCCCTCTGATTTACATCCCCCTGATTTACATCTCACTGATTTACATCCCCCTGATTTACATCCCCCTGATTAACATCTCCCTGATTTACATCCCCCCGATTTACATCCCCCTGATTTACATCCCCCTGATTTACATCTCCCCCGATTTACAACCTGCCTGATTTACATCCCCCTGATTTACATCCCTCTGATTTACATCCCCCTGATTTACATCTCACTGATTTACATCCCCCTGATTTACATCTCCCTGATTTACATCCCCCTGATTTACATCCCCCTGATTTACATCTCCCCCGATTTACAACCTGCCTGATTTACATCCCCCTGATTTACATCCCTCTGATTTACATCCCCCTGATTTACATCTCACTGATTTACATCCCCCTGATTTACATCCCCCTGATTAACATCTCCCCGATTTACATCCCCCTGATTTACATCCCCCTGATTTACATCTCCCTGATTTACAACCCCTTGATTTACACCTCCCTGATTTACATCCACCCGATTTAAATCCCCCCGATTTACATCCTCCTGATTTACATCTCCCTGATTTACATCCGCCTGATTTACATCCCCCTGATTTACATCTCCCCAATTTACCTCCCTGATTTACAACTCCCGGATTTACATCCCTGATTTACATCCCCCTGATTTACATCGCGCTGATTTACATCCCCCTGATTTACATCCCCCTGATTTAGATCTCCCCAATTTACTTCCCTGATTTACAACTCTCTGATTTACATCCCTGATTTACATCCCCCTGATTTACATCTCCCTGATTTATAACCCCCTGATTTACATCCCCCCGATTTACCTCCTGATTTACATCTCCCTGATTTACATCCCCCTGATTTACATCCCCCTGATTTACATCCCCCCGATTTACATCCCCCTGATTTACATCACCCTGATTTACATCCCCCCGATTTACATCCCCCAGATTTACAACCCCTGATTTACATCCCCCTGATTAACATCCCCCTGATTTAAATCCCCCCGATTTAAAACCCCCCGATTTACATCCCCCCGATTTACATCCCCCTGATTTACAGCTCTCCGATTTACATCCCCCTGATTTACATCCCCTGATTTACATCCCCCTGATTTACATCCCCCTGATTTACATCACCCCGATTTACATCCCCCCGATTTACAACCCCCCGATTTACATCCCCCTGATTTACAACCCCTGATTTACATCCCCCTGATTTACATCCCCCCAATTTACAACCCCCTGATTTACAACCCCTGATTTACATCTCTCCGATTTACATCCCCCTGATTTACATCCCCCCGATTTACATTCCCCTGATTTACATCCCCCCGATTTACAACCTCCCAATTTACATCCGCCTGATTTACATCCCCCTGATTTACATCCACCTGATTTACATCCCCCTGATTTGCATCCCCCTGATTTACATCACCCTGATTTACATCTCCCTGATTTACATCCCCCTGATTTACATCCCCCTGATTTAGATCTCCCTGATTTACATCCCCCCGATTTACATCCCCCTGATTTACATCTCCCCGATTTACATACACCCGATTTACATCTCCCCGATTTACATCCCCCTGATTTACATCCCGCCGATTTACATCCCCCTGATTTACATCTCCCTGATTTACATCCCTGACTTACATCCCCCCGATTTTGCATCCCCCTGATTTACATCTCACCGATTTACCTCCCTGATTTACATCCCCCTGATTTACATCCCTCTGATTTACATCCCCCTGATTTACATCTCACTGATTTACATCCCCCTGATTTACATCCCCCTGATTAACATCTCCCTGATTTACATCCCCCCGATTTACATCCCCCTGATTTACATCCCCCTGATTTACATCCCCCTGATTTACATCTCCCTGATTTACAACCCCTTGATTTACACCTCCCTGATTTACATCCACCCGATTTAAATCCCCCCGATTTACATCCTCCTGATTTACATCTCCCTGATTTACATCCCCCTGATTTACATCCCCCTGATTTACAGCTCTCTGATTTACATCCCCCCGATTTACATCCCCCTGATTTACAGCTCTCCGATTTACATCCCCCTGATTTACATACCCCTGATTTACAACCCCTGATTTACATCCCCCTGATTTACATCGCGCTGATTTACATCCCCCTGATTTACATCCCCCTGATTTAGATCTCCCCAATTTACCTCCCTGATTTACAACTCCCTGATTTACCTCCCTGATTTACATCCCCCTGATTTACATCTCCCTGATTTATATCCACCTGATTTACATCCCCCCGATTTACCTCCTGATTTACATCTCCCTGATTTACATCCCCCTGATTTACAACCCCTGATTTACATCCCCCTGATTTACATCCCCCTGATTTACATCCCCCCGATTTACAACCCCCCGATTTACATCCCCCTGATTTACAACCCCTGATTTACATCCCCCTGATTTACATCCCCCCGATTTACAACCCCCCGATTTACATCCACCTGATTTACATCTCTCCGATTTACATCCCCCTGATTTACATACCCCTGATTTACATCCCCCTGATTTACATCTCCCCGATTTACATCCCCCCGATTTACATCCCCTCGATTTACATCTCCCCGATTTACATCCCCCTGATTTACATCACTCCGATTTACATCTCCTCGATTTACATCCCCCTGATTTACATCCCCCTCATTTACATCCCCCTGATTTACATCACTCCGATTTACATCCCCCGATTTACATCCCCCCGATTAACAACCCCCCGATTTACAACTCCCCAATTTACAACCCCCCGATTTACATCCCCCCGATTTACAGCTCTCCGATTTACATCCCACTGATTTACATCCCCCTGATTTACATCCCCCTGATTTACATCCCCCCGATTTACAACCCCCCGATTTACATCCCCCTGATTTACAACCCCTGATATACATTCCCCTGATTTACATCCCCCTGATTTACATCACCCCGATTTACAACACCCCGATTTACATCCCTCTGATTTACATCTCTCCGATTTACATCCCCCTGATTTACATCCCCCTGATTTACATCCCCCGGATTTACATCTCCCTGATTTACATCTCCCTGATTTACCTCCCTGATTTACATCCCCCTGATTTACATCCCTCTGATTTACATCCCCCTGATTTACATCTCACTGATTTACATCCCCCTGATTTACATCCCCCTGATTAACATCCCCCCGATTTACATCCCCCCGATTTACATCCCCCTGATTTACATCCCCCTGATTTACATCTCCCTGATTTACAACCCCTTGATTTACATCTACCTGATTTACATCCACCCGATTTAAATCCCCCCGATTTACATCCTCCTGATTTACATCTCCCTGATTTACATCCGCCTGATTTACATCCCCCTGATTTACATCTCCCCAATTTACCTCCCCGATTTACAACTCCCGGATTTACATCCCTGATTTACATCCCCCCGATTTACATCGCGCTGATTTACATCCCCCTGATTTACATCCCCCTGATTTAGATCTCCCCAATTTACCTCCCTGATTTACAACTCCCTGAATTACATCCCTGATTTACATCCCCCTGATTTATATCCCCCTGATTTACATCCCCCCGATTTACCTCCAGATTTACATCTCCCTGATTTACATCCCCCTGATTTACATCCCCCTGATTTACATCCCCCCGATTTACAACCTCCCAATTAACATCCGCCTGATTTACATCCACCTGATTTACATCCCCCTGATTTGCATCCCCCTGATTTACATCACCCTGATTTACATCCCCCTGATTTACATCCCCCTGATTTAGATCTCCCTGATTTACATCCCCCCGATTTACATCCCCCTGATTTACATCTCCCCGATTTACATACACCCGATTTACATCTCTCCGATTTACATCCCCCTGATTTACATCCCGCCGATTTACATCCCCCTGATTTACATCTCCCTGATTTACATCCCTGACTGACATCCCCCCGATTTTGCATCCCCCTGATTTACATCTCCCCGATTTACCTCCCTGATTTACATCCCCCTGATTTACATCCCTCTGATTTACATCCCCCTGATTTACATGCCCCTGATTAACATCTCCCTGATTTACATCCCCCCGATTTACATCCCCCTGATTTACATCCTCCTGATTTAAATCCCCCCGATTTACATCCTCCTGATTTACATCCCCCTGATTTACATCTCCCCAATTTACCTCCCTGATTTACAACTCCCGGATTTACATCCCTGATTTACATCCCCCTGATTTACATCGCGCTGATTTACATCCCCCTGATTTACATCCCCCTGATTTAGATCTCCCCAATTTACCTCCCTGATTTACAACTCCCGGATTTACATCCCTGATTTACATCCCCCTGATTTACATCGCGCTGATTTACATCCCCCTGATTTACATCCCCCTGATTTAGATCTCCCCAATTTACCTCCCTGATTTACAACTCCCTGATTTACATCCCTGATTTACATCCCCCTGATTTACATCTCCCTGAATTATATCCCCCTGATTTACATCCCCCCGATTTACCTACCCCCGATTTACATCCCCCTGATTTACATCCCCCCGATTTACATCCCCCAGATTTACAACCCCTGATTTACATCCCCCAGATTAACATCCCCCTGATTTAAATCCCCCCGATTTACAACCCCCCGATTTACATCCCCCCGATTTACATCCTCCTGATTTACAGCTCTCCGATTTACACCCCCTGATTTACATCCCCTGATTTACATCCCCCCGATTTACAACCCCCCGATTTACATCCCCGATTTACAACCCCTGATTTACATACCCCTGATTTACATCCCCCTGATTTACATCCCCCCGATTTACAACCCCCCGATTTACATCCCCCTGATTTACATCTCTCCGATTTACATCCCCCTGATTTACATCTCCCCGATTTATATCCCCCCGATTCACATCCCCTCGATTTACATCTCCCCGATTTACATCCCCCTGATTTACATCCCCCTGATTTACATCACTCCGATTTACATCTCCCCGATTTACATCCCCCTGATTTACATCCCCCTCATTTACATCCCCCTGATTTACATCACTCCGATTTACATCCCCCCGATTTACATCCCCCCGATTTACAACCCCCCGATTTACAACTCCCTGATTTACAACCCCCCGATTTACATCTCCCCGATTTACAGCTCTCCGATTTACATCCCCCTGATTTACATCCTCCTGATTTACATCCACCTGATTTACATCCCCCCGATTTACAACCCCCCGATTTACATCCCCCTGATTTAGATCTCCCCAATTTACCTCCCTGATTTACAACTCCCTGATTTACCTCCCTGATTTACATCCCCCTGATTTACATCTCCCTGATTTATATCCCCCCGATTTACGACCCCCCGATTTACATCCCCCTGATTTACAACCCCTGATTTACATCCCCCTGATTTACATCCCCCTGATTTACATCCCCCCGATTTACAACCCCCCGATTTACATCCACCTGATTTACATCTCTCCGATTTACATCCCCCTGATTTACATACCCCTGATTTACATCACTCCGATTTACATCTCCTCGATTTACATCCCCCTGATTTACATCCCCCTCATTTACATCCCCCTGATTTACATCACTCCGATTTACATCCCCCCCGATTTACATCCCCCCGATTAACAACCCCCCGATTTACAACTCCCCGATTTACAACCCCCCCGATTTATATCCCCCCGATTTACAGCTCTCCGATTTACATCCCCCTGATTTACATCCCCCTGATTTACAATCCCTGATTTTCATCCTCCTGATTTACATCCCCCTGATTTACATCCCCCCCGATTTACAACCCCCCGATTTACATCCCCCTGATTTACAAACCCTGATATACATTCCCCTGATTTACATCCCCCTGATTTACATCACCCCGCTTTACAACACCCCGATTTACATCCCTCTGATTTACATCTCTCCGATTTACATCCCCCTGATTTACATCCCCCTGATTTACATCCCCCGGATTTACATCTCCCTGATTTACATCTCCCCGATTTACCTCCCTGATTTACTTCCCCCTGATTTACATCCCTCTGATTTACATCCCCCTGATTTACATCTCACTGATTTACATCCCCCTGATTTACATCCCCCTGATTAACATCCCCCCGATTTACATCCCCCCGATTTACATCCCCCTGATTTACATCCCCCCGATTTACATCCCCCTGATTTACATCTCCCTGATTTACAACCCCTTGATTTACATCTACCTGATTTACATCACCCGATTTAAATCCCCCCGATTTACATCCTCCTGATTTACATCTCCCTGATTTACATCCGCCTGATTTCCATCCCCCTGATTTACATCTCCCCAATTTACCTCCCTGATTTACAACTCCCGGATTTACATCCCTGATTTACATCCCCCTGATTTACATCGCGCTGATTTACATCCCCCTGATTTACATCCCCCTGATTTAGATCCCCCTGATTTACATCTCCCGGATTTATATCCCCCTGATTTACATCCCCCCGATTTACCTCCAGATTTACATCTCCCTGATTTACATCCCCCTGATTTACATCCCCCTGATTTACATCCACCCGATTTACATCCCCCTGATTTACATCCCCCTCATTAACATCCCCCTGATTTACATCCCCCCGATTTACAACCTCCCAATTTACATCCGCCTGATTTACATCCACCTGATTTACATCCCCTTGATTTGCATCCCCCTGATTTACATCACCCTGATTTACATCTCCCTGATTTACATCCCCCTGATTTACATCCCCCTGATTTAGATCTCCCTGATTTACATCCCCCCGATTTACATCCCCCTGATTTACATCTCCCCGATTTACATACACCCGATTTACATCTCTCCGATTTACATCCCACTGATTTACATCCCGCCGATTTACATCCCCCTGATTTACATCTCCCTGATTTACATGCCTGACTGACATCCCCCCGATTTTGCATCCCCCTGATTTACATCTCCCCGATTTACCTCCCTGATTTACATCCCCCTGATTTACATCCCTCTGATTTACATCCCCCTGATTTACATCCCCCTGATTTACATGCCCCTGATTAACATCTCCCTGATTTACATCCCCCCGATTTACATCCCCCTGATTTAAATCCCCCTGATTTACATCCCCCTGATTTACATCTCCCTGATTTACAACCCCTTGATTTACATCTACCTGATTTACATCAACCCGATTTAAATCCCCCCGATTTACATCCTCCTGATTTACATCTCCCTGATTTACATCCGCCTGATTTACATCCCCCTGATTTACATCTCCCCAATTTACCTCCCTGATTTACAACTCCCAGATTTACATCCCTGATTTACATCCCCCTGATTTACATCGCGCTGATTTACATCCCCCTGATTTACATCCCCCTGATTTAGATCTCCCCAATTTACCTCCCTGATTTACAACTCCCTGAATTACATCCCTGATTTACATCCCCCTGATTTACATCTCCCTGATTTATATCCCCCTGATATACATCCCCCCGATTTACCTCCAGATTTACATCTCCCTGATTTACATCCCCCTGATTTACATCCCCCTGATTTACATCCACCCGATTTACATCCCCCTGATTTACATCCCCCTCATTAACATCCCCCTGATTTACATCCCCCCGATTTACAACCTCCCAATTTACATCCGCCTGATTTACATCCACCTGATTTACATCCCCCTGATTTGCATCCCCCTGATTTACATCACCCTGATTTACATCTCCCTGATTTACATCCCCCTGATTTAGATCTCCCTGATTTACATCCCCCCGATTTACATCCCCCTGATTTACATCTCCCCGATTTACATACACCCGATTTACATCTCTCCGATTTACATCCCCCTGATTTACATCCCGCCGATTTACATCCCCCTGATTTACATCTCCCTGATTTACATCCCTGACTGACATCCCCCCGATTTTGCATCCCCCTGATTTACATCTCCCCGATTTACCTCCCTGATTTACATCCCCCTGATTTACATCCTCCTGATTTACATCTCCCTGATTTACATCCGCCTGATTTCCATCCCCCTGATTTACATCTCCCAAATTTACCTCCCTGATTTACAACTCCCGGATTTACATCCCTGATTTACATCCCCCTGATTTACATCGCGCTGATTTACATCCCCCTGATTTACATCCCCCTGATTTAGATCTCCCCAATTTACCTCCCTGATTTACAACTCCCCGAATTACATCCCTGATTTACATCCCCCTGATTTACATCTCCCGGATTTATATCCCCCTGATTTACATCCCCCCGATTTACCTCCAGATTTACATATCCCTGATTTACATCCCCCTGATTTACATCCCCCTGATTTACATCCACCCGATTTACATCCCCCTGATTTACATCCCCCTCATTAACATCCCCCTGATTTACATCCCCCCGATTTACAACCTCCCAATTTACATCCGCCTGATTTACATCCATCTGATTTACATCCCCCTGATTTGCATCCCCCTGATTTACATCACCCTGATTTACATCTCCCTGATTTACATCCCCCTGATTTACATCCCCCTGATTTAGATCTCCCTGATTTACATCCCCCCGATTTACATCCCCCTGATTTACATCTCCCCGATTTACATACACCCGATTTACATCTCTCCGATTTACATCCCACTGATTTACATCCCGCCGATTTACATCCCCCTGATTTACATCTCCCTGATTTACATCCCTGACTGACATCCCCCCGATTTTGCATCCCCCTGATTTACATCTCCCCGATTTACCTCCCTGATTTACATCCCCCTGATTTACATCCCTCTGATTTACATCCCCCTGATTTACATCCCCCTGATTTACATGCCCCTGATTAACATCTCCCTGATTTACATCCCCCCGATTTACATCCCCCTGATTTACATCCCCCTGATTTACATCCCCCTGATTTACCTCTCCCTGATTTACAACCCCTTGATTTACATCTCCCTGATTTACATCCACCCGATTTAAATCCTCCCGATTTACATCCTCCTGATTTACATCCCCCTGATTTACATCTCCCCAATTTACCTCCCTGATTTACAACTCCCGGATTTACATCCCTGATTTACATCCCCCTGATTTACATCGCGCTGATTTACATCTCCCTGATTTACATCCCCCTGATTTACATCCCCCTGATTTAGATCTCCCCAATTTACCTCCCTGATTTACAACTCCCTGATTTACATCCCTGATTTACATCCCCCTGATTTACATCTCCCTGAATTATATCCCCCTGATTTACATCCCCCCGATTTACAACCCCCCGATTTACATCCCCCCGATTTACATCCCCCTGATTTACAGCTCTCCGATTTACACCCCCTGATTTACATCCCCTGATTTACATCCCCCCGATTTACAACCCCCCGATTTACAACCCCCCGATTTACAACCCCCCGATTTACATCCCCCTGATTTACAACCCCTGATTTACATACCCCTGATTTACATCCCCCTGATTTACATCCCCCCGATTTACAACCCCCCGATTTACATCCCCCTGATTTACATCTCTCCGATTTACATCCCCCCGATTTACATCCCCTCGATTTACATCTCCCCGATTTACATCCCCCTGATTTACATCCCCCTGATTTACATCACTCCGATTTACATCTCCCCGATTTACATCCCCCTGATTTACATCCCCCTCATTTACATCCCCCTGATTTACATCACTCCGATTTACATCCCCCCGATTTACATCCCCCCGATTTACAACCCCCCGATTTACAACTCCCCGATTTACAACCCCCCGATTTACATCCCCCCGATTTACATCCCCATGATTCACAACCCCTGATTTACATCCTCCTGATTTACATCCACCTGATTTACATCCCCTCGATTTACAACCCCCCGATTTACATCCCCCTGATTTACATCCCCCCGATTTACAACCCCCCAATTTACATCCCTCTGATTTACATCTCTCCGATTTACATCCCCCTGATTTACATCCCCCTGATTTACATCCCCCTGATTTACATCTCCCCGATTTACCTCCCTGATTTACATCCCCCTGATTTACATCCCTCTGATTTACATCTCACTGATTTACATCCCCCCGATTTACATCCCCCTGATTAACATCTCCCGGATTTACATCCCCCCGATTTACATCCCCCTGATTAACATCTCCCTGATTTACATCCCCCCGATTTACATCCCCCTGATTTACATCCCCCTGATTTACATTCCCCTGATTTACCTCCCCCTGATTTACATCTCCCTGATTTACAACCCCTTGATTTACATCTCCCTGATTTACATCCACCCGATTTAAATCCCCCCGATTTACATCCTCCTGATTTACATCTCCCTGATTTACATCCGCCTGATTTACATCCCCCTGATTTACATCTCCCCAATTTACCTCCCTGATTTACAACTCCCGGATTTACATCCCTGATTTACATCCCCCTGATTTACATCGCGCTGATTTACATCCCCCTGATTTACATCCCCCTGATTTAGATCTCCCCAATTTACCTCCCTGATTTACAACTCCCTGATTTACATCCCTGATTTACATCCCCCTGATTTACATCCCCCTGATTTACATCCCCCCGATTTACCTCCTGATTTACATCACCCTAATTTACATCCCCCTGATTTACATCCCCCTGATTTACATCCACCCGATTTACATTCTCCTGATTTACAAGCCCCTGATTTACATCCCCCCGATTTACATCCCCCAGATTTACATCCCCCTGATTTACATCCCCCTGATTTACATCCCCCCGATTTACATCCCCCCGATTTTACATCTCCACAAATTACATCCCACTGATTTACATCCCCCTCATTTACATCCCACTGATTTACATCACTCCGATTTACATCCCCCCGATTTACATCCCCCTGATTTACATCCCCCTGATTTACAACCCCTTGATTTACATCTCCCTGATTTACATCCACCCGATTTAAATCCCCCCGATTTACATCCTCCTGATTTACATCTCCCTGATTTACATCCGCCTGATTTACATCCCCCTGATTTACATCTCCCCAATTTACATCCCTGATTTACAACTCCCGGATTTACATCCCTGATTTACATCCCCCTGATTTACATGGCGCTGATTTACATCCCCCTGATTTACAACCCCCTGATTTAGATCTCCCCAATTTACCTCCCTGATTTACAACTCCCTGATTTACATCCCTGATTTACATCCCCCTGATTTACATCTCCCTGATTTACATCCCTGATTTACATCCCTGATTTACATCTCCCTGATTTATATCTCCCTGATTTACATTCCCTGATTTACCACCTGATTTACATCTCCCTGATTTACATCCCCCTGATTTACATCCCCCTGATTTACATCCCCCTGATTTACATCCCCCTGATTTACATCCCCCTGATTTACATCCCCCCGATTTACAACCTCCCAATTTACATCCGCCTGATTTACATCCCCCCGATTTACATCCCCCTGATTTACATCCCCCTGATTTACAACCCCTTGATTTACATCTCCCTAATTTACATCCACCCGATTTAAATCCCCCCGATTTACATCCTCCTGATTTACATCTCCCTGATTTACATCCGCCTGATTTACATCCCCCTGATTTACATCTCCCCAATTTACCTCCCTGATTTACAACTCCCGGATTTACATCCCCGATTTACATCCCCCTGATTTACATCGCGCTGATTTACATCCCCCTGATTTACATCCCCCTGATTTAGATCTCCCCAATTTACCTCCCTGATTTACAACTCCCTGATTTACATCCCTGATTTACATCCCCCTGATTTACATCTCCCTGATTTATATCCCCCTGATTTACATCCCCCCGATTTACCTCCCCCCGATTTACATCCCCCTGATTTACATCCCCCTGATTTACATCCCCCCGATTTACATCCCCCAGATTTACAACCCCTGATTTACATCCCCCTGATTTACAACCCCCTGATTTACAGCTCTCCGATTTACATCCCCCTGATTTACATCCCCCTGATTTACATCCCCCCGATTTACAACCCCCCGATTTACATCCCCCTGATTTACAACCCCTGATTTACATCCCCCTGATTTACATCCCCCTGATTTACAACACCCCGATTTACATCCCGCTGATTTACATCTCTCCGATTTACATCCCCCTGATTTACATCTCCCTGATTTATATCCCCCCGATTTACATCCCCTCGATTTACATCTCCCCGATTTACATCCCCCTGATTTACATCCCCCTGATTTACATCACTCCGATTTACATCTCCCCGATTTACATCCCCCTGATTTACATCCCCCTCATTTACATCCCCCTGATTTACATCACTCCGATTTACATCCCCCCAATTTACATCCCCCTGATTTACAACCCCCCGATTTACCTCCCTGATTTACATCCCCCTGATTTACATCCCTCTGATTTACATCCCCCTGATTTACATCTCACTGATTTACATCCCCCTGATTTACATCCCCCTGATTTACAACCCCTGATTTACATCCCCGATTTACATCCCCCTGATTTACATCACCCCGATTTACAACCCCCCGATTTACATCCCCCTGATTTACATCTCTCCGATTTACATCCCCCTGATTTACATCTCCCTGATTTATATCCCCCCGATTTACATCCCCTCGATTTACATCTCCCCGATTTACATCCCCCTGATTTACATCCCCCTGATTTACATCACTCCGATTTACATCTCCCCGATTTACATCCCCCTGATTTACATCCCCCTCATTTACATCCCCCTGATTTACATCACTCCGATTTACATCCCCCCGATTTACATCCCCCCGATTTACAACCCCCCGATTTACCTCCCTGATTTACATCGCGCTGCTTTACATCCCCCTGATTTACATCCCCCTGATTTAGATCTCCCCAATTTACCTCCCTGATTTACAACTCCCTGATTTACATCCCTGATTTACATCCCCCTGATTTACATCTCCCTGATTTATATCCCCCTGATTTACATCCCCCCAATTTACTTCCTGATTTACATCTCCCTAATTTACATCCCCCTGATTTACATCCATCCGAATTACATCCTCCTGATTTACATCCCCCTGATTTACATCCCCCCGATTTACATCTCCCTGATTTACAACCCCTTGATTTACATCTCCCTGATTTACATCCACCCGATTTAAATCCCCCCGATTTACATCCTCCTGATTTACATCTCCCTGATTTACATCCGCCTGATTTACATCCCCCTGATTTACATCTCCCCAATTTACCTCCCTGATTTACAACTCCCGGATTTACATCCCTGATTTACATCCCCCTGATTTACATCGCGCTGATTTACATCCCCCTGATTTACATCCCCCTGATTTAGATCTCCCCAATTTACCTCCCTGATTTACAACTCCCTGATTTACATCCCTGATTTACATCCCCCTGATTTACATCCCCCTGATTTACATCCCCCCGATTTACCTCCTGATTTACATCACCCTAATTTACATCCCCCTGATTTACATCCCCCTGATTTACATCCACCCGATTTACATTCTCCTGATTTACAAGCCCCTGATTTACATCCCCCCGATTTACATCCCCCTGATTTACATCCCCCTGATTTACATCCCCCCGATTTACATCCCCCCGATTTTACATCTCCACAAATTACATCCCACTGATTTACATCCCCCTCATTTACATCCCACTGATTTACATCACTCCGATTTACATCCCCCCGATTTACATCCCCCTGATTTACATCCCCCTGATTTACAACCCCTTGATTTACATCTCCCTGATTTACATCCACCCGATTTAAATCCCCCCGATTTACATCCTCCTGATTTACATCTCCCTGATTTACATCCGCCTGATTTACATCCCCCTGATTTACATCTCCCCAATTTACATCCCTGATTTACAACTCCCGGATTTACATCCCTGATTTACATCCCCCTGATTTACATGGCGCTGATTTACATCCCCCTGATTTACAACCCCCTGATTTAGATCTCCCCAATTTACCTCCCTGATTTACAACTCCCTGATTTACATCCCTGATTTACATCCCCCTGATTTACATCTCCCTGATTTACATCCCTGAGTTACATCCCTGATTTACATCTCCCTGATTTATATCTCCCTGATTTACATTCCCTGATTTACCACCTGATTTACATCTCCCTGATTTACATCCCCCTGATTTACATCCCCCTGATTTACATCCCCCTGATTTACATCCCCCTCATTTACATCCCCCTGATTTACATCCCCCCGATTTACAACCTCCCAATTTACATCCGCCTGATTTACATCCCCCCGATTTACATCCCCCTGATTTACATCCCCCTGATTTACAACCCCTTGATTTACATCTCCCTAATTTACATCCACCCGATTTAAATCCCCCCGATTTACATCCTCCTGATTTACATCTCCCTGATTTACATCCGCCTGATTTACATCCCCCTGATTTACATCTCCCCAATTTACCTCCCTGATTTACAACTCCCGGATTTACATCCCCGATTTACATCCCCCTGATTTACATCGCGCTGATTTACATCCCCCTGATTTACATCCCCCTGATTTAGATCTCCCCAATTTACCTCCCTGATTTACAACTCCCTGATTTACATCCCTGATTTACATCCCCCTGATTTACATCTCCCTGATTTATATCCCCCTGATTTACATCCCCCCGATTTACCTCCCCCCGATTTACATCCCCCTGATTTACATCCCCCTGATTTACATCCCCCCGATTTACATCCCCCAGATTTACAACCCCTGATTTACATCCCCCTGATTTACAACCCCCTGATTTACAGCTCTCCGATTTACATCCCCCTGATTTACATCCCCCTGATTTACATCCCCCCGATTTACAACCCCCCGATTTACATCCCCCTGATTTACAACCCCTGATTTACATCCCCCTGATTTACATCCCCCTGATTTACAACACCCCGATTTACATCCCGCTGATTTACATCTCTCCGATTTACATCCCCCTGATTTACATCTCCCTGATTTATATCCCCCCGATTTACATCCCCTCGATTTACATCTCCCCGATTTACATCCCCCTGATTTACATCCCCCTGATTTACATCACTCCGATTTACATCTCCCCGATTTACATCCCCCTGATTTACATCCCCCTCATTTACATCCCCCTGATTTACATCACTCCGATTTACATCCCCCCGATTTACATCCCCCTGATTTACAACCCCCCGATTTACCTCCCTGATTTACATCCCCCTGATTTACATCCCTCTGATTTACATCCCCCTGATTTACATCTCACTGATTTACATCCCCCTGATTTACATCCCCCTGATTTACAACCCCTGATTTACATCCCCGATTTACATCCCCCTGATTTACATCACCCCGATTTACAACCCCCCGATTTACATCCCCCTGATTTACATCTCTCCGATTTACATCCCCCTGATTTACATCTCCCTGATTTATATCCCCCCGATTTACATCCCCTCGATTTACATCTCCCCGATTTACATCCCCCTGATTTACATCCCCCTGATTTACATCACTCCGATTTACATCTCCCCGATTTACATCCCCCTGATTTACATCCCCCTCATTTACATCCCCCTGATTTACATCACTCCGATTTACATCCCCCCGATTTACATCCCCCCGATTTACATCCCCCCGATTTACAACCCCCCGATTTACCTCCCTGATTTACATCGCGCTGCTTTACATCCCCCTGATTTACATCCCCCTGATTTAGATCTCCCCAATTTACCTCCCTGATTTACAACTCCCTGATTTACATCCCTGATTTACATCCCCCTGATTTACATCTCCCTGATTTATATCCCCCTGATTTACATCCCCCCAATTTACTTCCTGATTTACATCTCCCTAATTTACATCCCCCTGATTTACATCCATCCGAATTACATCCTCCTGATTTACATCCCCCTGATTTACATCCCCCCGATTTACATCCCCCAGATTTACAACCCCTGATTTACATCCCCCTGATTAACATCCCCCTGATTTACATCCCCCCGATTTACATCCCCCCGATTTTACAACTCCACAAATTACATCCCACTGATTTACATCCCCCTCATTTACATCCCACTGATTTACATCACTCCGATTTACATCCGCCCGATTTACATCCCCCTGATTTACATCCCCCTGATTTACATCCCCCCGATTTACAACTCCCCGATTTACATCCCCCCGATTTACATCCCCTTGATTTACATCTCTCTGATTTACATCCCCCTCATTTACTTCCCCCTCATTTACATTCCCCTGATTTACATCCCTCCGATTTACATCCCCCTGATTTACATCCCCCTGATTTACATCCCCCTGATTTACATCCCCCTCATTTACATCCCTCCGATTTACATCCCCCTGATTTACATCCCCCTGATTTACATCCCCCTGATTTACATCTCCCCGATTTACATCCCCCCGATTTACATCTCCCCGATTTACATCCCCCTGATTTACATCCCCCTGATTTACATCACTCCGATTTACATCTCCCCGATTTACATCCCCCTGATTTACATCCCCCTCATTTACATCCCCCTGATTTACATCACTCCGATTTACATCCCCCCGATTTACATCCCCCCGAGTTACATCCCTCCGAGTTACATCCCCCCGATTTACATCCCCCCGATTTACATCCCCCCGATTTACATCCTTCCTATTTACATCTCCCCGATTTACAGCCCTCCAATTTACATCTCCCCGATTGACATCCCCCTGACTTACATCCCTCCGATTTACATCCCCCCGATTTACAACCCCCCGATTTACATCCCCCCGATTTTGCATCTCCACAAATTACATCCCCCTGATTTACATCCCCCTCATTTAGATCCCCCTGATTTACATCCCCCTGATTTACATCCCCCTGATTTACATGCCCCCGATTTACCTCTCCCCGATTTACATCCCCCTGATTTACATCCCCCTGATTTACATCACTCCGATTTACATCTCCCCGATTTACATCCCCCTGATTTACATCCCCCTCATTTACATCCCCCTGATTTACATCACTCCGATTTACATCCCCCCGATTTACATCCTCCTGATTTACAACCCCCTGATTTACATCCCCCCGATTTACATCCCCCCGATTTACATCCTCCTGATGTACAACCCCCTGATTTACATCCCCCTGATTTACATCTCCCCGATTTACATTCCCCTGATTTACATCCCCCCGATTTATATCTCCCCGATTTACAACACCCGATTTACAACCCCCCGATTTACATCCCCCCGATTTACGTCCCCCCGATTTACGTCCCCCCGATTTACGTCCCTCCGATTTACGTCCCTCCGATTTACATCCCCCTGATTTACAACCCCCCGATTTACATCCCCCCGATTTAAATCCCCCCGATTTACATCCCCCCGATTTACATCTCCCCGATTTACATCCCCCTGATTTACATCCCTCCGATTTACATCTCCCCGATTTACATCGCCCTGACTTGCATCCATCCGATTTACATCCCCCTCATTTACATCCTTCCGATTTACATTTCCCCGATTTACATGCCCCCGATTTACATCTCCCTGATTTACATCCCCCCAATTTACATCCCCCTGATTTACATCCTTCCGATTTACATCACCCCGATTTACATCACCCTGATTTACATCCCCCTGATTTACATCCTTCCGATTTAGATTCCCCCGATTTACATCTCCCTGATTTACATCCCTCTGATTTACAACTCCCCGATTTACACCACCTCATTTACATCCCCCTGATTTACATCCCCCTGATTTACATCCCCCTGATTTACATCCCCCTGATTTACATCTCCCCGATTTACAACCCCTGATTTACATACCCCTGATTTACATCCTTCCGATTTACATTCCCCCGATTTACATCTCCCTGATTTACATCCCACTGATTTACATCCCTCTGATTTACATCTCCCCGATTTACACCCCCTCATTTACATCCCCCTCATTTACATCCCCCTGATTTACATCCCCCTGATTTACATCCCCCTCATTTACATCCCTCCGATTTACATCCCCCTGATTTACATCCCCCTGATTTACATCCCCCTGATTTACATCTCCCCGATTTACATCCCCCCGATTTACATCTCCGCGATTTACATCCCCCTGATTTACATCCCCCTGATTTACATCACTCCGATTTACATCTCCCCGATTTAAATCCCCCTGATTTACATCCCCCTCATTTCCATCCCCCTGATTTACATCACTCCGATTTACATCCCCCCGATTTACATCCCCCCGAGTTACATCCCCCCGAGTTACATCCCACCGATTTACATCCCCCTGATTTATATCCCCCCGATTTACATCCCCCCGATTTACATCCTTCCGATTTACATCTCCCCGATTTACATCCCTCCAATTTACATCTCCCCGATTGACATCCCCCTGACTTACATCCCTCCGATTTACATCCCCCCGATTTACAACCCCCCGATTTACATCCCCCCGATTTTACATCTCCACAAATTACATCCCCCTGATTTACATCCCCCTCATTTAGATCCCCCTGATTTACATCCCCCTGATTTACATCCCCCTGATTTACATCCCCCCGATTTACATCTCCCCGATTTACATCCCCCTGATTTACATCCCCCTGATTTACATCACTCCGATTTACATCTCCCCGATTTACATCCCCCTGATTTACATCCCCCTCATTTACATCCCCCTGATTTACATCACTCCGATTTACATCCCCCCGATTTACATCCTCCTGATTTACAACCCCCTGATTTACATCCCCCCGATTTACATCCCCCCGATTTACATCCTTCTGATTTACAACCCCCTGATTTACATCCCCCTGATTTACATCTCCCCGATTTACATTCCCCTGATTTACATACCCCGATTTATATCTCCCCGATTTACAACACCCGATTTACAACCCCCCGATTTACATCCCCCCGATTTACGTCCCCCCGATTTACGTCCCCCCGATTTACGTCCCTCCGATTTACGTCCCTCCGATTTACATCCCCCTGATTTACAACCCCCCGATTTACATCCCCCCGATTTACAACCCCCTGATTTACATCCCTCCGATTTACATCTCCCCGATTTACATCGCCCTGACTTGCATCCATCCGATTTACATCCCCCTCATTTACATCCTTCCGATTTACATTTCCCCGATTTACATGCCCCCGATTTACATCTCCCTGATTTACATCCCCCCGATTTACATCCCCCTGATTTACATCCTTCCGATTTACATCACCCCGATTTACATCACCCTGATTTACATCCCCCTGATTTACATCCTTCCGATTTAGATTCCCCCGATTTACATCTGCCTGATTTACATCCCCCTGATTTACATCCCTCTGATTTACAACTCCCCGATTTACACCACCTCATTTACATCCCCCTGATTTACATCCCCCTGATTTACATCTCCCCGATTTACATTTCCCCAATTTACATCCCCCCGATTTACATCCAGTTCGATTTACATCCCTCTGATTTACATCCCCCTGATTTACATCCCCTGATTTACAGCCCCCTGATATACATCCCCCTGATTTACATCCCCTGATTTACAGCCCCCTGATATACATCCCCCTGATTTCCATCTCCCTGATTTACATCCCCCCGATTTACATCCAGTTCGATTTACATCCCCCTCATTTACATCCCCTGATTTACATCCCCCTGATTTACATCCAGTTCGATTTACACCCCCTGATTTACATCACCCTGATTTAAATACCCCCGATTTACATCCAGTTCGATTTACATCTCCCTGATTTACATCCGCCCGATTTACATCCAGTTTGATTTACATCCCCCTGATTTACATCTCCCTGATTTACATCCCCCTGAATTACATCCCACTGATTTACATCCCCCCGATTTACATCCCCCCGATTTACATCCCCCTGATTTACATTTCCGATTTACATCCCCCTGATTTACATCCCCCTGATTTGCATCTCCCCGATGTGCATTCCCCGATTTACATCCCCCTGATTTACATCCCCGTGATTTACATCCCCCTGATTTACATCCCCCCGATTTACAACCCCTGATTTACAACTCCCTGATTTACATCTCCCTGATTTACATCTCCCTGATTTACATCCAACTGATTTACATCCCCCCGATTTACAACCCCCCGATTTACATCCCCCTGATTCACATCCCCCTGATTTACAACTCACTGATTTACATCCCCCTGATTTACATCCCCCTGATTTACATACCGCTGATTTTCATCCGCCTGTTTTAAACACGCCCGATTTACCTCCCGATTTACATCCCCCTGATTTACATCACCCCGATTTACATCCAGTTCGATTTACATCTCCCTGATTTACATCCCCCCGATTTACATCCAGTTCGATTTACATCCCCCTGATTTACATCACCCTGATTTACATCTCCCCGATTTACAACCCCTGATTTACATCCCCGATTTACATCTCCCCGATTTACACCCCCTCATTTACATCCGCCCGATTTACATCCTTCCGATTTACATCTCCCAGATTTACATCTCCCCGATTTACATCCCCCTGATTTACATCCCCCCGATTTACATCTCCCCGATTTACATCCCCCCGATTTACATCGACCTGATTTACAACCCCCAGATTTACATCCCCCCGATTTTACCTCTCCACAAATTACATCCCCCTGATTTACATCCTTCCGATTTAGATTCCCCCGATTTACATCTCCCTGATTTACATCCCTCTGATTTACAACTCCCCGATTTACACCACCTCATTTACATCCCCCTGATTTACATCCCCCTGATTTACATCCCCCTGATTTACATCCCCCTGATTTACATCTCCCCGATTTACAACCCCTGATTTACATACCCCTGATTTACATCCTTCCGATTTACATTCCCCCGATTTACATCTCCCTGATTTACATCCCCCTGATTTACATCCCTCTGATTTACATCTCCCCGATTTACACCCCCTCATTTACATCCCCCTCATTTACATCCCCCTGATTTACATCCCCCTGATTTACATCCCCCTCATTTACATCCCTCCGATTTACATCCCCCTGATTTACATCCCCCTGATTTACATCCCCCTGATTTACATCTCCCCGATTTACATCCCCCCGATTTACATCTCCGCGATTTACATCCCCCTGATTTACATCCCCCTGATTTACATCACTCCGATTTACATATCCCCGATTTAAATCCCCCTGATTTACATCCCCCTCATTTACATCCCCCTGATTTACATCACTCCGATTTACATCCCCCCGATTTACATCCCCCCGAGTTACATCCCCCCGAGTTACATCCCACCGATTTACATCCCCCCGATTTATATCCCCCCGATTTACATCCCCCCGATTTACATCCTTCCGATTTACATCTCCCCGATTTACATCCCTCCAATTTACATCTCCCCGATTGACATCCCCCTGACTTACATCCCTCCGATTTACATCCCCCCGATTTACAACCCCCCGATTTACATCCCCCCGATTTTACATCTCCACAAATTACATCCCCCTGATTTACATCCCCCTCATTTAGATCCCCCTGATTTACATCCCCCTGATTTACATCCCCCTGATTTACATCCCCCCGATTTACATCTCCCCGATTTACATCCCCCTGATTTACATCCCCCTGATTTACATCACTCCGATTTACATCTCCCCGATTTACATCCCCCTGATTTACATCCCCCTGATTTACATCCCCCTGATTTACATCACTCCGATTTACATCCCCCCGATTTACATCCTCCTGATTTACAACCCCCTGATTTACATCCCCCCGATTTACATCCTTCTGATTTACAACCCCCTGATTTACATCCCCCTGATTTACATCTCCCCGATTTACATTCCCCTGATTTACATCCCCCCGATTTATATCTCCCCGATTTACAACACCCGATTTACAACCCCCCGATTTACATCCCCCCGATTTACGTCCCCCCGATTTACGTCCCCCCGATTTACGTCCCTCCGATTTACGTCCCTCCGATTTACATCCCCCTGATTTACAACCCCCCGATTTACATCCCCCCGATTTACAACCCCCTGATTTACATCCCTCCGATTTACATCTCCCCGATTTACATCGCCCTGACTTGCATCCATCCGATTTACATCCCCCTCATTTACATCCTTCCGATTTACATTTCCCCGATTTACATGCCCCCGATTTACATCTCCCTGATTTACATCCCCCCAATTTACATCCCCCTGATTTACATCCTTCCGATTTACATCACCCCGATTTACATCACCCTGATTTACATCCCCCTGATTTACATCCTTCCGATTTAGATTCCCCCGATTTACATCTCCCTGATTTACATCCCCCTGATTTACATCCCTCTGATTTACAACTCCCCGATTTACACCACCTCATTTACATCCCCCTGATTTACATCCCCTGATTTACAGCCCCCTGATATACATCCCCCTGATTTCCATCTCCCTGATTTACATCCCCCCGATTTACATCCAGTTCGATTTACATCCCCCTCATTTACATCCCCTGATTTACATCCCCCTGATTTACATCCAGTTCGATTTACACCCCCTGATTTACATCACCCTGATTTAAATACCCCCGATTTACATCCAGTTCGATTTACATCTCCCTGATTTACATCCCCCCGATTTACATCCAGTTTGATTTACATCCCCCTGATTTACATCCCCCTTATTTACATCCCCCTGATTTACATCTCCCTGATTTACATCCCCCTGAATTACATCCCACTGATTTACATCCCCCCGATTTACATCCCCCCGATTTGCATCTCCCCGATGTGCATTCCCCGATTTACATCCCCCTGATTTACATCCCCGTGATTTACATCCCCCTGATTTACATCCCCCCGATTTACAACCCCTGATTTACAACTCCCTGATTTACATCTCCCTGATTTACATCTCCCTGATTTACATCCAACTGATTTACATCCCCCCGATTTACATCCCCCTGATTCACATCCCCCTGATTTACAACTCACTGATTTACATCCCCCTGATTTACATCCCCCTGATTTACATACCGCTGATTTTCATCCGCCTGTTTTAAACACGCCCGATTTACCTCCCGATTTACATCCCCCTGATTTACATCACCCCGATTTACATCCAGTTCGATTTACATCTCCCTGATTTACATCCCCCCGATTTACATCCAGTTCGATTTACATCCCCCTGATTTACATCACCCTGATTTACATCTCCCCGATTTACAACCCCTGATTTACATCCCCGATTTACATCTCCCCGATTTACACCCCCTCATTTACATCCCCCTGATTTACATCCCCCCGATTTACATCCCCCCGATTTACAACCCCTCGATTTACATCCCCCCGATTTACATCCGCCCGATTTACATCCTTCCGATTTACATCTCCCCGATTTACACCCCCTCATTTACATCCCCCTGATTTACATCCCCCCGATTTACATCCCCCCGATTTACAACCCCCCGATTTACATCACCCCGATTTACATCCTTCCGATTTAGATCTCCCCGATTTACATCTCCCCGATTTACATCCCTCCGATTTACATCCCCCCGATTTTACATCTCCACAAATTACATCCCCCTGATTTACATCCCCCTCATTTAGATCCCCCTGATTTACATCCCCCTGATTTACATCCCCCCGATTTACATCCCCCCGATTTACATCCCCCCGATTTACATCTCCCCGATTTACATCCCCCTGATTTACATCCCCCTGATTTACATCACTCCGATTTACATCTCTCAGATTTACATCCCCCTAATTTACAATTTACATCTCTCAGATTTACATCCCCCTAATTTACATCCCCCTGATTTACATCCCCCTGATTTACATCACTCCGATTTACATCCCCCCCGATTTTACATCTCCCCAAATTACATCCCCCTGATTTACATCTCCGATTTACATTCCCCTGATTTACATCCCCCGGATTTATATCTCCACGATTTACAACACCCGATTTACAACCCCCCGATTTACATCCCCCCGATTTACGTCCCTCCGATTTACATCCCTCCGATTTACATCCCCCTGATTTACAACCCCCCGATTTACATCCCCCCGATTTACATCCCCCCGATTTACATCCTTCCGATTTACATCTCCCCGATTTACATCTCCCCGATTTACATCCCCCTGATTTACATCCCTCCGATTTACATCTCCCCGATTTACATCGCCCTGACTTGCATCCATCCGATTTACATCCCCCTCATTTACATCCTTCCGATTTACATTTCCCCGATTTACATCCCCCTGATTTACATCCCCGATTTACATCCCCCCGATTTACATCTCCCTGATTTACATCCCCCCAATTTACATCCCCCTGATTTACATCCTTCCGATTTACATCACCCCGATTTACATCCCCCTGATTTACATCCCCCTGATTTACATCCTTCTGATTTACATTCCCCCGATTTACATCTCCCTGATTTACATCCCCCTGATTTACATCCCTCTGATTTACATCTCCCCGATTTACACCCCCTCATTTACATGCCCCTGATTTACATCCCCTTGATTTACATCCCCGATTTACATCTCCCCGATTTACAACCGCTGATTTGCATCCCCCTGATTTACATCCTTCCGATTTACATTCCCCCGATTTACATCTCCCTGATTTATATCCCCCTGATTTACATCCCTCTGATTTACATCTCCCCGATTTACACCCCCTCATTTACATCCCCCTCATTTACATCCCCCTCATTTACATCCCCCTGATTTACATCTCCCTGATTTACATCTCCCCGATTTACATTTCCCCAATTTACATCCCCCCGATTTACATCCAGTTCGATTTACATCCCTCTGATTTACATCCCACTGATTTACATCCCCTGATTTACAGCCCCCTGATATACATCCCCCTGATTTCCATCACCCTGATTTACATCCCCCCGATTTACATCCAGTTCGATTTACACCCCCTGATTTACATCCCCCTGATTTACACCCCCCCGATTTACATCCAGTTCGATTTCCATCTCCCTGATTTACATCCCCCCGATTTACATCCAGTTCGATTTACATCCCCGATTTACATCCCCCTGATTTACATCCCCCTGATTTACATCCAGTTCGATTTACACCCCCTGATTTACATCACCCTGATTTAAATACCCTCGATTTACATCCAGTTCGATTTACATCTCCCTGATTTACATCCCCCCAATTTACATCCAGTTCGATTTACATCCCCCTGATTTACATCCCCCTTATTTACATCCCCCTGATTTACATCTCCCTGATTTACATCCCCCTGAATTACATCCCACTGATTTACCGCTCCCTGATTTACATCTCCCCGATTTACATCCCCGATTTACATCTCCCCGATTTACATCCCCCCGATTTACATCCCCCTGATTTACATCCCCGATTTACATCCCCCTGATTTACATCCCCCTGACTAACATCCTTCCGATTTATATCCCCCCGATTTACATGTCCCTGATTTACATCCCCCTAATTTACATCCCCCTGATTTACATCCTTCCGATTTACATCCCCCCGATTTACATTCCCGATTTACATCTCCCTGATTTACATCCCCCTGATTTACATCCCTCTGATTTACATCTCCCCGATTTACACCCCCTGATTTACATCCCCCTGATTTACATCCTCCTGATTTACATCTCCCCGATTTACATTTCCCCGATTTACATCCCCCCGATTTACATCCAGTTCGATTTACATCCCTCTGATTTACATCCCCCTGATTTACATCCCCTGATTTACATCCCTCTGATTTATATCCCCCTTATTTACATCCCCCTGATTTACATCCCCCTGATTTACATCCCCCTGATTTACATCCCCCAATTTACCTCCTGATTTACATCTCCCTGATTTACATGATTGATTTACGTCCCCCTGATTTACATCCCCCTGATTTACATGTCCCTATTTCACATCCCCCGATTTACATCCCCCTGAATTACATGTCCCTGATTTAAATCCCCCGGATTTACATCTCCCTGATTTAAATCCCCCTGATTTACATCTCCCCGATTTACATCCCCCTGATTTACATCTCCCTGATTTACATCCCCCCGATTTACATCCCCCTGATTTATATCCCCCTCATTTACATCCCCCCGATTTTCATCCCCCTGATTTACATCCCCCTGATTTACAACTCTCCGATTTACATCCCTCTGATTTACGTCCCCCTGACTTACATCCCTCCGATTTATATCCCCCTGATTTACATCCTTCCGATTTACATCTCCCCGATTTACATCCCCCTGATTTACATCCCTGATTTACATCCCCCTGATTTACATCCCCCTGATTTACCTCCCTCCGATTTACATCCCCCCGATTTACATCCCCCTGATTTACATCCTTCCGATTTACATCTCCCCAATTTACATCCCTCTGATTTACATCCCCGATTTACATCCCCCTGATTTACATCCCCCTGATTAACATCCCTCTAATTTGCATCTCCCCTATTTACACCCCGATTTACATCTCCCTGATTTACATCCCCCTGATTTACATCTCCCCGATTTACATCCCCTGATTTACAAGCCCCTGATATACATCCCCCTGATTTACATCCAGTTCGATTTACATCCACCTGATTTACATCCCCCCGATTTACATCCAGTTCGATTTACATCCCCCTGATTTACATCACCCTGATTTACATCCCCCCGATTTACAACCCCCTGATTTACATCTCCCTGATTTACATCCCCCCGATTTACTTCCAGTTCGATTTACATCCCCCTGATATACATTCCCTGATTTACATCCCCCCGATTTACATCCCCCTGATTTACATCTCCCTGACTTACAACCCCTGATTTACATCCCCCTGATTTAGATCCCCCTGATTTACATCTCCCCGATTTACATCCCTCCGATTTACATCCCCCTGATTTACATCTCCCCAATTTACATCCCCCTGATTTACAACCCCCTGATTTACATCCCTCCGATTTACATCTCCCTGATTTACATCCCCCTGATTTACATCCCCCTGATTTACATCCCCCTGATTTACATCTCCCTGATTTACATCCCCCCGATTTACATCTCCCTGATTTACATCTCCCTGATTTACATCCCCCCGATTTACATCCCCCAATTTACATCTCCCTGATTTACATCCCCCCGATTTACATCTCCCCGATTTACATCCCCCCGATTTACATCTCCCTGATTTACATCGCACTATTTAAATCCCCCCGATTTACATCTCGCTGATTTACATCCCCCTGATTTACATCCCCCTGATGTACATCCCCGCTATTTACCTCCCTGATTTACATCTCCCTGATTTACATCCCTGATTTACATCCCCCTGATTTACATCTCCCTGATTTACCTCCCCCTGATTTACATCCCCCTGATTTACATCTCCCCGATTTAAATCCCGATTTACATCTCCCCGATTTACATCCCCCTGATTTACATCTCCCTGATTTAGATCCCCCCGATTTACATCCCCCCGATTTACATCCCCCTGATTTACATCTCTCTGATTTACATCCCCCTAATTTACATCTCCCCGATGTGCATCCCCCTGATTTACATCCCCCTGATTTAGATCCCCCTGATTTACATCCCCCCGATTTACATCCCCCGATTAACATCTCCCTGATTTACATCCCCCTGATTTACATCTCCCCGATGTGCATCCCCCTGATTTACATCCCCCCGATTTACATACCCCTGATTTACATCCCCCCGATTTACATCCCCCTGATTTACATCCCCCCGATTTACAACCCGATTTACATCCCCCTGATTAACATCTCCCTGATTTACAACCACCTGATTTACATACCCCCGATTTACATCCTTTTGATTTACATCCCCACCGATGTACAACCCCCCGATTTACATCCCCCTGATTCACATCCCCCTGATTTACATCTCCCTGATGTACATCCGCCTGATTTACATACCCCTGATTTACATCCCCCTGATTTACATCCCCCTGTTTTACATCTCTCCGATTTACATCCCCCCGATTTACATCCCCCTGATTTACATCCCCCTGTTTTACATCTCCCCGATTTATATCCCCCTGATTTACATCCCTCTGATTTACATCTCCCCGATTTACAACCCCTGATTTACATACCCCTGATTTACATCCCCCTAATTTACATCTCCCCGATTTACAACCCCTGATTTACATCTCCCCGATATACATCCCCCCCCCCAATTTACAACCCCTGATTTACATCCCCCTGATTTACCTCCCCCATTTACATCCCCCTGATTTACATCTCCCCGATTTACATCTCCCTGATTTACATCCCCCCGATTTACATCTCCCTGATTTACATCCCTCCGATTTCCATCCCCGATTTACTTCACCCTGATTTTCATCCCTCCGATTTACATCCCTCCGATTTACTTCCCCCGATTTACTTCCCCCTGATTTACATCTCCCTGATTTACATCCCCCTGATTTACATCCACCTGATTTACATCCCTCCGATTTACATCTCCCCGATTTACATCCCCCTGATTTACATCCCCCATTTACATCCCCCTGATTTACATCTCCCCGATTTACATCTCCCCGATTTACTTCACCCTGATTTTCATCCCTCCGATTTACATCCCCCGATTTACATCCCCCTGCTTTACATCTCTTCGATTTACATCCCCCTGATTAAATCCCTCCGATTTACATCCCCCCCCCGATTTACAACCCCTGATTTACATCCCCCTGATTTACATCCCCCTGATTTACATCTCCCTGATTTACATCCCCCCGATTTACCTCTCCCTGATTTACATCCCCCTGATTTACATCCCCGATTTACATCTCCCTGATTTACATCCCCCCGATTTACATCTCCCTGATTTACATCCCCCTGATTTACATCCCTCCGATTTCCATCCCCCTAATTTACTTCACCCTGATTTTCATCCCTCCGATTTACATCCCCCGATTTACATCCCTCCGATTTACATCCCCCTGATTTACATCCCCCTGATTTACATCCACCTGATTTACATCTCCCCGATTTACATACCTCTGATTTACATCCCTCCGATTTCCATCCCCCTAACTTACTTCACCCTGATTTACATCCCCCGATTTACATCCCTCCGATTTACATCCCCCTGATTTACATCCACCTGATTTTCATCCCTCCGATTTACATCTCCCCGATTTACAACCCCTGATTTACAACCCCTGATTTACATCCCCGATTTACATCTCCTCGATTTACATCTCCCCGATTTACATCCCCATGATTTACATCCCCCTGATTTACATCTCCCTGATTTACATCCCCCCGATTTACATCCCCCAATTTACATCCCTCCGATTTACATCCCCCTGAATTACATCCCCCCGATTTACATCCAGTTCGATTTACATCCCCCCGATTTACATCCCCCCGATTTACATCACCCTGATTTACATCCCCTGATTTACAACCTCCTGATTTTCATCCCCCTGATTTAAATCCCCCCGATTTACATCACCCTGATTTACATCCCCTGATTTACAACCTCCTGATTTTCATCCCCCTGATTTAAATCCCCCCGATTTACATCCCCCTGATTTTCATCCCCCTGATTTACATCCCGTCCGATTTAACGTTCCATTGACTTTAAAATCAGACATGTGGAACATGAGTGTCCAACCCAATTTTGTCTGTTTCCCGTCAGGCGGTTTGGGTTAAAATCCTCCCCACCCCCCACCAAAGTTTCGTGTAAATTTAATGCTGATTGCAAGTAGCTGAACTACTGTAATATTGATATCATACAACAACGCACTGGTCAAACCATAGAGTGTTTAAATCAGGTCCCCATACACAAAAGAACAACAGACACTGAAAGCATAAAGAGAAGAGCAATAAAGAAAGATTAGTGCAGCTCAAATTTTTTTTATTTGTTCCTGGGACATGCCCGTCGCTGGCAAGGCCAGCATTTATTGCCCATCCCTCATTGCCCTTGAGAAGGTGGTAGTGAGCCAGCGTCTTCAACCGCTGCAGTCCGTGTGGTGAAGGTGCTCCCACAGGGCCGTTAGGGAGGGAGTTCCAGGATTTTGACCCAGTGACGATGAAGGAACAGCAATATATTTGCAAGTCAGGATGGTGTGTGACCTGGAGGGGAACTTGGAGGTGATGGTGTTCCCATGCACCTGCTGCCCTTGTCCTTCTAGCGGGTAGAGGTCGTGGGTTTGGTAGGTGCTGTCGAAGAAGCCTTGGCGAGTTGCTACAGTGCATCTTGTAGATGGTACACACTGCAGCCACGGTGCGTCGGTGGTGGAGGGAGTGAATGTTTAAGGTGGTGGTTGGGGACCCAATCAAGCGGGCTGCTTTGTCCTGGATGGTGTCGAGCCTCTTGAGTGTTGTTGGAGCTGCACTCATCCTTGCAAGTGGAGAGTCTTCCATCACACTCCTGACTTGTGCCTTGTAGATGGTGGAAAGGCTTTGCGGAGTCAGGAGGTGAGACACTCGCCGCAGAATACCCAGCCTCTGACCTGCTCTTGTAGCCAGAGCATTTATGTGGCTGGTCCAGTTAAGTTTCTGTTCAGTGGTGACCCCCAGGATGTTGTTGGTCTGGAGAGAAGGAAAGTGTTGCCTCATTGAGATATATCAAGTGTTATTAAATCGAGTAAATAAGGTAAACCTGGAATATTATTTCAAAGTAGCGAGAATTAAGCACGATGGTTCAAATGCCCTTTTTACTTGACTTGACTTTACCTGAAGTTGACAGAAGTATACTATAAACAATTTTGAATAAAAATTTAAAGTTTCTAAAACATTAAACTCTGCCAGATTTTGCCCCATTCTCTCTTTGTCTTTCTTCCCTCTTTTTTTTCCCTATGCGTTGCTTTAACTTTTATTTTACATTATTTATTACCCACATATCCTAATTTATGAATGTTATTGTTTTTGTTATTTGTTTGAAGTTTAACAATGCTCACTCTAATTGGCTCAAAACTGGTTCTAAAGGTCACTTCTTAGCCACTCAGCTCTTCAGCTGCTGAAACCCTCATCCTTGCCTTTGTGGCTTCTGGACTTGACTTTTCCAACGCTCTCTTGGCCGGCCTTCCTTCTTGCACCCTCCATAAACTTGAACTCATCCAAAACTCTGCTACCCGCATCCTAACTCGCACCAAGTCCTGTTGAAGCATCGCCCCTCTGCTCGCTGACCTACATTGGCTCTCGGTCTGGCAATGTCTAGATTTTAAAATTCTCATCCTTGTTTTTAAATCACTCCATGGCCTCACCTTTCCCTATCTCTGAATTTTCATCCACCATTGCTGGCTCTGCCTTCAGCTCCCTCGGCCCCAAGCTCTGGAACTCGCTCCCTAAACCTCTCCACCTCTCTACCTCTTTCTCCTCCTTTACGTCGCTCCTTAAAACCTACCTCTTTGACCAAGCTTTTGCTCACTTTCCTAATATCTCCTTATGTGGTTCGGTGTTAACATTTTTTGATTATGCTCCTGTGAAGTTTCTTGGGACATTTTACTATGTTAAAGGCGCTATATAAATGCAAGCAATGTTGTTGAATAGATTTTATCATTGGAGAGTTGATAAGGAACTATGGGCTGGAATTTCGGCTTTGCTCATTTCAGGGCGGTAATGGTGGCGGGGCGGTAAAGTTTGCGCCCGGGAACAGTTTGCATCTCATTCAGCAAAATTGGCCAGCTGGGCCCTGAGTGTGGGGCGGAGCGCTAAGGGAAGCGTTACACACCTCTGTCAGGGCGCTAGGCCGGCTGAGCAAGTAAAAGTCCCGAGCTAAACAACTGTCCTGGGAGCGCTCTGAGAGAGGCTTGGGGAGGAAAAAAAGCACCAAAAACTTTCCCAATAAATGGCTCACGCCACCACAACATAAACGCAAAAAAAACAATCACACTTACCTGAGGTTGACATTATTTACCTCACTGCAGCCGCTACAGGTCGGATCGTCCACTTTCACAGGCGGTCCCAGCAGGGGGCGCTCTACGGAGCGCTACGGATCGGGCGGCAGCCAAAGATCGATCCAATGTCGCAACCAGGAGTTTGGCACACCGGCTCGCCTTTCTGGGTGGTAATTTTCCACGCCCCGCCGAAACCGGCCCGGAAAACCCCGGCGAGGCGCTGGAAGCTGGCCGCCCGCCCGCCCGCCCAGAAGAGCCCTCCGGGAGCAAAAACAGAAACTACAACAAGCCGGAAATCCAGCTTATTAATGTGATTTTTGGTCAAACATTTTGCAGCCTAAAATGACCCAGAACCTTGATCAGTTGTGCAGGGAGTTGAATATTAGTGAAGTCTCGTCAACGGCACTCAAAGGGTTCAAAACAAGCCTCCATGCATTGCGATAAAAAAACAAACGGTTGGCAGGAAGTTTAAGGCACTATCAATCGTAGAGTTCTGCTGACGTCCGTAAAGTGCTCGAGATTTGCTCTTGTGGTTTATGACATCATCTGAGCTACTTGTCTGAATTCCTGTCTTGTAGCTCACTGACAACCATCTATTATTCTATATTTGTGCTGCAAAACTGTTTAGCATCAGCACAAAAAAAATAAACTCACACCCTCGAGGCACTTTTATCATCTATCATACTAATGTCATGTCAGTACCTCCATTCACTTCTTCACACTACACAAGCGAGCTCCAGGACAAAGCAGCCCGCTTGATTGGCTCCCCATCCACCACCCTAAACATTCACTCCCTCCACCACCGGCGCACCGTGGCTGTAGTGTGCACCATCTACAAGATGCACTGCAGCAACTCGCCAAGGCTTCTTCGGCAGCACCTCCCAAACCCGTGACCTCTACCACTCAGAAGGACAAGGGCAGCAGGTGCATGGGAACATCATCATCTGCAAGTTCCCCTCCAAGTCACACACCATCCTGACTTGGAAATATATTGGTGTTCCTTCATCGTCGCTGGGTCAAAATCCTGGAACTCCCTCCCTAACAGCACTGTGGGAGCACCTTCACCACACGGACTGCAGCGGCTCAAGAAGGCAGCTCACCACCACCTTCTCACGGGCAATTAGGGGTGGGCAATAAGTGCTGGCCTTGCCAGTGGCGCCCACATTCCAGGAACTAATTTTGAAAAAAAATCACTGTGATTTCATGCCGTCCTCTATTTAAAGGCACAGGGTTCCTGTCAGCCATCCTGTGTTAATCAGGATAGCCCAATATTAAGCATCAACGCTCATAAAATTAGATTTCCAAAGTCAGCACAGTCAGCTGAGTCTTGATTCCCACACTCCTACCTTAAGCAACAGCTCGAATTCTACTGGTTCAATGCATTGCAAGTTGAGCAATATGCAGTACAAGTCCCATCTACGTATGATAGTGTTGAGCAAGTAAAGAACAGCTGGTCCATCAAGCCTGCCCCAAACTCGTGATGCTTGGAGCATCATGACACGATACTTCTTAAACCACCCCCCCCCCCCCACCCCCCCATCCCGTCAATAGCTCTGCAATCTCCTGGGAGGAAAGAACAAATAAATTCACGGCCGATAAGACAGAAAAGACAGACTTGATCGTGATAATAAACGTCCTTATTAAATTATTTACATGTGTGTCAAATGAATTACCATACTCAATGGTGACAGGAAAGAAAATCTTGCATTTCTGTAGCACCTTTCTCGACCGCCAGGTGCCTCAAAGCGCTTTACAACCAATGAAGTACGGTTTGGAGTGTAGTCACTGTTATAATGTGGGAAACGCGGCAGCCAATTTGTGCACAGCAAGCTCCCACAAACAGCAATGTGATAATGACCAGATCATCTGTTTTTGTTATGTTGATTGAGGGATAAATATCGTCCAGGACACCGGGAATAACTCCCCTGCTCTTCTTTGAAATAATGCCATGTGATCTTTTATGTCCACCTGAGAGAGCAGACAGGGCCTCGGTTTAACGTCTCATCCGAAAGACGGCACCTCCGACAGTGCAGCACTCCTTCAGCACTGCACTGGAGTGTCAGCCTAGATTTATGTGCTCAAGTTCTTGGAGTTGGACTTGAACCCACAACCTTCAGTCTAAGGGAAAACATTTCTCAGGAAAATTCTTCTCTGACCTCCTTAGGCGTTTCCAACCAGTTCAAGATAATATAATTACTGCAATTCAGGATCTATCTTGTAACAGTGGTTTCTGAATAAGGGGAAACGCTTTAAATTCTGAGTATTTTCCAGAATGGTAACTCCAAGATTTATAAAGAATATTTTAATGGAGTCATGAGAATATTGTGCTGCTATAAATGACCTCTTAAACAGAAGAGTCAGCACCATGAATGTTTCTGCCCTCCTTACAATCTAGTGGTGTTTCGTGGGGCTCTTAAAGAGAAGTGCTAGGACACACCGATGACTAACGCATACACGGAGGGGATAAAAGCAGCTGAGATCCTGGACAGCACCGTTTATCAGCACTTTCTTCAGCGTTTTGTCCAACATTCGATTTTATATTACTTACAGAGGAGGAGGGGATTTGGAAGATTTTCACCCGTGACAGTGAACATTAAATTTGATTTAAAAAGGAAAGAAACTTCATGGTAGGCCATGAGATGTACAATAATGCTGCTGTCACTCTCCAGGGACAGTGGTGATCCTCACAAAGAAGAAGAATGACATTAAATGAGATACGTAGAATCGTATAGATGACTCCATTTCCTTAAAACTCAGTGGTGGGGGGGGCCAAATTGGTCCTCGTCAGTCGTGCGAAATGGGCTCATGACATAATTAGCGACCGGTTTTACACACTGTCTGATTTCTGGTTCTGTTTCAGCCGATGACAACGAAAATAGCATGCTGGGTAAAACATGGTTTGCTACGGGAGGCAGACCACACCTTTCTTAGGGTACTAGGTCGGCTGAGCAACTGAAAATCCGTTGCTGACGAGCCGGGCTCGGGGCACCCTAAGAGAGGTTTCATTAAAAAACAATCAAACTTACCTCATTCAGTAACTCCTTCACTTACCACCATTGGGACAGCTCTGATCACCTGGTTTTACAGGCAGCCACAAATGTTCTGCCAGGGTGCTGGAAGCTGGCCGCGCGGCTGGAAATCATTTGCATATCGCATTACCGCGACTCTGGGGCACCTATTGAGGCACACCGACAATCCAGTCCATTCAGTAATGGGGAGTGCAGCGAAGGTTCACCAGACTGATTCTCGGGATGACAGGACTGACATAGGAGGAAAGACTGGATCGGCTGGGCTTATACTCACTGGAGTTTAGAAGAATGAGAGGGGATCTCATAGAAACTTATAAAATTCTGACGGGACTGGACAGGTTAGATGCAGAAAGAATGTTCCCGATGTTGGGAAACTCCAGAACCAGGGGTCACAGTCTAAGGATAAGGGGTAAACCATTTAGGACCGAGATGAGGAGAAACTTCTTCACTCAGAGAGTTGTGAACCTGTGGATTTCTCTGCCACAGAAAATTGTTGAGTCCAGTTCATTGGACATATTCAAAAGGGAGTTAGATGTGGCCCTTACGGCTAAAGGGATCAAGGGGTATGGAGAGAAGGCAGGAGTGGGGTACTGAAGTTGAATGATCAGCCATGATCATATTGAATGACGGTGCAGGCTCGAAGGGCCGAATGGCCTGCTCCTGCACCTATTTTCTATGTTCTGGTCTCCTTATTATAAAAAGGTTAGAGAGGCTTAGGAGAAGGTGCAAATAACATTCACAAAGATGATACCAGAACTGAGAGGTTATCAGAAAAGATTGAAGAGGCTCGGGCTCTTTTCTCTAGAAACGAGGAGGCTGAAGGGTGACCTGATAGAGGTCTTTAAGGTAATGAAGGGGTTTGATAGGGCAGATGTGGAGAAAGTGCTTCCAGTTGTGGGGAAGACCAGAACACAGGGCCACAAATATAAGATAGTCACTAATAAATCCAATGGGGAATTCAGGAGAAAATCCAGATGGTAAGTATGTGGAACTCGCTACCACATGGAGTAGTTGAGGTGAATAGCATAGATACATTTAAGCGGAAGCTCGATATGTCCACGAGGGAGGAGGCAATAGAAGGATATGCTGATAAGGTGAGATGAAGATGGGTGGTAGGAGGTGTTACACTCAAAATAAAGTGATACAACTGAGTACTGTATGCAATGAGTAAGTGTGACCTTAGCTCTTTTAATTAAACTCCAGAGTGTTGGTACAGCATGGGTGGCCTGCTTATATACAGTGCTCCCAAGGGATGCTAGGATCCCTTGGGACTCCAACAGGTAGGCCCTCTGGTGGTGGTAGGATATAGGTTGCCAAGGGTTACATACGTAATAGGAGGCTCATGTGGAGCATAAACACCTGTGTTGAGCAAGTTGGGTCAAATGTCCTGTTTCTGTGCTGCAGACTCGATGTACCCAAACTATTTTTTTTTATTTTTTAAATGGAAATAAATAAAATTAAAACAATAATATCAGGAGAAGTCAAAACAGAAGTTCCATGTTGTGCTCATCAGTCACATAAGGCAGCCAGTGAACCAGTAGACACTGAATATTGGTGTTCAAATATCACCCGGGCATGAAATAAACCCCTAATGGTGGTTACGCAATTGGAGGAAGCCATATCATCGAACAGGATAAATAGGGTTGTTATTACATTTTTTGGCTTTTCTGCTTTCCGTATCTTGGATTCTTGGCTTCTGTATTTTAAATTACTCTCATTGGTTCCTCACACCCTCGAGAACATCTTCTCTGGCCCTGATATACAAGTAGGTTTTGATAAAATGCCTTTAATAACAAACTAGAAACCTTCAGAGTTTCTTTGGCTTCTGGGTCTTCCTGTGACTCCATAGAATCATTCTCACATCTTCAAAAAGTGGCAGAGCATTTCATTTCAGATACTATCAACCAAATTCACTGAACAGTACAAGTGAATAAATAATAGAACTATATAATACATAGGTATTTACAATAGATATTAAACTATACTAATCGCAGTCTCTCTGCTAAACTATTATTTTATGGTTCCCCTTTATACACATAGTTATTCTTTTCTTCATATAGTCTTATCAATGGCAAGACCTTAGAGAGGGTGCAGAAAAGATTTACGAGAATAGTTCCAGGGATGAGGGACAACAGTTTCGTGGATAGATTGGAGAAGCTGGGGTTGTTCTCCTTAGAGCAGAGAAGGTTGAGAGGAGATTTGATACAGGCGTTCATAATCATGAGGTGTCTAGACAGAATAGATAGAAAGAAACTGCTCCCATTGGTGGAAGGGTCGGGACACAGATTTAAGGTGATTGGCAAAAGAACCAAAGACGACATAAGAAAAAACATTTTTACGCAGCGAGTGGTTAGGATCTGGAATGCACGGCCTGAGAGGGTGGTGGAGGCAGACTCAATCACTGCTTTCAAAAGGGAGTTGGATAAGTATCTGAAGGGAGAAAATTTTGCAGGGCTACGGGGAAAGGGATGGGGAGCGGGACTAGCTGAGGTGCTCTTGCAGAGAGCCGACATGGGTACGGCAGGTCAAATGGCCTCCTTCTGTGCTGTTATGATTCTATGATTCTAAGACCTAACTTGCCCGAACCGTCTCTTAGAAAGTTCCAGCCCAGTTCAATGATATTAACAGTCTATGCTGATAAGTACTCCCCCAACAGTTAAGGATTTTGAATAACGGTCGGCTCAATGCTAAGGTAGCTGCCAGTTATGCACATAACTGAGTAAGTCGCACAGTATATTTCTGTTTGAATATGGCTCGGCTCCCCCTCCCACCTGCTGCTTTGGAGACAACCAACGGAATGTTCACAACATTTTCCTGAAGTTAGGCTGAGCACATGATTTTGAATGCAGCTGGTTTTTAAAGTTGTTGAGTGTTGTGATTGAATTAACGGTATAGCTCCCAAGGTAAAACTAGACAGAAATGCATTGTATTTTGTCACGGTCTAATTAAGAGATAGGTCTGTTGAAATGTAGGGCTAATGTAAGCAAGTCTAGCCCCATAAAAATGACCAGCATTTCTATAGTGCCTTTCAGGACCTCAGCACGTCCTAAAGCGCTTTACAGCCAATGAAGTATTTTTGAAGTGACGTCACTGTTGCAATGTAGCAATTGCGGCAGCAAATTTGCACACAGCAAACTCCAACAAACAGCAATGTTACAATTACCAGATTATCTGCTTTAGTTAATTGAGGGATAAATATTGACCAGGACACTGGGGATAACTCCCTGCTCCGTGCTCTGTGCCATTGTGCAAAAGTTTGCTGGCAGACTGTCCAGTACACTTAAAAGGGTTACGTAGAGAGTGATATGAGATCGAAGTTAGGGGTCTTACCTTATCAACTCTAGTCGGGTCATTAAACCTCTTCCTGCACTGCTGCCATGTTCTTGGAGGTGATGCTCCTGACACTGATGCCCTCTGTCATGACAAGCAGCTTTGCAGGATAACTTCCTGCCGTTTGGTGGGAAGAGGATGTCTCTCAGCCTGGTAACCTGCTCCACCAGTACCTCCAGTATAGTATCCAAAAAGTGCTAGGCCCTTGAAGCAACTGCTTGTCCTGACATCTCCTGAGTTGGCTTCCAATTGCTTGCAGTCAAAATGCACCTCTCCTTGTAAGAGGTGCAGGCTGCCTTTAAATATTATCAGGGATGCTGATTTAGTGAGCTGCCAATCTTTCACTGCACTTTGACAAACCCGTGATCTCTACCGCCTAGAAGGACAAGAGCAGCAGCTGCATGGGAACACCATCACCTGTAAGTTCCCCTCCAAGTTACACACCATCCTGACTTGGAAATATATTGCCATTCCTTCATCATTGCTCAGTCAAAATCCTGGAACTCCCTCCCTAACAGCACTGTGGTAGCACCTTCAACACACAGACTGCAGTGGTTCAAGAAGGAGGCTCACCGCCACCTTCCCAAGGGCAATTAGGGGATGGTCAATGCCAGCGACACCCACCTCCCATGAACGAATAAACAAAACAATGGGACTAGCAGCGGTAGCCCTCTATATAAAGATAATAAGGGCCTCTGACCAATTTTAGTCCCTAGTTACGCCCACATGATTAGGCGTGCTCTGCTGGCACAGCGCGATTCTGGGCCTGGAGATTGGCCCACATAAATTGCTTCACCACCATGAACACCCATCTTCTAAAGGTGCATCAGAGAAAGCTCAAAGAAGCTCGATAATGTTGTAAGTTATGGAGAGAGGCTGTTGGAATTCAGTGAGGAGAAAGAAAGTAGGGGGATAATGATGCAAATCTTCAAAATGCTGAAAGGCCCGGATAATGCGGATGCAAGCACCTTATTTAACTTAAACTGTGATTTCAGAAATACAAAATTAGCAAGCCTCAAACAAGACAAGAGATTAAAAGAAATGTTTTTGTCCCCACAGACTGCTGGATATGTGCAAAAGCAATGGCGGAGCGGGGCGCTTCGGGTTATCACCACCGCTAAACTCCTGCGGAATTTAGCGGGAGTCGTTGCGGTACCACGCCCGGGCGCAAGCGACCCCAATTTCACCCCCAAAGATTTAGAACGTAGCTAATTCAGACGAACATAGACGAAATAAAATTTTCCATTGATTCATCTGTATTATTTGTAAGTTCTCAGTAAATTAAAATTTACTTAGTCAAATATATATATATGATAATGTATTAAAAATGTTACATTTGCACATATTTACTGTCTAAGAAAACTTTGCTTCCTATTGTCATATTTCATCACACTTTTGTATCAACTTTTTTGTCATTTAAATTCCTATGTCTGGATGGGAACCAATGCAGGGAGACAGTGGGAAACAAAAAGGAGACAAAAGCAAAAGACAGAAAGGAGATGAGTAAAAGTGGAGGGCAGAGAAACCCAAGGCAAAAAACAAAAAGGGCCACTGAATAAAAAGGGGCTGCAGGAGGGGTCAAAACTAAAAATCATGGTTTAAAAACTAATATTAAAACACTGAAATAAAGTAAATGAGTTGATGGCACAAATCATTACAAATGGGTGTGATTTGGTGGCCATTACAGAAACGTGGTTGCAGGGTGGTCAAGACTGGGAATTAAACATACAGGGGTATCTGACGATTCAGAAAGATAGTCAAGAAGGGAAAGGAGGTGGGGTAGCTCTGTTAATAAAGGATGATATCAGAGCAGTTGTGAGAGACGATATTGGCTCTAATGAACAAAATGTTGGATCATTGTGGGTGGTGATTAGAGATAGTAAGGGGAAAAAGTTACTGGTGGGCGTAGTTTATAGGCCCCCAAATGATAACTTCATGGTGGGGCGGGCAATAATCAAGGGAATAATGGAGGCATGTGAAAAAGGAACGGCAGTAATCATGGGGGATTTTAACCTACATATCGATTGGTCAAATCAAATCACACGGGGTAGCCTGGAGGAGGAATTCATAGAATGCATACGGGATTATTTCTTAAAACAGTATGTTGCAGAACCTACAAGGGAGCAAGCTATCTTAGATCTGGTCCTGTGTAACGAGACAGGAATAATAAACGATCTCCTGGTAAAAGATCCTATCGGAATGAGTGATCACAGTATGGTTGAATTTGTAATACAGATTGAGGGTGAGGAAGTTGTGTCAGAAATGAGCGTACTATGCTTAAACAAAGGGGACTACAGTGGGATGAGGGCAGAGTTGGCTAAAGTAGACTGGAAACACAGACTAAACGGTGGCACAATTGAGGAACAGTGGAGGACTTTTAAGGAGCTCTTTCATAGTGCTCAACAAAAATATATTCCAGTGAAAAAGAAGGGCGGTAAGAGAAGGGATAACCAGCCGTGGATAACCAAGGAAATAAAGGAGAGTATCAAATTAAAAACCAATGCGTATAAGGTGGGAAAATAGAAGATTGGGAAAATTTTAAACGACAGCAAAGAATGACTAAGAAAGCAATAAAGAAAGGAAAGATAGTTTACAAAGGTAAACTTGCGCAAAACATAAAAACGGATAGTAAAAGCTTTTACAGATATATAAAACAGAAAAGAGTGACTAAAGTAAATGTTGGTCCCTTAGAAGATGAGAAGGGGGATTTAATAATGGGAAATGTGGAAATGGCTGAGACCTTAAACAATTATTTTGCTTTGATCTTCACAATGGAAGACACAAAAACCATGCCAAAAATTGCTGGTCACGGGAATGTGGAAAGGGAGGACCTTGAGACAATCACTATCACTCGGGGGGTAGTGCTGGACAGGCTAATGGGACTCAAGGTAGACAAGTCCCCTGGTCCTGATGAAATGCATCCCAGGGTATTAAAAGAGATGGCGGAAGTTATAGCAGATGCATTCGTTATAATCTACCAAAATTCTCTGGACACTGGGGAGGTACCAGCGGATTGGAAAGCAGCTAATGTAATGCCTCTGTTTAAAAAAGGGGGCAGACAAAAGGCAGGTAACTATAGGCTGGTTAGTTTAACATCTGTAGTGAGGAAGATGCTTGAAACTATCATTAAGGAAGAAATAGCGGGACATCTAGATAGGAATAGTGCAATCAAGCAGACGCAGCATGGATTCATGAAGGGGAAATCATGTTTAACTAATTTACTGGAATTATTTGAGGATATAACGAGCATGGTGGATAGAGGTGTACCGATGGATGTGGTGTATTTAGATTTTTAAAAGGCATTCGATAAGGTGCCACACAAAAGGTTACTGCAGAAGATAAAGGTATGCAGAGTCAGAGGAAATGTATTAGCATAGATAGAGAATTGGCTGGCTAACAGAAAGCAGAGAGTCGGAATAAATGGGTCCTTTTCCGATTGGAAATCGGTGGTTAGTGGTGTGCCACAGGGATCGGTGCTGGGACCACAACTTTACAATATACATAGATGACCTGGAAGAGGGGACAGAGTGTAGTGTAACAAAATTTGCAGATGGCACAAAGATTAGTGGGAAAGCGGGTTGTGTAGAGGACACAGAGAGGCTGCAAAGAGATTTAGATAGGTTAAGCGAATGGGCTAAGGTTTGGCAGATGGAATACAATGTCAGAAAGTGTGAGGTCATCCACCTTGGGAAAAAAAACAGTAAAAGGGAATATTATTTGAATGGGAAGTGTTAGATCTCTTAATTTCCAATGAAATACGAACTCCGATTGTAGTTTTAATGTCACTTTATTTTTGGCAGCAGTAAGAAGCTCTTGGCTTTAAGCCAGGTCTTTGTCCTTCTGAGACCACATGGTCAAAATGGCTGTACTTATACCTGGATCAATTTACAGAAAAGAACTCGCCTTCTTTGACCTTATTGGCTCAATTAACAGTCTTTTAACCTTTTAATTGGCTCACTACCCAAGGTCCTAAAATGCCAAGTTGATTGATGACTTAATGCAACATGCTCCCACTCATGTAGCATCTCTGACTTGGTGTCTGTGAATTTTCACAGCCTCTCTAAATGCAGCCTGTTTGAATTCTCTATCAGGGAGAAATTACAACATGCTGTGGTGCAGAGGGACCTGGGGGTCCTTGTGCATGAATCCCAAAAAGTTAGTTTGCAGGTGCAGCAGGTAATCAGGAAGGCGAGAGGGATGGAGTACAAAAGCAGGAAGGTCCTTCTGCAACTGTATAGGGTATTGGTGAGGATGCACCTGGAGTACTGCGTGCAGTTTTGGTCACCTTACTTAAGGAAGGATATATTAGCTTTGGAGGGGGTACAGAGATGATTCACTCGGCTGATTCCTGGGATGAGAGGGTTAACTTATGATGATAGATTGAGTAGACTGGGTCTTTACTCGTTGGAGTTCAGAAGGATGAGGGGTGATCTTATAGAAACATTTAAAATAATGAAAGGGATAGACAAGATAGAAGCAGAGAGCTTGCCTCAAAATACGGGGGAGCCAATTTAAAACCAAGTTGAGAAGGAATTTCTTCTCCCAGAGGGTTGTGAATTTGTGGAATTCTCTGCCCAAGGAAGCAGTTGAGGCTAGCTCATTGAATGTATTCAAGTCACAGATAGATAGATTTTTAACCAATAAGGGAATTAAGGGTTACAGGGAGTGGGCGGGTAACTGGAGCTGAGTCCACGGCCAGATCAGCCATGATCTTGTTGAATGGCGGAGCAGGCTCGAGGGGCTAGATGGTCTACTCCTGTTCCTAATTCTTATGTTCTTATGTTCTTATAATTAGAATGAAAACTCTCTATACAAACGTATCATGATGTAATTACACCCTCCCAACTGTGGTGACCTCGGTAATAACATAACAGGCCCCTCGAGCCTGCTCCACCATTCAGTAAGATCATGGCTGATCTGATCATGGACTCAGCTCCACTTCCCTGCCCTCTCCCCATAACCCCTTATCCCCTGATCGTTTAAGAAACTGTCTATGTCTGTCTTAAATTTATTCAATGTCTGAGCTTCCACAGCTCTCTGAGGCAGCAAATTCCAGATTCACAACCCACTGAGAGAAAAAATTTCTCCTCATCTCAGATTTTAATGGGCGGCTCCATATTCTAAGATCATGCCCTCTAGTTCTAGTCTCCCCCATCAGTGGAAACATCCTCTCTGCATCCATCTTGTCAAGCCCCCTCACAATCTTATACGTTTCGATAAGATCACCTCTCATTCTTCTGAATGCCAATGAGTAGAGGCCCAACCTACTCAACCTTTCCTCATAAGTCAACCCCCTCATCTCCGGAATCAACCTCGTGAACCTAGTCAACCTAATGTCACATTTATATACAGAAAATGGCAATAAACAGAACAGCAGAGTGCATGGGGATCAGCAATGAAAACCGACAGTGTTGCAGCAGAGTCACTAGAATTCACCTGCATCCTGCTACTTCCCACATATTCAAAAGACAAATAAGAAGAAAGAAGGACTTGGATTTATATAGCGCCTTTCACGACCACCAGACGTCTCAAAGCGCTTTACAGCCAATGAAGTACAGTACTTTTGAAGTGTAGTCACTGTTGTAATGTGGGAAAATGCGGCAGCCAATTTGTGCACAGCAAGCTCCCACAAACAGTGGTCCACCTGAGAGAACAGACGGGGCCTCAGTTTAACATCTCATCTGAAAAACGAAATAGGTCTCGGCCCGTGATATTGTGAATTGTACACTTTGAACTGGACCATTTTGAATTTGTATTAGTAATGCTATCCCAGAGACATAAAAACATCAGAGGAGACAAGATTTCTGACAGAGCCCGTATCAACAGACTCCAAGCCTTGGAGACAATGGGAGAGATTGCTGAACCCACTCAAGACTGCAGGCACAGTGCAAATTGTATCACAATGATAGTGTAGGAGAAATCCCTTTCTTACTGCAGGCAAGTAGCGTTACTGCAAATGGTGGAAATCTGTGCTGCATTTTTCATCACAATCCTGAAAATCCTTAGTCACTCATTTTATCCAAGATCTGCAGGGTTGTTTTTTGGTTTAAGAATGGTGCACCAGATTGGCACGATGTGTTAACTTGACTCAGTTGACTCTCAACTCTGAGTCAAAAGGTTGTGTGTTCAAGCCTCGCTCCAGAACCTGAGCACCTAACTTCGGCTCATACTTCAATGCAGTGTTGAGGGAGTACGACATTGTTGAAGGTGCTTTTTTTAGGATGAAACATTAAATCAAGGCCCTATCTGACTATTTAGGTGGATTTAAAAGATACCATGCAACAAGAACTTGCACTTATATACCGCCTTTAATGTAGTAAAATGTTCCAAGGCGCTTCACAGCCGCATAATGAGACAAAAGAATTGACACCAAGTCAAAGACAGAGACATTAGGACGCATGATCAAAAGTTTGGTCAATGAGGTAGGTTTTAAGGAGTTTCTCAAAAGGAGGCAAGAGAGATGGTGAGGCAGAGGTGTTTAGGGAGGGAATTCCAGAGCTTCGGGCTGAGACAACTGAAGGCATGGCAGCCGATGTTGGGACAAAAAAAGTTGGGGATGCATAAGAGGGCAGAATTGGAGGAATGCTGAGTTCTCAGAGGGTTATATTCACTATTCGAAGAAGCGCAGGGAGTTCTCCTCATGTCTGAGCCAATATGTAACCCTCAATCAATACCAAAAAATACAGATGAACCCGTCATTTATCTAATTTACTGTTTATCAGACCATATTGTATGTTTATTGGCTGCTGTGTTTGCTTAAATAGCAACAGAGACTGCACTTGATAAGAAATACATTGTGAAATACTTTGAGGATGTCCTGATGAAGCACTATATAAATGAGAAGGGATTTCTTTCTTGCCAACTGTCTGGAAAATTTGGGAGAATACATCCAGCAAGTATTTTTTGTCACACAGATTATCAGTTTTGAGAATTCTACCCTCAAGGTTTATTGCAAGTACGCATCATACATACTTTGAAACTGTGACCTTAGGTTGTGTAGGTCTGGCACACATGTAATAAACTGATTGGACTGCAATCAGTGCAAAGTCTTGTTTATTCTATATAGACTGGTGTTTGTCTTTTAAATAGCTATCTCATGCCTCTTATATTTACTTTTTCTACACTTAAGTGTAGGTCTCCCATAGATTATCATCATCATAGGCAGTCCCTCGCAAGCGAGGAAGACTTGCTTCCACTCTAAAAGTGAGTTCTCAGGTGACTGTACAGTCCAATACGGGAATTACAGTCTCTGTCACAGGTGGGACAGACAGTGGTTGAAGGAAAGGGTGGGTGGGGAGTCTCGTTTGCCGCACGCTCCTTCCACTGTTTGCGTTTGATTTCTGCTTGCTCTCGGCGACGAGACTCGAGGTGCTCAGCACCCTCCCAGATGCTCTTCCTCCACTTAGGGCAGTCTTGGGCCAGGAACTCCCAGGTGTCAGTGGGAATGTTGCATTTTATCAAGGAGGCTTTAAGGGTGTCCTTGAAACATTTCCTCTGCCCACCTGGGGCTCGCTTGCCATGTAGGAGTTCTGAGTAGAGCACTTGCTTTGGGAGTCTTGTGTCGGACATGCAGACAATGTGGCCCACCCAATGGAGCTGGTCGAGTGTGGTCAGTGCTTCGGCACTGGGGATGTTGGCCTGATTGAGAACATTGACGTTGGTGCGTCTGTCCTTCCTGGGGATTTGCAGGATCGTGTGGAGACATCGTTGGATGTAGGAGGGGCACTATCTGGAATTAGCATACTATGTAACAGTTTACTTCTGTTGTTCCCATGTTAAGTATTTCACTGTATTTGCTTCATGGGTTCTTTGCTTAAGAATTCATAGCAACACATTGCTATTAAGAACTCGTTGATTTACTAACAAAGGTTTAACAATCACACTATACATTACCAGTTCATCCAACTGCATACCTCATCATGGATGACCTAGACCCAACTGACTGGGGTTTTATTGAGTCTTGTGAACATCACGTGACTGGCTAAGTCACTCACAATGCAACAGCTCTTACAACTCTTTTGGAGTTAACAATAAACATTAAATCATAAACATTAAATCATGCCCCCCGATCTGGGGGACACTCCAAACATTTCCCAAGGCCCTTTTTTGGTTTTTTTTGTATTTTTGTAGGTTTTTTTTTGTGGTTTTTTTGGGGGCTCTAAAACCATAATTTACAAGTGCCCCCTATAAAAGGGGAGGGGACACTAAAAACCCAGCAATTAAAACAAATTAAACTTTAAAAAATATAAAATCAAATTAAAATGTGGTTGCCGGGGGTGACAATGCACTCCAGTCCCTCCGGCGCCCACCTCTCGCGGAAGGCCGCGAGCGTACCGGTGGACACCGCGTGCGCAACAGCTCTTACAAACGTGTGAGCATACTCACAGGTGCATACATTACAGCAGCGAATAATGACTGCGATGACTTTGCATTCACTTCTGTGATGAAAATAACGTTAATTTTTATGGAATAAAAATGTTTATTCAGGACGTTGAAGAGTTAATCTTCTTTTCTACGGTAGTAGCAAAATGTCAATACCTAAGCCGGATATCCAAGCCAAAGCTTCCGGTGTAACAGCGTGGATATCTTGAAGGCTGCCTGTGAATTCCCTCTGAGGGCAGTGCTCAGTGATGTGCCCCAGGGTCTGAGCTCCACAGTCACATGATGGGGAGGCTTTAATCTTCCACCGATGGAGAAGGTGGCAGCATCGACCATGACCGGTTCTGAGGCGGTTGATGGTTGTCCACTGTTTGCGAGGAAGGTTTGATCCTTCAGGTTGTACTGTGGAGTCCTCGATAAGGAATCCATTCCGTATGTCGCAGTTCTTCCAAGCGTTTCGCCATCGGTCATCAAGGCTGAGGGGAGATCGCTGAAGAGCTTCGGCGACAGTCAAAATGGCCTTCTAGATTTGTTTGGGGTAGGTTGTTCAAGTCAACCTGGATCGGCATGTCTTTGCTGGTGTGGGGATAGAGTTGATGATGAGAATCTTCCATTTGTCTATGTAGTTATTGTCTCAATGCACTTATTTAGACAAGGAACACCTTATGACATTGCAAAACCATAATGAACCTCTTTCAGTACACAGAGATTAACTGGAACCAATGGAATCAGTTGCCTTAGTGTGTATTGTATTTGATAAATGATATTATCAGTATGAATTCCTACAGTACTGAGATCTTTTCCCAATAAAATCTTGCTATGAGTAGTAATTTTTAACCCCATGGGCATTGCCACACAACATACAGATGTTTACGGTCATTATTAATCTTAAAAGGGAACAGTGTCTGTACTGTTGCTGTAGCCTAATACTTCAGATGCCAATAGATTCTGGATGAGCCAAGAATCTGAAGCTTCCTCTGCCTATCCTAATAAACTATGATGGCCCCACAGCACCGACTAAATGGGCCATAAAAGTCATTTCTGTTCCTGTGCATTCCTATGTACCAGCAGTAAAGTACAGGAATTACAATCATATACCCAAAATGTTTCCTCGCCAACCTCACAACTATATAAACTTCCTCAATAATGCATTTAGGGGGAAACTAGACAAGTACATATCCGTCCCATCACTAAGACCGTCTATTTCCACCTCAGTAACATCGCCCGATTCCACCCCCTGCCTCAGCTCATCCGCTGCTGAAACCCTCACCCATGCCTTTGTTACCTCGAGATTTGACTATTCCAAAGCACTCCTTGCCGGCCTCCCATCTTCCACTTTTCGTCAACTTCAGGTCATCCAAAACTCGGCTGCCTGTGTCGAAACTCGCACCAAGTCCTGTTCGCCCATCACCCCTGTGCTCACTGACCTGCATTGGCTGCCAGGTTAAGCAATGCCTCGATTTTAAAATTCTCATCCCTTGTCTTCAAATCCCTCCATGGTCTCTGTAATCTCCTCCAGCCCCACAACCCTCCGCGATATCTGTGCTCACCCAATTCCAGCTTCTTGTGCATCCCTGATATTAGTCGCTCCACCATTGGTGGTTCAGCTTTCAGCTGCCAAGGTCCTAAGCTCCCTCCCTTCCAAAATCTTGCCACCTCTCTACCTCTCTTTCCTCCTTTAAGACACTGCATAAAACCTAACTCTTTGACCAAGCTTTGATCATCTGCCCTAATATCTCCTTATGTGACTCGCCGGCAAATTTTGATCGATAATCGCCCCTGTGAAGCGCCTTGGGATGTTTATTATGTTAAAGTTGCTATATAAATGCAAGCTGTTGTTGCTGTTGCTGAACATGAGGGAGAAAGGAATAGAAGGACATGCCAATAGGGTGAGAGTAAGTAGGGTGGGAGGAGGCTCATGTGGAGCATAAACATCGGCACAGACCAGTTGATCCAAATGACCCGTTTCTGTGCTGTAAATTCCATTTTCCCAAGTTATCTGCACCGCTTTTTTGGCGCATGCCGCTTTTTTTGTCCTAAATTAAAATATTCAACTTTCCCCAAAGTTTCTGTGCCAGCGTAACTCAGTTCATGGAAACATAGAAAATAGGTGCAGGAGCGTGCCATTCGGCCCTTCGAGTCTGCACCACCATTCAATAAGATCATGGCTGATCATTCCCTCAGTACCCCTTTCCCGCTTCTCTCCATATCCCTTGATCCCTTTAGCCATAAGGGCCACATCTAACTCCCTCTTGAATATATCCAATGAACTGGCATCAACAATGCCCTGCAGCAGGGAATTCCACAGGTTAACAACTCTCTGAGTGAAGAAGTTTCTCCTCATCTCAGTCCTAAATGGCCTACCCCTTATCCTAAGACTGTGTGTCCCCTGGTTCTGGACTTCCCCAACATCAGGGACATTCTTCCCGCATCTAACCTGTCCCGTCCCATCAGAATCTTATACATTTCTATGAGATCCCCTCTCATCCTTCTAAACTCCAGTGTATAAAGGCCCAGTTGATCCAGTCTCTCCTCATATGTCAGTCCAGCCATCCCTGGAATCAGTCTGATGAACCTTCGCTGCACTCCCTCAATAGCAAGAAGGTCTTTCCTCAGATTAGGAGACCAAAACTAACACAATATTCCAGGTGAGGCCTCACCAAGGCCCTGTACAATTGCAGTAAGACTTCCCTGCTCTATACTCAAATCTCCTAGCTATGAAGGCCAACATGCCATTTGCCTTCTTCACCGCCTGCTGTACCTGCATGCCAACTTTTAATGACTGATGAACCAAGACACCCAGGTCTCATTGCACCTCCCCTTTTTCTAATCTGCTGCCATTCAGATAATATTCTGCCTTCATGTTTTTGCCACCAAAGTGGATAACTTCACATTTATCCACATTATACTGCATCTGCCATGCATTTGCACACTCACCTAACCTGTCCAAGTCACCCTGCAGCCTCTTAGCATCCTCCTCACAGCTCACACCTCCACCCAGTTTAGTGTCATCTGCAAACTTGGAGATATTACACTCAATCCCTTCATCCAAATCATTGATGTATATTGTAAAGAGCTGGGGTCCCAGCAATGAGCCCTGCGGCACTCCACTAGTCACTGCCTCCCATTCCGAAAAGGACCCGTTTATCCTGACTCTCTGCTCGTTACAATTTTTTTAGGTAAGTATTTTATTGCATCATAAGCTGATGTCAGCGCCAGTTTTTCAGATTTATGGAAGTTTGGCCCCTTACATTTTTCCTGGGATGGTGTATTTGACCACTCCCCAAAAAACCTTCTGGCACTTAAGAAAAACCAGTGAGTACAACAGCGGAGGCTTCATCCATCCCCTCCTGCTGCCCCATCCCCCTCCCCCTGCCCCTCCCCCTCGCCCTCACCCCCATGCTCTTGGTCTAGAAGGTGGGATTGGAAGATGTTCTCCTCTTCAGGCTCGTCCACGTCTGAATCTTCTTCTGCATTGGCTTCAGCCTCGTCAGGGTTTGCCTCAAGTTCTGCAAAATGTAACAGAACAGACAAATGGTTAGACAGAGGAGGGGTCAGGGTGGGTGGCATGAGTAGGCTCACACAGCGCAGGCAGCAGGCTGATTTGAAGGAGCATGATAAGGGATAAGCCATTTAGGACCAAGATGAGGAGAAACTTCTTCACCCAGAGAGTGGTGAACCTGTGGAATTCTCTACCACAGACAGTTGTTGAGGCCAATTCACTAAATATATTCAAAAAGGAGTTAGATGTAGTCCTTACTACTCGGGGGATCAAGGGGTATGACGAGAAAGCAGGAATGGGGTACTGAAGTTGCATGTTCAGCCATGAACTCATTGAATGGTGGTGCAGGCTCAAAGGGCCAAATGGCCTACTCCTGCATCTATTTTCTAGGTTTCTATGTTTCTATGTTTCTATGATAGCACATTCGTAGCGTAGCTGACGGAGACATCCCCATGAACCGAAGCATGGCCACGCAGTACTTAACATTTAGCAAAGCCAGACTGTGGAATTTGCAGGACTAACCCTCTCCCTCGAGTGTGGGCCCAGCTTGTGCTGTGGTAGTTGCTTTTCTCCAGGCAGGACCCGTCAAAGCAACTGTCTTCCAAGGGTGTCAGTGGGTGCAGATTTGCCGGGCCTCCTCCTGTTCGAATTCTTTCCCTTTTGTTGTGTGCCACCTTCCTCTGCAAAGATGAAAATATAACTTTTCAGAGAGAGTGTCTTTCTGCTGGGTGGGTCATATACAGATGGTCACATTTACAATTGCAATTCCAGTGAATAAATGAAAATATTACTTACACTAACTACTTGACCAATGGCCTGCCACTTCTTTTTGCACTGGCCTCATGATCTTGGGGTGGTCACCATTGCACAGTAATCTTTTGCAAGTTGGTTCCAGAATTTCTTCATTTCTTCTGGTGAAATTTTTATGTGACCTCTGCTGGTGTCCAGCTCGTGCCATCTGGCCTCAATTACAGTAACTAGTACCTCCACTTCATCCTGTGAGAAATTCTTGGTCCTTGAGCTGTGTTGCATATTGTATTGCAGCTCCGATTTTTCCACTGAGAATTAAAGTTCTCGCACACAACTGGCTCTTTAAAAATGGCTGGGAGTTGTACTGGGCATGCGCGCCCAAAGCGGTATCATCAAAAACTTCATTTTTTTCGCGCATGCGCAGAAGGGGATCATTGTTTTTTTGATGCAGACATTAGGCTCCACCCCCCCTGAAGCTAAAGGACAGGCTGCGTGGCGCCAATTTCAAAAAATAGAACGGGGAAACATGCTAGTTATTTTTTTGGAGTAGTCAAGGCCAAAGAAAACGGGTGTAACTCTTGCAATATGCAAAAAAACGGCATTGGGGAAAATTGAGCCACATGTAACCTATGTAAAACAGACAGACATGATGGTCAGTTCAGTTTAACCCTGCAGAAGTGCACACCCTGATGATCATTCACTGAGCAGCAGTGATGATAGCCACAGAGATATCGGAAATTTGGATTATCCTAGTGCTATGGATGAGAGTATGTGATGCTGAGTAGCAGCACTGTAGTTAAGCACCTCGAAAAATGTCTCTCTTTTAAAAAGAAACATTACCCATGGTATAGGATATTGGTGAGGCCACACCTGGAGTACTGTGTACAGTTTTAGTCTCCGTATTTAAGGAAAGATATATTTGCATTGGAGGCTGTTCAGAGAAGGTTCACTAGGTTGATTCCGGAGATGAGGGAGTTGACTTATGAAGATAGGTTGAGTAGGTTGAGCCGATACACATTGGAATTCAGAAGAATGAGAGGTGATCTTATTGAAACATATAAGACCTTTATTCCCTTATCGTGCAAAAATCTGTCTATCTCAGCCTTAACAAGGTGGATGCAGAGAGGATATTTCCACTCATAGGGGAAACTAAAACTAGGGGACAGAGTGTCAGAATAAGGGGCCGCCCATTTAAAACTGAGATGAGAAGGAGTTCCTTCTCTCAAAGGGTTTTAAATCTATGGAATTCTGTGCCCTTGAGAGCAGTGGAGGCTGGGTCATTGAATATATTTAAGGCTGAGATAGACAGATTTTTGCGCGATAAGGGAATAAAGGGTTATGGGGAGCGGGCAAGGAAGTGGAGCTGAGTCCATGATCAGATCAGCCATGATCTTATTAAATGGCAGAGCAGGCTCGAGGGGCCGTATGGCCTACTCCTGCTCCTATTTCTTATGTTCTTATACTGTCCAGCTACACACACTACACAATGGCTAACTATCTTCCATATAGATAGTTGCTGATCTTGGCTTAGACTTCAGAGGGAGGGGTCTAGTTGAGGTACTTGCCCACATGTAGTGAAGGATAATTGAATGTGCATCACCCTGGACTGTTCTCATACAGAATTGATCGGGGTTTGGGTGCAGGACTCTTACCTGCCCTGTATTTTTTATTTGTTCTCTGGATGTGGCTCTGTTGGCAAGACTGCATTTATTGCCCATCCCTAGTTGTCCCAAGAAGGTAATGGTGGGTCTTATTAGAATCATAGAATGGTTACAGCACAGGAGGAGGCCATTCGGCCCATCGAGCCCGTGCCGGCTCTCTGCAAGAGCACTTCAGCTAGTCCTACTCCCCCTCCCCCGCCCCCGCCCTTTCCCCGTAGCCCTGCAATTTTTTTATCCTCAGGTACTTATCCAATTCCCTTTTGAAAGCTACTCCACCCTTTCAGGCAGTGCATTCCAGATTCTAACCACTCGTTGCGTTAAAAAGTTTTTCCTCATGTCGCCTTTGGTTGTTTTGCCAATCACCTTAAATCTCAAATATTCTGCATAATGTCTGCCAAATTAATGTATTATAGCCGCATATAATACCTATTACACATCTATTATAAACATCACGCAAATTGTTTTCCAATTAGTTCCTTTTAATTATCCCATATAGACTTTTCCCCAATGGCATAACCAACTCCTTTAAAAAAAAATGTTAATTATCTGTGAGCTGCTGAAGATGAGGGATATCAGGTGCTGAGCATTTTCCCATCTGGGGGATCCAGTGGGTCATCAGCCAGTTCCGTCAGCAGCTTTTCCAAGCTGAGCACTGAGCATCGTCAATGCTTTCAGTTTGTGTTTCACCCCCTAAGAATAAACAATATAATGTGTGACTGGAGTCACATGGAGGCCAGGCTGGGTAGGAGTAGTAGGTTCCTATCTCTGAAGGACATCACTAAACCAGTTGGGCTTTCATGACAATCCGATGGCTCTCATGCCTTCCTTTTTCCGGTTACAGCCCAGGGGAATGGTAACTTTGAGACCCTGGATAGGATCAAATCTTGCATGGGTACATTCAAATAGCTGCTGGTTGGAAAATGTTCTTTTAAAAAAACATACCATGTGAAATCGGAAGCTTGAGGTCTTAACCGCTGTTGAACTGAAGCATGTAAACAACGATGGGTGAGCCAAGTTTGCTGCAGTTATGTTTGTCCAGTAAACACCAAAACCTCTGATTCTATTTCCTCCATTTTAGGCCATTGAAAAAGCGAAATCCTTTGGGCAGATACATCTGCTCAGATTGGGCTGCTCTACTCTGGGCCATCCACCATCTAAATGATATCACCCATAGTACATGTGCGAGAAGGTATACACACTCGTAGCTGCTACAGAAATCAATAGGAATAACAATGTTCACCATATAGATCATTGAGCTAGATTCATTATCATCTCTTTTCTCTCTTGCAAGCAAGAAATTAGACAAGGCAGGCAGGAATTTCTTTAGTAAATGTAATAATGGGTTGTGCGCGTTGTTTTTTTTTTTAGTTGTTACAGCTCAACGTGTGGGGAGTCTATCCGAACGGCTAGTGGAGGTCCTTCTCTGACATTATCTACTCCCATCGGAGAATATTACTCGTCTTCTCCTCCTAGCGACAGGGCTCCAACAGTGAAGGTCAGCCAGGAGATAGGAATCGTGCCAGTGCCTTTACTTCGTTCTTATCCCTGCCAATGAAAGAGCCGTCACAGGTTGGGGTAAATGATCAGACAAGGTCCTGCTGCACTTTATACAGGACAGCTTGCTCCTCCGAGTCAGAATACCTTCACCACTGCCTCCAGAGAAGCAAGTGTTCAGAAATCCGGTGATCATTTTACCAGCAGGCTGAACGTCACAAAAATGAGTCGTTGCCTCTGTTTCTGCTGGTTCCACTGGCAGGAGGGTCGGCAACCCAGAGGAGTCAGATTTAAGCCAATTGGCAAAAGAACCACGGGGGCAGATGAGGTAAATTATTTTTTTACACAGCAAGTTGTTACAATCTGGAACGCACTGCCTGAAAAGGCGGTGGGAACAGATCCAAACATAACTTTCAGAAGGGAATTGGATACATACTTGAAAAGGAAATGTTTACAGGCCAATGGGGAAGGAGCAGGGGATTGAGACTAATTGGATAGCTCTATCAATGAGCCGGCACAGGGGCATAATAACATAAGAAATATGAACAGGAGTAGGCCATGCGGCCCCTCGAGCCTGCCCCGCCATTCAATAAGATCTTGGTTGATCTGATCATGGACTGAGGTCCACTTCCCTGCCCGCTCCCCATAACCCCTTATTCCCTTATCGGTTAAGAAATTGTCTATCTCTGGTTTAAATTTATTCAATGTCCCGGCTACCACAGCTCTGTGAAGCAGCGAATTCCATAGATTTACAACTCTCTGAGAAAATAAATTTCTCTTCATCTCAGTTTTAAATGGGCAGACCCTTATTCTAAGATTATGCCCTCTATTTTCTAGTCTCCCCCATCAGTCGAAACAACCTCTCTGCATCTACCTTGTCAAGCCCCCTCATAATCTTTTAAGTTTCGATAAGATCACCTCTCTGATACGTCCTTACTATACAATATAAATGCACATGAGGCCCATGCTTGAGAGGTCAGTCTGTGACCTGTCCTTTATTCCTTAGCACTCAAGTGATGAAGCTGGGCAGAGCTTCCCCTTTTCTACCCGAAGGTCCAGGTTAGGAGTGTCTCCCACAAGTTCACCACCCAGTGGTCATTGTTCTCACAGTGTACAACTTAGGTCATTATATATATGGGTTACAATGCTGGTTGAATACATGACATCAACTCCCCCCCCAAAGTCTTATTGGGATCACAGGTTGAGTCTCTCTGGTGGTTTACGCTCTCTTGTAGAGCGCCTGAGTTGGGGCTCCGGTTGTTGGGCGCTGGCCTGAGTGTCTGCTGTTTGCAGTGCCTCAGGCCTATCCGGACTGCCCACAGTGACTGGGCTCTCCTCCCTTTGATTCTGGTGTTCGGTCACCTGTGGTGGAGTGAACTCTACATCGTGTTCTTCCTCTGCTTCTTCTACAGGGTTGCTGAACCTCCTTTTTGTTTGATCCACATGTTTGCGGCAGATTTGTCCATTGGTAAGTTTATCTACCAGAATCCTATTTCCCTCTTTGGCAATCACAGTGCCTGCGAGCCATTTGGGCCCTGCAGCGTAGTTGAGGACAAAAACAGGGTCATTTACATCAATACATCGCGCCCTCGCATTCCTGTCATGGCAGTCATTTTGTGACTGGCGGCTGCTCTCGACAATTTCTTTCATGGTGGGGTGTATAAGTGATAACCGGGTTTTGAGCGTCCTTTTCATTAATAGCTCTGCGGGTGGAACCCCTGTGAGCAAGTGTGGTCGGGATCTGTAGGCCAACAAGAAGCGTGATAAGTGCCTTTGTAGGGAACCCCCTTGGATTCTGAGCATCCCCTGTTTGATTATCTGCACTGCTCGTTCTGCCTGGCCGTTTGAGTCCGGCTTGAACGGTGCCGTTCCAACATGGTTAATTCTATTGCCTGCCATGAAGTCCTGGAATTCAATGCTTGTAAAGCACGGGCCATTGTCACTGACCAAGACGCCCGGTAGACCGTGGGCGGCAAACATTGCCCGTAGACTTTCTACCGTGGCAGAGGATGTGCTTGAATTTAAAATTTCACACTCGATCCATTTGGAGTAGGCGTCTACTACAACCAAAAACATTTTTCCCATGAAAGGACCTGCGTAGTCCACATCGATGCGTGACCAAGGCTTGGCGGGCCAGGACCAGGGGCTAAGGGGGGCTTCCCTGGGCGCATTGCCCAGCTGGGCACACGTGTTGCACCTGCGAACACAAAGTTCCAGATCTGCGTCTATCCCTGGCCACCAAACGTGTAACCTGGCAATTGCCTTCATCATGACAATGCCCGGGTGCTCATTGAGGAGTTCTCTGATGAACATGTCTCTGCCCATCTGGGGCATGACTACGCGGTTTCCCCACAGTAGGCAATCGGCCTGAATCGAGAGTTCATCCCTGCGCCTGTGAAATGGTTTCAATTCCTCAGGGCATGCCCTGTGCGTGGCTGCCCAGTCCCCATTCAGGACACATTTCTTGACTAGAGACAATAGCGGGTCTCTATTTGTCCAGACTTTAATCTGACGGGCTGTCACGGGTGAGACTTCATTTCCGAAAGCTTCAACAGCCATGACCATCTCAGCAGCATGCTCAGCTGTCCCCTCAGTGGTGGCTAGTGGAAGCCTGCTGAGTGCATTGGCGCAGTTTTCGGTGCCCGGTCTGTGCCGAATTGTGTAGTCATAGGCGGTTAACGTGAGTGTCCATCTCTGTATGCGGGCCGATGCGTTTGCATTTATGGCCTTGTTGTCAGCCAAAAGGGACGTTAGGGGTTTGTGATCTGTCTCCAGCTCAAATTTCCTGCCAAACAGGTACTGGTGCATTTTCTTTACCGCATATACACATGCGAGCGCCTCCTTTTCTACCATCCCGTAGCCCCTTTCTCCCTGGACAGACTCCTGGAGGCATAAGCTACTGGCTGTAACTGACCCTTGGCATTGACATGCTGCAACACACACCCGACACCATAGGACAACGCATCGCACGTTAATACAAGTTTCTTACATGGGTCATATAGCGTTAACAGATTGTTGGAACATAACAAATTGCGTACTCTATTAAAAGCCCTTTCCTGGCTGTCCCCCCAGACCCATTCGCGACCTTTGCGTAGGAACACGTGTAGTGGCTCTAGCAGCGTGCTCAATTTGGGAAGAAAGTTACCAAAATAGTTCAAGAGCTTCAGGAACGAACGCAGCTCCATTGTGTTACGGGGTCTGGGTGCTCTCTGGATCGCTTCCGTCTTGGACGCAGTAGGGCTGATCCCGTCTGCTGCTACCCTCATCCCCAGGAATTCTACCTCTGGAGCTAGGAAGCCACACTTCGCCTTTTTCAGTCGCAGCCCTACCCGGTCCAGTCTGCGTAGCACCTCCTCCAGGTTGTGGAGGTTCTTCCGTATCGTAACCCGTGATAAGAATGTCGTCCTGAAAAACCACCGTCCCTGGAATCGACTTGAGGAGGCTTTCCATATTTCGTTGGAAGATCGCGGCAGCCGAGCGAATTCCGAACGGACATCTGTTGTACTCAGTTGTGTGTCGTGATGGTAGTCAGCTTCTTCGACTCACTCGCCAGCTCCTGGGTCATGTAAGCTGAGGTCAGGTCCAATTTTGAAAAAAGTTTGCCACCGGATAGCGTCGCAAAGAGGTCCTCCGCTCTCGGTAGCGGGTACTGGTCTTGGAGTGACACCCAATTGATGGTGGCCTTGTAATCACCACATATCCTGACCGACCCATCCGCCTTGAGCACCGGCACAATCGGGCTCACCCAGTCACTGAATTCGTCTGGCGAGATGATGCCTTCCCTCAGCAGGCGGTCCAATTCGCCTTCTATCTTTTCCCGCATCACGTACGGCACCGCTCTGGCCTTGTGGTGTACTGGCCTGGCGTCTGGGTTTATGTGAATCACTACCTTGGCCCCCATGAAAGTGCTGATGCCGGGTTGAAATAATGAGTCAAATTTGTCCAGGATCTGTGAGCATGATACTCGCTCCACAGAGGAAATTGCATTGACATCGCCCCATTTCCAGTTCATGACAGCAAGCCAACTCCTCCCCAGTAGTGCGGGACCATTCCCTGGGACAATCCAGAGTGGCAACCTGCTCTCCGAATCTTTGTGGGTCATGACTACCGTGGCGCTGCCTAGCACCGGAATGATCTCCTTTGTGTATGTCCGTAGCTGTGCATCAATCGGCGATAATTTTGGACTCCTGGCCTTGGACGCCCACAACTTTTCGAACTGTTTGATACCCATCAGGGACTGGCTGGCGCCCGTGTCTAGCTCCATTGATACTGGGATGCCATTGAGGAACACTTTCATCATTATCGGTGGCGTCCTGGTGTATGAACTATATACGTGCTCCACATGAACTCGCTGAACTTCAGCTTTCAGCGATTTCCCCCAGCATTCATTTCTGCAATTTCTGCAGGTATTTTGCTCATCTCTGCAAACTCCGGCTGAGTGTGTGCCTCCACGCCTCCAACATGAGCTGCTGTTGGAAACAAAAGGTCCCTTGCCAGTCGATCGTCCCTGACTGCCCCTGTTATTGTCCTTGAGTGCACCATTAACAGGTGTTGATGGCCCCATTACTGGCCACATTGTCCCTTGCAATGGCGTGAATCGCCGTTCAGCTTGCCATTGTCTCTGTCGAACTCCCCCTCTGGGTTCGACTACATGTTGGGGCATGCCCGATTACCCTTGTCTGCCTGGAGAACTCTGTGCTGCTTTAATAATGTTGAATCTCTGTCCCAACCATTCCTTAACACAGTACCTGTCGTCTGTTCTCCTCGTGGCCATGCTCGCGTGGTTTAAATCCCAGTTTCTCGTCGCCATTGATACGTTCTTACTATACAGTATAAATGCACACGAGGCCCATGCTTGAGAGAAGGTCAGTCTGTGACCTGTCCTTTATTCCTTAGCACTCAAGTGATGAAGGTGGGCGGAGCTTCCCCTTTTCTATCCGAAGGTCCAGGTTAGGAGTGTCTCCCACAAGTTCACCACCTAGTAGTCATTGTTCTCACAGTGTACAACTTAGGTCAGATTATACATGGGTTACAATGCTGGTTGAATACATGACACTCTCAGTCTTCTAAATTCCAATGTGTAGAGGCCCAACCTACTCAATCTTTCCTCATAGGTCAACCCCCTCATCCCCGGAATCAACCTAGTGAATCTTTTCTGAACTGCCTCCAAAGCAAGTATATCCTTTCGTAAATATGGAAACCAAAACTGCACCCAGCATTCCAGGTGTGGCCTCACCAATACCCTGTATAACTGTGTAACAATGGGCCAAATTACTTTGTTCTGTGCTGTGTGATTTAATGATTCCATACTCTGCTTCTGATTACTGGCAGGAACTGAATCCAGCCTCGGAGATTGCCTGAGAGCTCTTGATCTTTCTACCAATTCTGGAGTCTGAAAGCCACAGTAAGGGAATGGTGCAATCCTCAGACGTTAGCTAAGAGCAAATTTTTTTTTGGGGGGGGGAGTTCAAACTGTACTCACTGTGCAGAGGAATTGCCTGCACATGCAAGCATCCTCGCATACAGTCCGCACACAGTTCAGTTGGTTACTGGGGTTTAAAGATTGTGCAAACAATGGGCCATTGCTATTTTGGCTACAAACTGTGAAATTCCACAAGATAACATCAGTTATATCAGATAATCCTACGCGATGACACCAGTTATTGTCACATGCATGAGTGAAATCTTCTGAAATCACATCATTGGAATCAAAAACATCCCTAAAAAGTGCCAGGCAAGAGTGAAATCTGCCGCAACACAGGAAATAGCAAAGTGAACTATTAGCCCAATAGATGATTCTGATTGTTGATTAACTCAATTAAAGACAGCTCGCATTATCACAGTTGTAACTCATCCTTACAATCTGAAAGAAAGGGGTATAGGAGCCTTTCTGAACACACGCCTGGCTATGGAATAACAGCACAATTACTGTTGCTTTACTAGTCATTATCTTGTCAAAGGCTGATTTAAGACCTGACTCACTGCTGGGTTTCGTCTGCAAGTACATGCAGCCAGGAGCCGTAATTCCTGGCGGCTTACCCTGCCTGTGCCCTGTCGGGCCGTCTGCCAACACTGGGTCCTGCTTGTTTTATCAGACATGGCTATGTTCTTATTAACCCCTTTGGAACAGTCACTGAAGAAAGAAAAAAAGAAAAACTTGCATTCATATAGCGCCTTAAATGATCTCCGGCTGTCTCAAAGCGCTTTACAGCCAATGAAGTACTTTTTGAGGTGTAGTCACTGTTGTAATGTGGGCAGCACATTGTGTACAGCAAGCTCCCACAAACAGCAATGTGATAATGACTAGATCATCTGTTTTTGTTGTGTTGATTGAGGGATAAATATTGGTCAGGACACTGGGTATAACTCCCCTGCTCTTCTTCGAAATAGTGCCATGGGATCATTTACATCCACCTGAGAGAGCAGACGGGGCCTCCGTTTATTGTCTCGTCCTAAAGGCAGCACCTCCAACTGTGCAGCACTCCCTCAGCACTCCCTCAGCACTGCACTGGAGTGTCAGCCTAGATTTGTGTGCTCAAAGTCTCTGGAGGGGGACTTGAACCCACAACCTTCAGACTCAGAGGCAGGTGTGCTACCCACTGAGCCACGGCTGACATTAAGGCCAATTATACTACATGAATTGTATCAGTACAACGTTCATTCAGCTTCACATCCTGACACACTGTATCGTGTTATTATGCAAGTTGAAGTAATCTGAATTGAACTTGGGTAAGTTTTGTGTCTTCAACAAGGTATTCTTATACTTCTTCAGATGCGAACCTGCAGCTGAGGCGCAGTGGGTAGAACTCTCTCCTCTGAGTCAGAAGTCTCACTCCAGGAGACTGGAGCACACAATCTAGTCTGACATCCAGTACCAGTACCATTACCGAGGGAGTACCGCACTGCCAGAGGTGTCGTCTTACAGATGAGATGTTAAACTGAACCCTCATCTGCCCTCTCTCAGGTGGATGTAAAAGATCCCATTGCACTATTTCGAAGAGGAGCAGGGGAGTTCTCCCTGGTGCCTTGGCCAATATGCATCCCTCAACCAACATCACTAAAACAGACGATCTGGTCATTATCACATTTGTGGGAGCTTGCTGTGCACAAATTGGCTGCCGCGTTTCCAACATCGTAACAGTGACTACACTTTAAAAAGTACTTCATGGGCTTGTAAAGCGCTTTGGAATGTCCGAAGATCATGAAAGGCGCTATATAAACGTAAGTCAAGGGGCTGGATTCTCCGCTCCTGGCTGCCTCTGTTTTTGCCCCTGAGGGGCAGCAAGGGAGGTGGTGAGCCCTTTCAGCGCCCCCCCCCCCCCCGGGTTTACGGCGCCGATTTCGGCGAGGGCGCAGAGCAATATCGCCGGGGAGAGGCGAGCTGGTGTGCACACCCCCGGCTCGATTTTTGCCTCCCGTAGCGTTAGGCCGCGATCAAGATGGTGGCGCCCAGGCAGCAGTAGGAAGAGGCTGTGAAAGGGCAAAATCCTTATAATACCGAGCCAGGGGCTCTCAGAGGGCGGGAGAGATGAAGTATACATTGCAAAATCATTTGATGTATGCTGGTTCAATGCCGGCCCCGGAATCCCTTCAGCCAGTGGCCCAACCTGCGAAGGCGAAAGCAGCCGGAGCCACTGTCGAGCACGTGGTGCGGGTAATGGCGGCGGCCACTCTGACTTCTCTCACAACTCCTCGAGAAGCTAAAATGGAGCAGGACCCCAGCGTCCCTCATCCACACCCCTCATCACACCTCAGATCTCCCACCACCTCTCCTGAAGGCGCTGCTCAGCGCTGAGCTTAAGGCTCACATCCCACCGTAGGCAACTAGGGCCATACTGTAGAGCCTGGTCTCCAGACATGTCGGATCCCCTTGCCACTGGACCAAGACCTTGTTCTGCTAAGCCCGTGTGGTAGCTGGTATGCAACAGCCACCCCACATTAAAAGAACTCACGCACTGGCATCTTCCACCCTTTCAAAATGAAGTTCAGGACCTGGAATGTCAGGACCCTCATGGACTACCCCAACAGCGGCAGACCAGAACGTCGCACTGCTACCGTTGCCCGGGAGCTCAGATGCTTCGACGTCGACATCGCCCTGAGCGAGACCCGGCGGGCAGGGGAAGGCCAGCTCAAAGAACAAAGTGGTGGTTATACCTTCTTCGGGAAAGGCAAACCAGAAGAACACCGCCTTCATGGAGTGGGTTTCGCCATCAAGAATGAGCTGGTGGGTCGTCTCAGAGACTCCCCTGTGGGATAAGCGAACGTCTCATGACACTCCAGCTCATCCTCGCCCAGAACCAGAGTGCCACAGTCATCAGTGCACTCGACGCAACAGATGAAATCAAAGAGGAATTCTACTCCAGCCTCGAACAATCCTTGTCCCGAGTCACAACAGACGACACATTGATCCTCCTCGGGGACTTCAACGCCAGAGTCGGTAAGGACACAGACCTCTGGGGAGGCGTGATCGGCAGAGAGGGGGTAGGGAAAATGAACTCCAGCAGTACCCTGCTCCTGACAAAATGCCTAGAACATGACCTTGTCATTACCAACACCTTGTTCCGTCAGAGGGACAAGTACAAGGCATCATGGCAACACCGTCGCTCCAAGCACTGGCATCTGCTCAACTACGTCATCGTTCGAGCGAGTGACCTCAGGGACTTGCGCATCACTCGTGCCATGAGAGGAGCTGACGACTGCTGGACGGACCACCGCCTAATCTGTTCCATCATTAACATCAATATAGCCCCAAAACAGCGACGTCAACAGAAATAATGCCGGAAAAATCAAAGCAGAGGCACTCAAAGACCCAGATAAGAGAGCCCTATACAGCCAGTGCCTCACTGCCAACCTAGCGGCCCATGCTGACCCATAGCACCTGGTCTGCCCTCCAGCCCATCATAACCAGCGCCTGTGAAGAGACGCTCGGTCACACAACCAGGAAACACGAAGACTGGTTTGACGAGAACGATCAGGAGATCCAGGAGCAAATAAGCCGCAAGTGCAAGGCATGTCAGAACCTAAAGCAGCAACCCAATTTGGGAGCAGCAAAGCAGCTCTACAGCCGGCTGAAGGCCGAGGTCCAACAAAAATCCGCGACCTAAAGAATAGCTGGTGGATGGAGAAAGCAGAGGAGATCCAGCAGCTGGCTGACAACCACGACGTGCGAGGTTTCTTCAGCGCAGTCAAGTCCACCTACGGCCCAAGCACACAAGACCCTACCCCACTGCTGGCCAAGAACGGGGAGACACTCATTAAGGACACCAAGGCAGTCAGGGCCCGGTGGAAGAAGCACTTCGAAGATCTCCTTAACTGAGAATCTGCTTTCAATGCGAGTGTTCTCGACTCCATCCTGCGGCATGCTACCCGCCACCATCTCAGCAAAACCCCAGTCCTGCACGATGTAGAAAAGGCCATCCTTCAGCTCAAGAACAACAAGGCATCAGGAGCCGATGGAATCCCCGCCGAGGCACTAAAGCATGGCGGAGAAGCACTGTTGGCACAAATGTATGACCTCATCTCTCTTATCTGGAAGGAGGAGAGCATGCCAGGAGATCTCAGAGATGCCGTAATCGTGACCATCTTCAAAAAGGGGGACAGGTCCGACCGCAGTAACTACAGAGGAATCTCGCTGCTGTCGGCCACTGGGAAAGTCATCGCAAGAATCCTCCTCAATCGTCTACTCCCTGTGGCTGAAGAGTCACAATGCGGATTTCGTCCACTAAGGGGTACAACGGACATGATCTTCACCGCGCGACAACTACAAGAAAAATGCAGGGAATAGCACCAACCCTTGTACATGGCCTTCTTTGACCTCACAAAGGCCTTTGGCACTGTCAACCATGAGGGACTATGGAGCGTCCTCCTCCGTTTCGGCGGCGCCCAAAAGTTTGTCACCACCCTCCGCCTGCTCCACGACGACATGCAAGCCGTGATCCTGATCAACGGATCCACCACAGACCCAATCCACGTCTGGATTGGGGTCAAGCAAGGCTGCATCATCGCACCAATGCTCTTCTCGATCTTCCTCGCTGCAATGCTTCATCTCACTCTCAACAAGTTCCCCGCTGGAGTGGAACTAAACTATAGAATCAGTGGGAACCGGTTCAACTTTCTCCGCTGCCAGGCTAGATCCAAAGTCACCCCAACCTCTGTCATCGAGCTACAGTACGCGGATGAAGCTTGCGTCTACGCACATTCAGAGGCCGAACTCCAAGCCATCGTCAACATCTTCACCAGGGCGTACGAAAGCATGGGCCTTACACTAAACATCGTAAGACAAAGGTCCTTCACCAATCTGACCCTGCCACACAGCATTGCCCCCGGTCATCAAAATCCATGGCGCAGCCTTGGACAACGTGGACCATTTTCCATACCTTGGGAGCCTACTATCAGCATGGGCAGACATTGATGACGAGGTTCAACACCTCCGCCAGTGCGCCAGTGCAGCTTCGGTCACCTAAGAAAAAGAGTATTTGAAGACCAGGACCTCAAATCTAGCACCAAGCTCATGGTCTACAGGGCTGTAGTAATACCCTCCTGTATGGCTCAGAGACATGGCCCATATGCAGTAGACACCTCAACTCGCTGAAGAAATACCACCAACAATGTCTCCGCAAGACCCTATAAATCCCCTGGGAAGACAGATGCACCAATGTCAGTGTTCTTGCTCAGGCCACCATCCCCAGCATCGAAGCACTGATCATGCTCGACCAGCTCCATTGGGCAGGCCACATTGTCCGCATGCCCGACACGAGACTTCCAAAGCAAATGCTCTACTCGGAACTCCTACACGGCAAGCGAGCCCCAGGTGGGCAGGGGAAACATTTCAAGGACACCCTCAAAGTCTCCTTGATAAAATGCAATATCCCCACCAACACCTGGGAGTCCCTGGCCAAAGACTGCCCTAAATGGAGGAAGTGCATCTGGGAGGACGTTGAGCACCTCGAGTCTCGTCACCAAGAGCATGCAGAAAACAAGCGCCGGCAGCGGAAGGAGCATGCAGCAAACCAGACTACCCATCCATCCTTTCCTTCAACCTTTGCCTGTCCCACCTGTGACAGAGACTGTAATTCCTGTATTGCACTGTACAGACACCTGAGAACTCACTTTTAGAGTGGAAGCAAGTCTTCCTCGATTTCGAGGGAATGCCTATGATGATGATGATGATGATGAGCACTGCGCAGAATGCTCTGCTGGGACCGCCTGGGAAAGCGAGAGGTCCGAGATGTAGCGATAGCAGTAAGGTAAGTAATGTCGACCTCAGGTAAGTGTGATTGTGTTTTCTTTTATTTGTTTTTGCAAGTTGTATTGTGGTGGCGTTGGCTACATATTGGGTATGTTTTTGGTGTTTTTCTTTCAGGTTTTTTTTCTCCCCAGGCCTCTCTCAGGGCGCTCCGAGGCCGGCTGTTTAGCTCGGGATTTTCACTTGCTCAGCCGGCCTAACGCCCTGAGAGAGGTGTGTAACGCCTCCCTTAGCGCTCCGCCCCACACTCAGGGCCCAGCTGACCAATTTTGCTGACTGAGGTGCAAACATTTTCCAGACGGTATCAGGACCGCCCTGCTGTCATTAACTCGCCGAAATCATAAAAGCCAAAAAATCCAGCCTTCGTTCTTTAATTGTAACCGGTGCAAAGTAAGCTTTTTAAGGTTTGTTTCTAACTTCTCAAACGTCAGTTGAGAGCTCTCCCTCCCACTAGTACTATGTTGACACTAAAGTATAACCTTTGTTTGCTGGCCAGTATGTACAATATAACTTGCATCTGAAATCCCCATGCCATCCTGGTCTCATGCTGGTGTTTGAGCAGAACAACCCCCAGTGGGGTAGACTTTCCATCAGGCCTGAAAATATAACAACGCCACGATAAAAGGAGCATAAAGCTGGGTAACTAGCAGGAATGGAGTTTTCTGCCTGTTTTAAAAAAACTGCTTGTTAAGGTCTAGCAAGGCCTCATTAGGGAGCCAATAACAAGAAAATACTGCAGTTTCTTGCTGTGGGTAATCTAAATGGCCACGGGAGTGTTGTGTTCATGCACAGAGCTGGAGTTATTGTAATAATGGATTGGCAATATTTTGAAATATCAGCATAGCACCAGCAATAGGATTCTATCAGCCTCAGTGAGTGGAAGTAGCAGATCTAGAACACCAACAACTTCATAGAATCAAGCCCGTGCAAACTTGTATTTACATTGCACCCTTAACAACAACAACTTATATTTATATAGCACCTTTAACGTAGTGAAACGTCCCAAGGCACTTCACAGAAGTGTTATGAGACAAGAAGTTTGACTCCCAGCCACATAAGTAGAAATTAGCGCAGTTGGCCAAAATCTTGGTCAAAGAGGTTGGTTTTGAGGAGCGTCTTGAAGCAGGAGTGAGAGGTCGAGAGGTTTAGGCAAGGAGTTCCAGAGCTTGGCGCCCAGGCAACAGAAGATACGGCCAGCAATGGTTGAGCGATTATAATCAAGGATGCCCAAGAGGGCAGAATTAGAGGAGCGCAGACATTTGGGGGGGGCTGTTGGGCTGGAGGAGATTACAGAGATAGGGAGGGGGCGAGGCCATATAGGGATTTGAAAACGAGGATGAGAATTTTGAAAATTGAGGCGTTGCTTAACCGGAAGCCAATGTAAGTCAGCGAGCACAGGGGTGATGGGTGAGCGGGACTTGGTGCGAGTTATGACATGGGCAGCCGAGTTTTGGATCACCTCTAGTTTACGTAGGGTAGAACGTGGAAGGCCAGCCAGGAGTGGGTTGGAATAGTCAAGTCTAGAGGTAACAAAGGCTTCAGCAGCAGATGCACTGAGCTAAGGGTGGAGACAGGCGATGTTATGGAGGTGGAAATAGACGGTCTTAATTATGCTGCGGATATATGGTCAAAAGCTCATTTCAGGGTCAAATATGACACCAACATTGGGAACAGTGTGGTTCAGCCTCAGACAGAGGTTGGGGAGAGGAATGGTGTCAGTGGCTATGGAACGGAGTATAGTGCCTTTAACATAATAAAACGTCACAAGGCGTTTCACAGGAACATTATAAGACAAAAATTTGTCAACGAGCCACATAAGGAGAAACTAGGGCAGACATTAGATTGAACAAGATGGTTGCTGCTGGGCTGGCCGTTCCATAAGGAGCAACTTCATTGCTTTCACCTCTATTCATGGCAATCTCCAGACCTAGTTGGCCATCTTTCAACATATCAGCAGGAGCGGGCAACCTGTGAGAGTAGACTGCATAGAAGACTCAACACTGGTGAAACAACTTACTTCGGACCGGCGCAGAAGCATCTACCGTATCTCATGAGAGTAAGTAAGAAGAAGGAAAGAAAGATTTACAATTATATAGCACCTTTCATGACCACCAGACGTCTCAAAGCGCGATATCACTAATTAAGTACTTTTTGGAGTGTGGTCACTGTTGTAATGTGGGAAACGCAGCAGTCAATTTGCACACAGCAAGCTCCCACAAACAGCAATGTGATAATAATCAAATAATCTGTTTTTGTCATGTTGATTGAGGGATAAATATTGGCCGGGGATAATTCCCCTGCTCCTCTTCGAAATAGTGCCATGGGATCTTTTAAGCTCACTTCAGTGGGCACACGGTTTAACGTCTCATCTGAAAGACGGCACCTCTGACAGTGCAGCACTCCCTCAGCAGTGCACTGGAGTGTCAGCCTATGTTGATGAGCTCACATCCTAAGCAGGGGCTATTGTTTTATTATTATGCCAATCGGGTGTGACTTCCACCACAAAATCATGCTCGTCAATGCACAGTTTACAAAAAGTGTACGGGGGGGCCAATTTTAATGTCATTCAGATAACCGGCAGGATGAGTTGTTGGCATTTTGACGCCGGGGGCCTCATTTACCTGTTGTCGGTCAGCTATGGGCGCCAAGTGTCTGCCTCGCTGCAGCTCATCGGTTGTGGGAGGCTGCTTTCCCACGCTGATGGCAGTCATAGTGTTGGGGCGGGGCGGGGCGGGGGGCGGAGGGGAGGATACTGGTGGGCCTTTGGAACGACCAGAAGCAAGCCGGATTATTTTGTGCGCCAGATGGAGCACTGAAAGAATGGAAGATTCCCTTTAAGGGCTGCGGTTCGGTCACTCAACACCGAGTAAAAATGGGTGCTTCACACTCTGCACATTTATACCTCGAAATTGCAATCAGGGTCAGCCTCTTATCAACAAGAGCAGACATTAATGCAGAGATTCAACACCGGCTTCAGTACGCCAGTGCAGCCTTCAGCCGCCTGAGGAAAAGTATGTTTGAAGACCAGGCCCTCAAATCTGCCACCAAGCTCATGGTCTACAGGGCCATAGTAATACCCACCCTGCTGTATGGCCCAGAGGCATGGACCATGTACAGTAGACAACTCAAGTCGCTGGAGAAATACCACCAACGATGTCTCTGCAAGATCCTACAAATCCCCTGGGAGTACAGACGCACCAACATTAGCGTCCATGACCAGGCCAACATCCCCAACATTGAAGCACTGACCACATTTGATCAGCTCCGCTGGGCGGGCCACATTGTCCGCATGCCAGACACGAGACTCCCAAAGCAAGCGCTCTACTCAGAACTCTTTCACGGCAAACGAGCCAAAGATGGGCAGAGGAAACGCTACAAGGACACCCTCAAAGCCTCCCTGATAAAGTGCAACATCCTCACTGACACCTGGGAGTCCCTGGCCAAAGACCGCCCTAAGTGGAGGAAGTGCATCCGGGAGGGCGCTGAGCACCTCGAGTCTCATCGGCGAGAGCGTGCACAATTCAAGCACTGGCAGCGGAAAGAGCGTGCGGCAAACCAGTCCCACCCTCCCTTACCCTCAATGACTATCTGTCCCACCTGTGACAGGGACTGTGGTTCTTGTATTGGACTGTTCCGCCACCAAAGGACTCATTTTAAGAGTGGAAGCAAGTCTTCCTTGATACCGAGGGACTGCCTATGATGACGATGACATATTACAAGTGAAACCGGCAGACATTCCAGCCATCCAGCATAACCCAACCGGAAACTGAGCTGCCACTATTTTTGACCACCCCAGACCGCCCCATTTGCGCTAGACAGAGCAAGTTAAATTCAGCCCCATCATGTCTGCATTCTGAAGCAATCAAGCATCACATAGCTCGCTGAAGGAGAAGGAAGAAGGCGGGCTGAGTCAGAGATCGGCGCCATGGGGTGAGTCAGAGATCGGGGCCGTGCGGTGACACCACTGTACAACTTCCTCACAACAACAGAGAACAGATAGAATGAGGCACGTTGGCGAGCCAGGGCTATTAGCAAACAGTCAGGCCCTACTGGGACCGTTCAGTTGCTTGGAGTGATCAAGGCAAATCAGACAATGTGCTCCCGGAGAAGGTGGTCACAATTGTAACGTTATGGTATGTGTGGCATTACATTGCCAAGGATAACAACTTCACCAACGCACTTGGGTCAAAAGCAGGAGAAAAGTATTAGATACAAGTGCATTAAGCATTCATTTGATAGAATCGCTGACACTAATGTTGCCTTATAGAGATCTAAGCCCAGAAATTGGGTACCGCCTCGTTGAGGGGGGGCGGTAACACACGTGAGGCGCTAGACTTGACGTCAGGTGCAAAAGTCTCACCCTTTGTGATAAATTGTGGTTACTGCCCCCGAAAGGAAGTGGAACGCTAAATCAAGCGCTCGATTTCCTTCCTGCGGCGGGAGCAGTGCACACGGCTCGGGAGCGTTATGCGCTGGGCCGCGTACAAAGGACTATTCTCTGAGTTAAAGGGAAGGGGCCCAAGCTGCATACTCTGCGTACAAGGAACCCGCCTAGCGAGGGCGCTGCGGGATCAGCCCGGCACTCAAACAGAGCGCCAGGCCGAGCGATCGCGGCACCAACCCCGCGACCAAAGCACCACCGGGAGCGGGGAATGAAACGGGAGGGTTTTTTTTTTCAGCAGCAGCCGGCCACCTCCCCTTTAAATTTTTGCCCCGGTATGCATCCCCTGTCACCGCCCCACGCAGCTTCAGGGGGCAAAACCCAGTTTAGGGTCCGGGGCACTAACGGGGCGATGATGTCACACTATCCGGGCGCAGGGGATCGGGGATCAATGCTGTAGCGCCGCTGGTCGCAAAGTAATTTTGCGACCCATTACCGCCCCCCCGGGGGCGCTAATGGGAGGCGCAAATGCACCCAATTTCTCCCCCTGAGAATACAAGCAAGCTTTTCCGGTGGGGCTGCATGCCAGGGTCCAGAATCCTCGACTCCCTGTTTGTTATCTAAACATGAAAATGTTTCTTATCCCGATCTCGCTGTATGCTACCTTGCTCTGAGCGCACGCCTTCTCTTTCATCACTCGGAGCTGCATGTAGCCATACCCGGTCTGGTACCGGTTCTCTCTGCTTTCCTTTCTGCCTTTATCCTGACAGGAATCAAACATTTTCTGGACAGCTTCAGGGCTTTTGTGTCAACTGCTCTCAGGCTCCGTGATTTCCAGTCTATTTTATGTCTTACATACATGACTATTGTTACATGTTCCGTAGTTTACTTGTATGTATTTTCAAACAGGAAAGGCTGTTTTACTTATTTATCCTATAGCCAGATGTTCTTCAATCAAAGATTTTGCCAAACTGAGGAGGCCACATTTTTATGTGTGGAGAATTATTTAAATGAAAGTGTTGTTTTCTGGGAGCTTAGCTTGATGGTACCAACATGGCCATTAGCACATGTCCGTTGACACTGTCTCCCCTGGACTAAATGCTATTTGGCTCTGTAGCAAATACAATAGCACAGACACGCAGAAGCTCAAGCTAGGGGCACATCCACCAATCAGAGTGACTGTCCGTGCCAGCTTATTGCATGACGCAGGGCAATGTGTAGTATTCATATAGTATTAGGCAGTCCCTCGTGTCGAGGATGACCCGTTTCCACACCAAAAATGGATTAGTTCACAGGTGTTTCAATGAAGGACCAGACATTCCAGGTCCTGAACTACATCCTGAAGGGTGGAAGATGCCTGTGCGTGGATTCTTTTAACATGGAGTGGTCGTTGCACACCAGCCACCACACGGGCTTGACAGAGCTAGGTCTTGGCCCAGTGGCAAGGCTCCAAAACGACTGGAGACCTGCTCTGCTGCACGGACCTAATGCGCACACATACTCCTACTGTCCATAGATCGCAGTGTGGGTTGGCCCGTGCTGCACCTTCCCTGGGCCCCGACCCAGCTGTTGTGTGCTGTGCCGCTCCTGGGCCTCTGCCTCACTGCTGGGCTCCTTGACTCCGACACCACCGCTCCTGGGCCACGACCCCGTCTCTCATCGACTCCGACCTTGCCTCCAAACTCGTCGCTTCTCAACTCCAACCTCTCCTCTCCTGGGCCCCGAACTCTCGCCTCTCCTGGGCCCCGAACGCTCGCCTCTCCTGGGCCCCGAACGCTCGCCTCTCCTGGGCCCCGAACGCTCGCCTCTCCTGGGCCCCGAACGCTCGCCTCTCCTGGGCCCTGAACGCTCGCCTCTCCTGGGCCCCGAACGCTCGCCTCTCCTGGGCCCCGAACGCTCACCTCTCCTGGGCCCCGAACGCTCGCCTCTCCTGGGCCCCGAACGCTCACCTCTCCTGGGCCCCGAACGCTCGCCTCTCCTGGGCCCCGAACGCTCGCCTCTCCTGGTCCCTGAACTCTCGCCACTCCTCCACCCCGATCTCTTACCGCTCCTCCGCCCGGATTTCTCGCCTCTTCTAGTCCCCGAACTCTCGCCGCTCCTCCGCCCCGATTTCTCGCCTCTTCTGGTCCCCGAACTCTCGCCGCTCCTCCGCCCTAATTTCACTGTTCCTCTGCCCCGACCTTTCGCCGCTCCTCTGCCCCGATCTCTCACAGCTCTTCCGCCCCGATCTCTCGCCGTTCCTCCGCCCCGATCTCTCACAGCTCCTCCGCCCCGATCTCTCACAGCTCTTCCGCCCCGATCTCTCGCCGTTCCTCTGCCCCAATCTCTCGCCGCTCCTCCGCCCCGATCTCTCGCCGCTCCTCCGCCCCGATCTCTCGCCGTTCCTCCGCCCCGATCTCTCGCCGTTCCTCTGCCCCGATCTCTCGCCGTTCCTCCGCCCCGATCTCGCGCCGTTTCTCTGCCCCGATCTCTCGCCGCTCCTCTGCCCCGATCTCTCGCCGTTCCTCCGCCCCGATCTCTCGCCGTTCCTCCGCCCCGATCTCTCGCCGTTCCTCTGCCCCGATCTCGCGCCGTTTCTCTGCCCCGATCTCTCGCCGCTCCTCCGCCCCGATCTCCCGCAGCTCCTCCGCCCCGATCTCTCGCCACTCCTCTGCCCCGACCTTTCGCCGCTCCTCTGCTGCTCGCCACCTCCCCTTCTGCACCTGGGTCCCGACCTCGCCGATGGTCCCGCTCACGCTCCAATCGGCGACCTGGATTTTGGTGATGTCAATCCAGTCGCTCTCCTCGAATGCGTCGCCCTCCTGGAACAAGCTCGCACTGCTCCTTGAAGAGGCTGACTCCAGCTATATTTATAGCCCCGACCTGCCAAAGGTGTTCTCTCGCAGATTAGGGCTGTAAATATTTTCCCGCAGGGCAAAGTACCCGAATTAGGTAAGCATAAAGAAAGAAAGAAAGACTTGCATTTATATAGCGCCTTTTATGACCATTGGACGTCTCAAAACGCTTTACAGCCAATGAAGTACTTTTGAAGTATAGTCACTGTTGTAATGTGGGAAACGCAGCAGCCAATTAGCACACAGCAAGCTCCCACAAACAGCAATGTGATAATGACCAGATAATCTGTTTTTGTTATGTTAATTGAGGGATAAATATTGGCCAGGGCATTGGGGATAACTCCCCTGCTCTTCTTTGAAATAGTGCCATGGGATCTTTTACATCCACCTGGGAGGGCAGACGGGGCCTTGGTTTAAAGACTCATCGGAAAGACGGAACCTCCGACAGTGCAGCACTCCCTCAGCACTGCACTGGGAGTGTCAGCCGAGATTTATAGGCTCAAGTTCCTGGAGTGGAATTTGAACCCACGACCTTCTGACTAACTTTCATAGATTAATCCAGCTCTTAACGGGTCGTATGTGTACACCTTCATTTTAGGAGATTGTTTTGAAAACATTTAAAATTCACCAAAGCCACCAAGACTCAGTGAAACAAAGTAGTGGCATTTAAAAACCAGCAAACCTTGGAATTCATCAAACACAGAGATACGCCAATGTACTCAAAGCAGTCCTTCCCACTGAGAGAACATTCTTGCATATCTGGTGCAATAGAGTGATGATGACACAAAACCATTGTTAACTCATTGTTTTCTTTGTGAAGGATGTCATTCTTTTTTACTTTCTTTCTAAATTTCTGCCCCCTTTTCTCTTTTCCCCTGACTCTTGCTGAGATTTGGCTCCGTGGTTGCAGGGGAGCCCTTTAGTACTCATCCAACTACCTCCCCCTGCGTGTGAGAAACCGATGTTCCTATATTTATGAAGGCTACTAAGTCAGAACCTGGGAATTATAGAGCAGTTCATTTGAATTCAGATATAGGCAAGTTTCTAGGAGGCAGCATTAGAAATGTGTTTATGATCATTTGGAAAGAGCAGAGGTTTTTAGGGAATCCCAAAATAGTTTTTGGAAATGGAAGTACTGCCTCAATAAATGTTGGTGGATGGAGGTTGTCCAGCAGCTATTGTATATCTACTATATACAGTAGATACCTCAAATCACTGGAGAAGTAACACCAAAGATGTCTCCACAAAATCCTGCAAATCCCCTGGGAGGACAGATGCACCAATGTCAGTGTTCTCAATCAGGCCAACATCCCCAGCATCGAAGCACTGAACATACTCGACCAGCTCCGTTGGGTGGGCCACATTGTCCGCATGCCCGACACAAGACTCCCAAAAGCAAGCGCTCTACTCAGAAATCCTACACGACAAGCAATCCCCAGGTGGGCAGAGGTAACGTTTCAAGGACATCCTCAAAGCCTCCTTGATAAAATGCAACATCCCCACCGACACCTGGGAGTCCCTGGCCAAAGACCGCCCTAAGTGGAGGAAGAGCATCCGGGAGGGCGCTGAGCACCTCGAGTCTCGTCGCCGAGAAAATGCAGAAATCAAGCGTAGGCAGCAGAAGGAGCGTGCGGTAAACCAGACTCCCCACCCACCCTTTCCTTCAACAACTGTCTGCCCCACCTGTGACAGAGACTGTAATTCCCACATTGGACTGTTCAGACATCTGGGAACTCACTTTTAGAATGGAAGCAAGTCTTCCTCGATTTCGAGGGACTGTCTATGATGATGATGACTTTTCAAAAGGCCCTCAATAAAGTGCCTGACAGAAGGAAAGGTTGAGTCCTGTGCGACTGATCGGTAGATGTTGTATTCCATAGGCAGATGGTGGGCACTACTGGTCTGTTGACGAGTGGAGTCTCACAGGGATCTGTGTCAGGACCACTGTTCTTCACCATCTTTATCAATGGTTTAGATGAAGGGATTGGGAGAACAATTCTTAAGTTTGTTAAGGACACAAAGAAATGTGAGCAAAGACTTTAGGTGAAATAATTAAGCTGCAGGATGATTTAGATACAGTGGGGGAATGGGTCCATGTGTGGCAGATGTCCTTCAATGTGGATAAATGTAGAATGATGCATTTGGGCTGGAGTAATTCCAGATATGTGTTACCATACCCCTTAAGGCTGAACAACAGGAGAGAATCTTTATTGAAGGCTTTTTGAAAAGTCAGGATCATCATCATCAGCAGCAGAGGCAGTCCCTCAGAGTCGAGGAAGACTTGCTTCCACTCCAAAAATGAGTTCTCAGGTGGCTGAACAGTCCAATACGAAAATTACAGTCTCTGTCACAGGTGGGACAGACAGTCATTGAGGGAAGGGGTGGGTGGGACAGGTTTGCCTCACACGCTCTTTCCGCTGCCTGCGCTTGATTTCTGCATGTTCTCGACGACGAGACTCGAGGTGCTCAGCGCCCTCCCGGAAGCAATTCCTCCACTTAGGGCGGACTTTGGCCAGGGACTCCCAGGTGTGAGTGCACAATAGCTGCTGACCTACCATCACCAACCAGCCATTGTAGTTCACAAAACATCTGAAGGTTCAAGACGAGTGTCACAAGACTGTAGGGAAAGTAGCTAAACTTAAGATTAGACATACAATACTTATTACCTTTGACAATGCCTTGCTATAGCAGCATTTAGAATACTTTGCTCTGTTTCAGTCCTCTTGGTGGAGGTATCAAAGCCTTGTCGGAGATCCAGAGCAATATCGTCAGAATGATAGCCATTCTTAGATATTGGAAGGTCCAGGAAACTGGGACTTTTTTCACTGGCGAAGCATAGACTTTGAAGAGATATGAAGGAGGTCTTTAAAATGATCGATTCTGTTCAGGTAGGTTGCGTGTTTGAGCTGGATAGGGAGGAGAGGACTCGAGGGTATAAATGCACAATTTGAAAACGGAGTTGGGTTAGAAGCCAGGAAATACTTCTTTTGTTAGAGAGTCATCAACCTGTGGAATAGATTGCCGGAACATGCGAGACAGTATGGATTTGCTACTGGCCTCCAAAAAACAGCTGCACGAGTTTCTGCAAGAGTTATAGGAGGTCGGTGGATTAGCTGTGACTTGTGACAATTCCTGCAGCCTCCTCGAGTTTGTTTATTTTCTTTTGGGGGTTAGAGAGGAATTCTCCAGAGTTTGTTTTCTCTACATTTGTCTATGTTTTTTGTAATTCCAAATAGATTGCATTACTAGAGTTGGTGGGGGCAGGGTGGGGGGTAGTGGTTGATCGGCCATGTGTTCACCGGTACGCTCGCGGCCTTCCGCGAGAGGTGGGGGCCGGAGGGACTGGAGTGCATCATCACCCCAGCAACCAAATTTTAATTTGACCGTTTATTGTTTAAAAAGTGGAATTGGTTAATTTGTTGGTTTTAGTGCCCCTTTAATAAGCTGGGCAGAGGAAACGTTACAAGGACGCCCTCAAAGCCTCCTTGATAAAGTGCAACATCCCCACCGACACCTGGGAGTCCCTGGACAAAGACCGCCCTAAGTGGAGGAAGTGCATCCGGGAGGGCGCTGAGCACCTCGAGTCTCGTCGCCGAGAGCATGCAGAAATCAAGCGCAGGCAGCGGAAGGAGCGTGCGGCAAACCAGACTCCCCACCCACCCTTTCCTTCAACCACTATCTGTCCTACCTGTGACAGGGACTGTGGTTCTCATATTGGACTGTTCAGTCCATCTATAGACCCATTTTAAGAGTGGAAGCAAGTCTTCCTCGATTCCGAGGGACTGCCTATGATGATGATGAATAAGGGGGCACTTACGTTAATGTTTCACAAAAATAGTTGTAGGTTGCACCATATCTTGAAGGGACAGGCTGGATGGGCCTGTTAATATTTTTTCCTGTCCTTTTTTATATGTTCATGTGTGAGTCTAGACAGTGAGTGTCAACAGCTTAATCTTCCTTGGAGAAGAAGGTGGCATCAAAATGGATCATCATCCAATGGCTACACAGAAGCTGTCACTGGAGTAGGAGCAGGAACCCTGACCGATTTTTATCTTCCTTCACCCAGGAGCACTGAGGCCACAGGTAGCACCTTACTGCTGCCCTGGCTGAGACCTGGCAACTCAGCATTGAAGCTGAGATGTTCCCCGTCTATATGGCTCAGGACCACACACGCTACTGCATACACCCACAAAGCCTGGCGTGTCTAAACTGTGGCATTGGGGCCACATATGAGAAGAAGGTTGAGAAAATACCTGTAGGCCCATCAAACCCACTTCATCGAGATATGGTGCAACCTTGCACACCATTGATCCAACCCCTCTCCACACAACCTCCCGGGAGAGGCATTAAAAAGGAAGATACATGCAATCCCACTACCGCGAGGATATTCCTCTCCGACTCCCTAAGGAAATCAAGTAAGACTTCAGGAGGCCATGTTGATTTATAATTGCAGCTCAGTAGTAACTTGCTCTCTCCAACTGGAAATGTCGGGGCCGAAATTCACCCCCGCTGGAAATGGGTCGCACCTACCGTTCCTGTGTTCTCACCGCTGCGGTGGCCTCTTGCGCGAAACTCAGCGGGGCGGAAGTCGGTCATAATGGGGGCGGAAGCAGGGTGTCCGTCATCAGAGGGGCGGAAGTGGGGGCGGGCGGAGTGTTTGGCGCTGTCAGTCATCAGCATAGCGCTGATGATGTCATCTCAGTGGCGCGTCACCACGTCTCGCCCCTTCGCTTAAAGGGGAGAGCCGCTGCAAGCACTGCGGTTATTTTAGTTGGCTCCACTGGGCCACCAGGAAGGGTTTCGGCCGGGACGGCAGCCTGGCACCCAAGAGGGGGTGCCAGGCTGCCTGTTGACGGCCCGGCCGAACACGGGGACACAATTGTCGGGCCGACCTGGCAGTCGGCCGACAAAAAAAAAATAAGATGGCGGCCACAGCAGTGCGCCCTCCCTGTTAACGGCGGCCACGCCGCCATTTTACACACACTGCAAACACAGCGCACCGACAGAAAAACTGCGCTGGGGGGGGGGGGCGGCCACAAGATTTTCTTTTGCTTGCGGGGCGGGAGATTGGCAGTGCGCGCTTTGATGACGCAGTTAGGAGGGTTCGGCAGAAGTGGGGACCGCCAGAAAAATCACCGAGGCGAATTTCGCGGCGGCGGCCATTCGGCAGAAAATCGGCGGCTGTTTGACATCGCCGCGTGGTAAAAGGCCTTATTGGGAGGCTGAATTTCAGCCCCGTCAGCTTCACACAGGAACTTTTCAAGTTCCCTTTTAAAGGACGGGAGCGAGTCTTCAAGCACCATGTGTGTGGGTAGTCTGTCCCAGAGAGTGAAGACTCGCTATGGAAACAAATACTTCCTGGCGTCTAGCCTACAAATTTGAAATATGTGCCACTAGTCCTACTGTCTCTATCTATCTCAAATAACCCATCAATTGGACAGAATCCAATTCCTTCGTCATTTTAAAAAACCACAATCATATCCCCTCTATGTCTGCATGTATCTAAAGTAAATAAATAAAGACGTTGAATTTATATAGAGCTCTATCACTTCCTCGAGGCATCCCAAAGTGCTTTACAATGGGTTATCTTTGAAGTGCAGTCACTGTTGTTACACTCCCAGCCCTTGGAGCCTAACTTCACAAAGCACTGAGACCCGTGCTAGAAACCACCACCATATCCCAGCAACATCTGCATTTTCCTAAAGTAAGTAAGGAAGTTGAATTTATCTAGAATTCTACTATTCTTTACATTACAACAGTGTTTCCTACATTACAACAGTGACCACACTTCAAAAGTACTTCATTGGCTGTAAAGCGTTTGGGGCCAGCCCGAGGTTGTGACAGGCGCTATATAAATGTAAGCCTTTGTTTCTTTCTCCTCTTCTCCAGATCCTCGATATCCTTCATCATGTGCGGGCACCAAATCTGGACAAAGTGGATATATAAGAATCATATATAATATAATATTCTTAATTATAAATGCAATGGTATTAGCATTACAAGCTAAAACCATATTTGCTTTCCCTGTAGCCATCTTGCTCTGTTTGTGCACCTTTAATATGTGATCATCTCTTACCCCAAGGTATCGTTCTTGATCTGTGACCTCCGATATAATATAATCATGCCTGAATTTCCCAACTCCCAATACATGGCATTAAAGAACATCTGCCTTACATGGGTCCATTCCCCTGACTTACCTAATTCAGCCTGGGAGCAATTGCTTTAGTCTAAATGATTCATCCTTGCACACGTTTCCATGTTATCTGCAAATCTGAAAATGTTTCTATTCATGCACTCATCTAACTCATTTCATCGTCATCATAGGCAGTCCCTCGGAATCAAGGACATCCTTCCTCTAAAAATGAGTCCTTAGGTGGCTGAACAGTCCAATATGAGAATCACAGTCCCTGTCACAGGTGGGACAGATCATGAGGGAAAGGGTGGGTGGGGAGTCTGGTTTGCCGCACACTCTTGATTTCTGCATGCTCTCGGCAATGAGACTCGAGGTGTTCAGCGCCCTCCCGGATGCTCTTCCTCCACATAGGGCGGTCTTTGGCCAGGGACTCCCAGGTGTCGGTGGGGATGTTGCACTTTATCAGGGAGGCTTTGAGGGTGTCCTTGTAACGTTTCCTCTGCCCACCTTTGGCTCGTTTCCCGTGAAGGAGTTGCGAGTAGAGCACTTGCTTTGGGAGCCTCGTGTCTGGCATTTATGAGAATGATAAACAACAGGGATGAACTCTCGATTGTAGAGGCACAGTCTTTGAGTATATTCAAGGTAGAGATCGATAGATTTTTAGAATATTAAGGGAATCAAGGGATATGGGGATAGTGCGGGAAAGTGGAGTTGAGGTAGAAGATCAGCCATGATCTTACTGAATGACGAAGCAGGCTCGAGGGGCCTACTCCTGCTCCTAATTCTTATGTTCTTATGGACCCTTGTGGAACAACTTGTGATTAGGTCCCATCAGATCAGATCCACTCCCATTAATTACAACCCTCTGTTGACAAGATTTCAACCCGTTACCTAAACAGTGTAATACCTGTCCAACGTAATCCCCATTTTCAAAAAGGGAGAGAATTGAAGATGAAATTACTAAATAATTAGAAGCAACCAACGCCTCCGAAATATTGATTTTTCCAACCCCTGGCTCTGAGGAGGTCCAAGAAAGGAAATCTTGAAGGAACCGGTAAACTAAATTCAACCTTTAACAACAAGAGGTAACGCTGCAGTGATTCTGGATTGAGTGCCAGAGGTAGGGGCCAAGCTTGAAGGCCAACATCAAGATCAAGGAAGAAAAGACCTAATAGGACAATCAGCAACAACAACTTGTATTTATATAGCAACTGTAACATAGTGAGACATCCCAAGGCGCTTCACAGCAGCGTTATCAAATAACATTTGACACCAAGGCTCATAAGGAGATATTAGGACGGGTGACCAAAAGCTTGGTCACAGAGGTAGCACCTTAAAGGAGGAGAAATTTCAGATTCAGATTCATAGGCAGTCCCTCGAAATCGAGGAAGATTTTCTTCCACTCCAAAAGTGAGTTCTCAGGTGACTGAACAGTCCAATACAGGAATGACAGTCTCTGTCACAGGTGGGACAGACAGTCATTGGAGGAAAGGGTGGGTGGGGAGTTTGGTTTGCAGCATGCTCCTTCCGCTGCCTGCGCTTGTTTTCTGCATGCTCTCGGCGACGAGACTCGAGGCGCTCAGCGCCCTCCCGGATACACTTCCTCCACTTAGTGCGGTCTTTGACCAGGAACTCCCAGGTGTCGGTGGGGATGTTGCTCTTTATCAGGGAGGCTTTGAAGGAGTCCCTTGAAACGTTTCCTCTCCCCACCTTGGGTTCGCTTGCCGTGTAAGAGTTCCGACTAGAGCGCTTGCTTTGGGAGTCTCGTGTCGGGCATGTGGACGATGTGGCCCACCCAACGGAGCTGGTCGAGTGTGGTCAGTGCTTCGATGCTGGGGATGTTGGCCTCAGCGAGAACACTGACGTTGGTTCGCGAGAGGTAAAGAGCAGTGTTCCCTGTAAGCTGCGCGGCTGTGCAGCGCTCCAGAGATCCCGCGCAGCAGACTGCTCACTGCGAAAACCGCGCATGCGCATTATTCCAAATGATGGGCCTCGTGGCGCCCCCCCTCCTAAATATTGATAGAGAGACGGAGAGGTTTAGGGAGGAAATTCAATCCTCCCTGCTCTCTGGCATTATTCTACCATGCATTATATCTACCACTAGAGGGATCCATTATTATTGCTGGGGATCTATTGAGGGAGAGCTGACCTGAGATTGAACTTTACAATCATTTGAACCAAGCAAAGGGCCCAATTTTGGCCATGACTTGCTCCAATTTATTTGGAGTAAGTTAGTTTTTCTGGCATAAGTTAAAAAACGGCATTTTCCCCAATAAACTTGCTCCAGAGTAACTCAGTTAGGTCCGATTTTTTTTAGTTGAGTTTTTTTTTCAAAAGGGGGCAATCCCAGCCACTTATGCCAGTTTTGGCCAGTTATGCCACTTTGGCCAGCTAAAACTTACTCCATATTGACTTAGGTCAGCGTATGTGGCCGGCTCTGAAAAACATTGTGGGCAGTTAAGAATTCGGCGCAGGTTAGTACATTTAAAGCAGCACAGTCCCGAGCTTCACACCATTTATTCTGATCTATCTTTCTTGTGTCCAAAGTGGATAATCTCAGCCAGGGGAGACAACCTTTCAACATCTATTTAATCAATTTAGCTTATAGCATTTTAACTCATTACTTGATCTAGTTTAAGTTTTCGGTAGATTATATGAAATATTAAAAAATGTAACATGAACCACTACAAGTATTGAAGCCAAAAAACAGAACCTCCTTCCCCTCTCTGCACCGAATTCCCACTTGCCATATTCCCAACTTTTGCACTCGTTCCTGACAACTCTGAGCGACCCTAAATAAATACTGCAGAATATTCCCCACTCACCAGGCAAACATCGGGGCGTCCCTTCGGCCGGGGATAGGGTGCAGCAAACATCGGGGCGTCCCTTCGGCCGGGGATAGGGTCTGCGAGCATCGGGTCCTGCTCACAGCCGCAGGACACACTGGGCGGGCGAGGAGCATGCGCGCAGACTCCACTGCGCATGCGCGCAGCTGCTGGCAGTGTTTTCTGCATTGTAACCCATGTATAAACTGACCTAAGTTGTACACCGTGAGAACACTGACCACTAGGTGGGAGACACTCCTAACCTGGACCTTCAGGTATAAAAGGGGAAGCTCCACCCACCTTCATCACTTGAGTGCTAAGGAATAAAGGACAGGTCACAGACTGACCTTCTCTCAAGCATGGGCCTCGTGTGCATTTATACTGTGTAGTAAGGACATATCAGTGTACAACTTAGGTCAGATTATACATGGGTTACAATGCTGGTTGAATACATGACATCACTGATACCCAACAACGATCCTCAAGCAAGGAGAGGGTGAGACACAGCAAGTGATGACGATCAAGCTATTTGACCCATGTAAGAAACTTGTGTTAACGTGCGATGCGTCGTCCTATGGTATCGGGTGTGTATTGCAGCATGTCAATGCCAAGGGTCAGTTACAGCCGGTAGCTTATGCCTCCAGGAGTCTGTCCCAGGCAGAAAGGGGCTACGGAATGGTAGAAAAGGAGGCGCTCGCATGTGTATATGCGGTAAAGAAAATGCACCAGTACCTGTTTGGCAGGAAATTTGAGCTGGAGACAGATCACAAACCCCTAACGTCCCTTTTGGCCGACAACAAGGCCATAAATGCAAACGCATCGGCCCGCATACGGAGGTGAGCACTCACGTTAGCTGCCTATGACTACACAATTCGGCACAGACCAGGCACCGAAAACTGCGCCGATGCACTCAGCAGGCTCCCACTAGCCACCACTGAGGGGGCTACCGAGCATGGTGCTGAGATGGTCATGGCTGTTGAAGCTTTCGGAAGTGAAGGCTCACCCGTGACAGCCCATCAGATTAAAGTCTGGACAAATAGAGACCCGCTATTGTCTCTAGTCAAGAAATGTGTCCTGAATGGGGACTGGGCAGCCAGGTACAGGGCATGCCCTGAGAAATTTAAACCATTTCACAGGCGCAAGGATGAACTCTCGATTCAGGCCGATTGCCTACTGTGGGGAAACCGCGTAGTCATGCCCCAGATGGGCAGAGAGGTGTTCATCAGAGAACTCCACAATGGGCACTCGGGCATTGTCACGATGAAGGCAATTGCCAGGTCACACGTTTGGTGGCCAGGGATAGACGCAGATCTGGAACTTTGTGTTCGCAGGTGCAACACGTGTGCCCAGCTGGGCCATGCGCCCAGGGAAGCCCCCCTTTGCCCCTGGTCCTGGCCCGCCAAGCCTTGGTCACGCATCCATGTGGACTATGCAGGTCCTTTCATGGGGAAAATGTTTTTGGTTGTAGTAGACGCCTACTCCAAATGGATCGAGTGTGACATTTTAAATTCAAGCACATCCTCTGCCACGGTAGAATGTCTATGGGCAATGTTCGCCGCCCACGGTCTACCGGACATCTTGGTCAGTGACAATGGCCCGTGCTTCACAAGCACTGAATTCCAGGACTTCATGGCAGGCAATGAAATTAACCATGTTAGAACGGCACCGTTCAAGCCGGCCTCAAACGACCAGGCAGAACGAGCAGTGCAGATAATCAAACAGGGGATGCTCAGATTCCAAGGGGTTTCCCTACAAACCCGCTTATCACGCCTCCTGTTGGCCTATAGATCCCAACCACACTCGCTCACAGGGGTTCCACCCGCAGAGCTACTAATGAAAAGGACGCTCAAAACCCGATTGTCCCTTATACACCCCACCATGAAAGAAATTGTCGAGAACAGGCGCCAGTCACAATATGACTACCATGACAGGAATGCGAGGGCGCGATGTATTGATGTAAATGATCCTGTTTTTGTCCTTAACTACGCTGCAGGGCCCAAATGGCTCGCAGGCACTGTGGTTGCCAAAGAGGGAAATAGGATTCTGGTAGTTAAACTTACCAATGGACAAATCTGCCGCAGACATGTGGATCAAACAAAAAGGAGGTTCAGCAACCCCATAGAAGAAGCAGAGGAAGAACACGATATAGAGTTTACTCCACCACAGGTGACCGAACACCGGAACCAAAGGGAGGAGAGCCCAGTCACTGTGGGCAGTCCGGACAGGCCTGAGGCACTGCAAACAGCAGACACTCAGGCCAGCGCCCAACATCCGGAGCCCCAACTCAGACGCTCCACAAGGGAGCGTAAACCACCAGAGAGACTCAACCTGTGATCCCAATAAGACTTTGGGGGGGGAGGTGATGTCATGTATTCAATCAGCATTGTAACCCATGTATAAACTGACTTAAGTTGTACACCATGAGAACACTGACCACTAGGTGGGAGACACTGCTAACCAGGACCTTCAGGTATAAAAGGGGAAGCTCCACCCACCTTCATCACTTGAGTGCTAAGGAATAAAGGACAGGTCACAGACTGACCTTCTCTCAAGCATGGGCCTCGTGGGCATTTATACTGCGTAGTAAGGACGTATCAGTGTACAACTTAGGTCAGATTATACATGGGTTACAATGCTGGTTGAAAACATGGCAGCACTGATACCCAACAACGATCCTCAAGCAAGGAGAGGGTGAGACACAGCAAGTGATGACGATCAAGCCCTGGATCATAACTCGCACAAATCTGGGGGCTTCCTCTGAATTGAAACACATCTGAATGGTTACTAGCTTGGCTTGGATTTGTGAATTAAAAAAAATCACTGAGCAAAATTCCTTATAGAGGACCCCACAGTACAACCTGGAGGATCAAACCTTCCTCGCAAACAGTGGATAACCATCAACCGCCTCAGAACCGGTCATGGTCGATGCTGCCACTTTCTCCATAGGTGGAAGATTAAAGCCTCCCCATCATGTGACTGTGGAGCTCCTAATCAGACCCTGGAGCACATCATTGAGCACTGCCCTCAGAGGGAATTCGCAGGCAGCCTACACGATATCCACGCTGTTATACCGGAAGCTTTAGCCTGGATATCCAACTTAGATATCGACGTTTGATTTGCTACTACCATACGAAGGAAGAAGAAGACTTAGCAAAATAATTGTCAGAAACTCATAGCTGCATTTTCCCGAAGAATTTACACCTGTGGAACTATTGGGGTAGACTTTGACTTTATGCAACGGTGTAATGGGCAGCCTGTTTTATATCTCTCCCGATCAGACTCGCTTTCATCCACTTTACATTATCGCATAGTCAAAATCTCCCCCATTGAATCTAATAAATCGTAGTTCTGTACATTTAGGAGCCTGGACAAGCTGCTGTTCCTTAAAGGCCTATTTCAGCCTGCCCTGCACGGAATGAACTAGGCAAGGTGCTCGGAGGCCAGGCCCTGTTATATAAGAGCTGTCGGTTTGTAACCACGTGATGATGTCTCACCCAGTGGATCAGTTTAAAACCTACTATCCCTATCACATAGAAACATAGAAATTTACAGTGCAGGAGGAGGCCATTTCAGCCCATCATGTCCACGCCGGCCGACGAAGAGCCGCACGGCCCTCGGTCAGCAGCCCTGAAGATTACAATGGCGGAAAGGTAAAGAGCACCCAGTCCAACCAGTCCACCCCACACAATTGCGACACCCCCTGCTCCGTAACATTCTACACTCCACCCCAACCGGAGCCATGTGATCTCCTGGGAGAGGCAAAAATCAGATATGTTGGAGTCAAGTCAATAGCGTGTGTTTTTTCCCTTTTATTCATTCGCGGGATGTGGGCGTCACTGGCAAGGCCGGCATTTATTGCCCATTGAGAAGGTGGTGGTGAGCCGCCTTCTTGAACTGCTACAGTCCGTGTGGAGAAGGTACTCCCACAGTGCTGTTCGGGAGGGAGTTCCAGGATTTTGACCCAGCAATAACATTTATACAACATACATGGTCCAAAACAGGACATGTTGTGAGCTGGTTATCTGCCAGACCGAGAGTGAAGAATTCATTAAGATTCCATATTTCTCAGTAACAAAGGTCAGACTCTAAATTTACAATTAATTGACTGCAATCAACATCAATAAACAATTTCCAATAACTGATAAGTTTGGATATATCTGATTAATCAAGAATTCAAATCTCAACAACAACAACAACAACTTATATTTATATAGCACCTTTAACATAGTGAAGCATCCCAAGGTGCTTCACAGGAGTATTATGAGATAACAAATTTGACACCGAGCCACAAAAGTAGAAATTAGCGCAGGTGACCAAAAGCTGGGTCAAAGAGGTAGATTTTAAGGAGCGTTTTGAAAAGAGGAAAGAGAGGTAGAGAAGAGGAGAGGTTTAGGGAGGGAGTTCCAGAGCTTGGGGCCTTGGCACCAGAAGGCAGAGCCACCAATGGTTGAGCGATTATAATCAGGGATGCTCAAGAGGGAAGAATTGGAGGAGCGCAGACATCTCGGGGGGTTGTGGGGCTGGAGGCGATTACAGATCTCAGTCAATAGTCTGCCAGCATCCCTTGCCTCTCATTCATTCCCAGCATTTGGAAACACACTGGGGCAGATTTGCACCTTCACCGCCTGGGTGTTTCTTGGAAACAGCGTAGTGAGGAAAACCGCAGCAGGATCAAACCAGCACAACCAGCCTGAGTGTTCTGCCGTCAGTTTAGATTTTCCTCTCGGCCGCTGCACCCAGGCGATGTATAACTTGCAGGCAGTAAAGAGAGAAAAGCTGCCCCGACGTTTTAAATAGTGAACAATCTGACATTGGCCCTGAAATTCTGGTCGGTGGCTTCTTTTGGACGGACGCCTCCAACCGGCGAATTTTTATGAAATTACCTGGTGATCCCGGAGGAGCATGTGATTCCGGTGGGGAGGCCTTCTCTTCCCGCGCTGCGAAGCGCGCTCCCGTCCTCCAGAAGGTGCAATTACGTGTGACTGCTCAGCCAATCAGGTACAGTATTCCACAGCTTTCGCATTAATAGCAATGGGAACGCCGTATCTATTAATGAGAGAAAAAAAACAAACACACTAAGCACCATAATAAAACATTAAAAACACACCTCACATAATTAAAATTAATTGAAATTGAAGTTAATAAATGTCTTAGAAAAAAAAATTCCTATTTTTTAACAAGTTTTTTAAATTATGGTTTAAAATAAACTTACCGTAGTAGGGAGGGTTTTTAACAATAAAATGTGTTTTTTTAATTTAATTTTATTATGTTTTTGTGTGTTTTAAAACTCTTACTCCTGTAAAAGTAGGCTATGCTCCTGTTTTTATCAGACGCGAGAGTTTTAAGGACATTTGCTGGGCAAGAGATGGGTAAATACCACAATTTTGCCGTTGCAAATGTCCTCGCTCCCGAGATGCGGAGGATCTGTGAAACTGGAGCTTGACAGAGCGGAAAAGCCGGTTTTCAGCGCATGGGCATTGTGCATTGAAAACCGGCTTTTGCGAGGCCTTCCTGGGTCCGTACACACTCCGTACAGACCAGGGAGGCCGGAATTTCTGGGCCATAGAATTACGTAGGGGGAGAAATTGGCCTTCTTTGTGCCTCTCATTAGCGCCTCCAAGGGGCGATAGCGGGTCGCTACCAGATCTGCAACAGGGCGCGGCGAGAGTACCAACGCCCGCCAACTGGCCTTGCCGGTTAGCGGCAGCAGTAACCCCTAACGCCACAATCTTCTGCGCCCCGGAGATCGTGATGTCATCTGGAGCGCAGCACTCCGGATTACATCTCCGGATGCCAACACCGGCAGCTGCAGGAGGCATTGTTGGGTAGGCTGGCCACTGGGGGAACGGTACATAAGCAGCTTGCTGGTGAGGTAGGTGAGAAATATTTTAGAACATAACAACATAACAACATAAGAAATAGGAGCAGGAGTAGGCCATATGGCCCCTCGAGCCTGCTCCGTCATTCAATAAGATCATGGCTGATCTGATCATGGACTCAGCTCCACTTCCCTGCCCACTTCCCAAAACCCCTTATCCCCTTATCGTTTAAGAAACTGTCTATTTCTTTCTTAAATTTATTTAATGTCCCAGCTTCCACAGCTCTCTGAGGCAGCGAATTCCACAGATTCACAACCCTCCGAGAGAAGAAATTTCTCCTCATCTCAGTTCTAAATGGGCGGCCCCTTATTCTAAGATCATGCCCTCTGGTTCTAGTCTCCCCTATCAGTGGAAACATCCTCTCTGCATCCACCCTGTCAAGCTGCCTCATAATCTTATATGTCTAGATAAGATCATCTCTCATTCTTCTGAATTCCAATGAGTAGAGGCCCAACCTACTCAACCTTTCCTCATAAGTCAACCCCCTCATCCCCGGAATCAACCTAGTGAACCTTCTCTGAACTGCCTCCAAAGCAAGTATATCCTTTCGTAAATATGGAAACCAAAACTGCACGCGGTATTCCAGGTGCTCTCACCAATACCCTGTACAGCTGTATTTTATGGCCCCTCTGTGCATTTTTTTTTTTTACCTTTTCTTCAGCCGTGATTGATCAGCCCTGCGCTGTGTTAGAGTGCTTGGGCTGATCGTCATGGATCGTTGCTGCCCTGGGCGAGGAGGGGAGTCAATTCATTGCAGAGCCTGCAGCAAGGGCCTTTCCCTTTAAGGGAGGGAAGGAGCCTCCAATCCCGGCAGCGTGCGTGGGACATTGTGCAGCGCACGGCCCCTAGCGCCCCTCTTGTCTGGTTTAGCGCTTCAAGGGAAGTGGTAGCGCTTAATTTAGTGCTTCACTTCCTTCCTGGAGCGCTAAACCGGAAGTTCACGGCGGCTTCACTTATGTAGCGCTTGGCGGTACTTTCGCCCTGCGCTCCCGCAAAAGTTATCATCCCAAACAGGATGCCACGGAATTTCTAGCCGATAGAGTCTACAGGACAGAACCAAGCCATTCTTGTCATTGGCAAGGCCAGCATTTTTTGCCCATTCCTAATGACCCGAGAGAAGGTGGCGGTGCACTGCCTTCTTGAACCGCTGCGGTCCGTGTGGTGAAGGATTTTGAACCAGCCATGATGAAGGAACGGCCGAGATATTTCCAAGTCAGGATGGTTTGTAACTTGGAGGGGAACGTGGAGGTGATGATGTTCCCACGCCCAGCTAATCCACGCTGGCGTTTATGCTCCACACGCGCCTCCTCTCACCCCATCATTATCGAACCCGATCAGTATGTCCTTCTAAAATAAAAACAGAAAATGCTGGGAATATTCAGCGGGTCCGGCAGCGTCAGCGGAGAGAGAAACAGAGATAACGTTTCAGGTCGATGACCTTCCCTCAGAACTCTCTCGATCGCTTTTAGTTCAGATTTCCAGCAACCGCAGTATTTTGCTTTTGTCTTAGAGCATATCCTTCTATTCCTTTCTCCCCCGGATGCTACCCCCCAATGTTGCAGCTGGATTGAGAAGAGTCAGGTAGGATAGGAATACCCACAGGCAACGCTGATACAGAGCAGGGTTCCGACCTGATACTCCCTTCAGTGTCTCGGCTGCCAGGGAAAGGTCTCAGCTGCCGTTTGATCTGCGCCGTGATTTGGAAAAGCTGCAAAGGACCAGAGAAAGAAAACAAAGAGGCTGAAGCGGCAACACAACATGTAACTGAATAGCCGCAACAGACTGAGCCTGTGTTACAGCAGGGAATTGAGTACAGAACTCCGAAAAGTCTTGGCCACACACATCGACCTACTTGCCCCGATACACTGGAGGCAGTCGCTGTTTTCCATTATTAGTTATTTAACTAGCAGTAATATTTGCTGCTTATTTTGTTTTTTTGTGGCCCAGCCAGGTGTAAACTGCAGTAGGCCGTAGGAAAAGCTAGATACGGAGATTTCAATCCTGCACAAGGAGGCCGTGTGTATGTTTATCAAGCTATAAACACACTTTCAGTCCGGTAATGGGTTCTAAACTGTATACACTTCAGCAATCACTTGCACATAAATCATAATGATATTAGGGAGGGGAATCTGGTACTCAAACAATGTCCAGTGTAGGAAAGAATTTAAATAATGCCTCCATCTCACGGAAGCAGTAACCCTTTTTATCCTCAATAGGATATGTTTGAAACCTGTTCCTTTCCTTTCAATATCATTGTTAGGTCAGAATAAATCAATCAGTTCTCGACACATCTCAAATATATGATATGTAAGTAGTTCGATTTTTTTCCATTCTCCGTCAGGGAACATGATCTTTTGCTGCCTCTTGCTCGCTGTTTGATTAATCTTCTCTCGTGCTCATCATTCATGCACGGCACTCAACTGAGGAGGCAAACCTTCATTTGACACGTCAAAATTAAAGTAGGGCTGTCCTCAACAGAATGTGATATTGCAGGTAGGGTTGTCACATGGCTGGTGTGGTTCAGTCCAGTTCTTTACATGGGTGGAAATAATATGATTCCTAAAATGGAAGGCAATACTTCACACTAATGGATTTGTCTTGATGCGAAAGTGTTAGCTATCAAGGTTATTAAGCAGAAAAGCAAACCTCCTTAAATTGGGCCATGATCCCAAAGCCTGCTCTGACCCTATTCTGCCCCTTGTCCGGGTTTTGGATTTGGGAAAAGGTCACTCTAATAGTCGGATTAATTCCAATGAGCCCATTTAACTCCCTCCTCGCCATTCAGTATGGCTTCTGTACTCCCCCCTTGTAGAAGTAAATGGAGGTGCTGACAGACACAGGCCTCACATTCGCACTTGAGATTCTTCACATGGAGAATCTAAGCGAGAGAGCTCTGAAGCAGTACCAGGTGGAGAAATACAGTTCCATTTGGAAAGGGGCGAGGGAAAATCTGACAGGAAAGTTGATTTGCAATCATTCATGAGGGAGTTACAGAGCAGGATGTCTGACCTGGCCGTCAGCTGACTAACCCTTCTCCTTGTTGCTGGTGAGCAGTTTGAAGGTTTTACACCAGCGAGCACCAAGATCTATAGCACAAAGCTGAGCCACAGTCAAATCTGATATAACTGGCAATACATAGAAATCATTTGTTTTCAAGAAAGTGTTATATATCAGAAACTGTGTCGTGGATGTTCATGAAAGGGAAAATACATCAAACATTTTAGTTCGGCTTGATTTGAGTTGGTTAGCTAAATTTTGTATCCCGTTAAGTCCTCCTTATTTGTTTATGTTCTGATAATTGAATTTCTTCAATATTTCAGGAAGGAGTGGTCAATCTATGGACCTCAGGAGACGATAGGTGCAGTCAGTATTGATTCATTCAGATACAAATTGGACAGATTTTGGGATGCAGTGCATGCGTAATTTGAGACATGACATGTGGTAAGTATTATGATCATAATAAAGGATGAAACTGAGTACTGTATGCAATGAGTAAGTGTGACCTTAGCTCCTTTAATTGAACTCCAGAGTGCTGGTACAGTGTGGGAGACCTGCTTATATATCGTGCTCCCAGGGGATGCTGGGATTCCTTGGGACTCCAACAGGTAGGCCCTCTGGTAGTGTGATACAGGTTGCCATGGGTTACATACAAAACATCACTCCCTCATAAAGTCAATAGTACACTTATTTAGAGGGTGAGACGATCTGGGGCTTTACACTCCCTTGTCAATCTTCTCGGTACAAATGCAGGTGTGGGTGAGTTGGTTGGTTTTCACTGGGCTGCTGGGCAGCTGGCTTTGCTGGGCTGCTGGGGATGGTAAGTTCAGCTTCGTGATCAACCGTGATGTCGGTTGCCACTTGTGTGTGTGTTGTAGGGTCGAAGTTGGTGGTGTCCTCTTCAGGTTGCTCGTAGCTGTTAGTGAACCGCAATTTGGTTTGGTCCAAATGCTTTCTGCACGTTAGTCCATTGGCTAATTTGACCTGAAACACCCTAATCCCTTCTTTGGCTATGACCGTGCCAGCGAGCCATTAGGGACCATGTCCATAATTGAGTACAAACACAAAGTCATTGACCTCAATATCGCGTGACAAATTTGCACGATCATGGTACATGCTTTGTTGATGCCGCCTGCTGTCGACGTGATCATGGAGATCAGGGTGGACAAGAGAGAGCCTTGTTTTGAGTGCCCTTTTCATGAGCAGCGCCTGCCATCGACATGATCATGGAGATCAGGGTGGACAAGAGAGAGCCTTGTTTTGAGTGCCCTTTTCATGAGCAGCTCGGCTGGGGGAACCCCGGTGAGTGAATGGTGTCTGGTGTGGTAGCTGAGCAGAACTCGGGACAGTCAGGTCTGCTGGGAGCCTTCTGACACACGTTTCAAGCTTTGCTTGATGGTTTGTGATACGTCCTTACTATACAGTATAAATGCACACGAGGCCCACGCTTGAGAGAAGGTCAGTCTGTGACCTGTCCTTTATTTCCGAGCACTCAAGTGAAGGAAGTGGATGGAGCTTCCCCTTTTATATCTGAAGGTCTAGGTTAGGAGTGTCTCCCACAAGTTCACCACCTAGTGGTCAGTGTTCTCACAGTGTACAACTTAGGTCAAATTATACATGGGTTACAATGCTGGTTGAATACATGACATCACCTCCCCCCTTAAAGTATTATTGGGATCACAGGTTGAGTCTCTCGAGTGGTTTACGCTCCCTTGTAGAGCGCCTGAGTTGGGGCTCCGGATGTTGGGCGCTGGCCTGAGTGTCTGCTGTTTGCATTGCCTCAGACCTGTCTGGACTGCCCACAGTGACTGGGCTCTCCTCCCTTTGGTTCCTGTATTCGGTCACCTGTGGAGGAGTGCACTCTATATCGTGTTCTTCCTCTGCTTCTTCTATGGGCTTGCTGAACCTCCTTTTTGTTTGATCCACATGTTTGCGGCAGATTTGTCCATTGGTAAGTTTAACTACCAGAATCCTATTTCCCTCTTTGGCAACCACAGTGCCTGCGAGCCATTTGGGCCCTGCAGCGTAGTTGAGGACATAAACAGGGTCATTTACATCAATACATCGCGCCCTCGCATTCCTGTCATGGTAGTCATATTGTGGCTGGCGCCTGCTCTCAACAATTTCTTTCATGGTGGGGTGTATAAGGGATAACTGGGTTTTGAGCGTCCTTTTCATTAGCAGCTCTGTGGCTGGAAGCCCTGTGAGCGAGTGTGGTCGGGATCTGTAGGCCAACAGGAGGCGTGATAAGCGGCATTGTAGGGAACCCCCTTGGATTCTGAGCATCCCCTGTTTGATTATCTGCACTGCTCATTCTGCCTGGCCGTTTGAGGCTGGCTTGAACTGTGCCGTTCCAACATGGTTAATTCCATTGCCTGCCATGAAGTCCTGGAATTCAGTGCTTGTGACGCACGGGCCATTGTCGCTGACCAAGATGTCCGGTAGACCGTGGGCGGCGAACATTGCCCGTAGACTTTCTACCATGGCAGAGGATGTGCTTGAATTTAAAATGTCACACTCAATCCATTTGGAGTAGGCGTCTGCTACAACCAAAAACATTTTTCCCATGAAAGGACCTGCGTAGTCCACATGGATGCGTGACCAAGGCTTGGCGGGCCATGGCCAGGGGCTAAGGAGGGCTTCCCTGGGCGCATTGCCCAGCTGGGCACACGTGTTGCACCTGCGAATTCAAAGTTCCAGATCTGCGTCTATCCCTGGCCACCAAACGTGTGACCTGGCAATTGCCTTCATCGTGACAATGCCCGGGTGCTCATTGTGGAGTTCTCTGATGAACACCTCTCTGCCCGTCTGGGGCATGACTACATGGTTTCCCCACAGTAGGCAATTGGCCTGAATCGAGAGTTCATCCTTGCGCCTGTGAAATGGTTTAAATTTCTCAGGGCATGCCCTGTACGTGGCTGCCCAGTCCCCATTCAGGACACATTTCTTGACTAGAGACAATAGCGGGTCTCTATTTGTCCAGACTTTAATCTGATGGGCTGTCACGGGTGAGCCTTCGCTTCCAAAAGCTTCAACAGCCATGACCATCTCAGCAGCATGCTCGGTAGCCCCCTCAGTGGTGGCTAGTGGAAGCCTGCTGAGTGCATCGGTGCAATTTTCGGTGCCCGGTCTGTGCCGAATTGTGTAGTCATAGGCGGCTAACGTGAGTGCCCACCTCTGTATGCGGGCCGATGCGTTTGCATTTATGGCCTTGTTGTCAGCCAAAAGGGACGTTAAGGGTTTGTGATCCGTCTCCAGCTCAAATTTCCTGCCAAACAGGTACTGGTGCATTTTCTTTACCGCATATACACATGCGAGCGCCTCCTTTTCTACCATCCTGTAGCCCCTTTCTGCCTCCGACAGACTTCTGGAGGCATAAGCTACGGCTGTAACTGACCCTTGGCATTGACATGCTGCAACACACACCCGACACCATAGGACGACGCATCGCACGTTAACACAAGTTTCTTACATGGGTCATATAGCGTTAACAGATTGTTGGAACATAACAAATTGCGTGCTCTATTAAAAGACCTATCCTGGCTATCCCCCCAGACCCATTCGCGACTTTGCGTAGGAGCACGTGTAGCGGCTCTAGCAGCGTGCTCAATTTGGGAAGAAAGTTACCAAAATAGTTCAGGAGCCCCAGGAATGAACGCAGCTCCATCGTATTACGGGGTCTGGGTGCTCTCTGGATCGCTTCCGTCTTGGACGCAGTAGGGCTGATCCCGTCTGCTACTACCCTCATCCCTAGGAATTCTATCTCTGGAGCTAGGAAGACGCACTTTGCCTTTTTCAGTCGCAGCCCTACCCGGTCCAGGTTGTGGAGGTGTTCTTCAGTATCGTAACCCGTAATGAGGATGTCGTCCTGAAAAACCACCGTCCCTGGAATCGACTTGAGGAGGCTTTCCATATTCCGTTGGAAGATGGCGGCGGCCAAGCGAATCCCGAACGGACATCTGTTGTACTCAAACAACCCCTTGTGTGTCGTGATGGTGGTCAGCTTCCTCAACTCACTCGCCAGCTCCTGGGTCATGTAAGCTGAGGTCAGGTCCAATTTTGAAAAAAGTTTGCCACCGGATAGCGTCGCAAAGAGGTCCTCCACTCTCGGTAGCGGGTACTGATCTTGGAGTGACACCCGATTGATGGTGGCCTTGTAATCGCCACATATCCTGACCGACCCATCCGCCTTGAGCACCGGCACAATCGGGCTCGCCCAGTCACTGAATTCAACTGGCGAGATGATGCCTTCCCTCAGCAGGCGGTCCAATTCGCCTTCTATCTTTTCCCGCATCACGTACGGCACCGCTCTGGCCTTGTGGTGTACTGGCCTGGCGTCCGGGTTTATGTGAATCATTACCTTGGCCTCCATGAAAGTGCCAATGCCGGGTTGAAATAATATTCAAATTTGTCCAGGATCTGTGAGCATGATACTCGCTCCACAGAGGAAATTGCATTGACATCGCCCCATTTCCAGTTCATGACAGCGAGCCAACTCCTCCCCAGTAGTGCGGGACCGTCCCCTGGGACAATCCAGAGTGGCAGTCTGTTCTCCGAATCTTTGTGGGTCACGACTACTGTGGCGCTGCCTAGCACCAGAATGATCTGCTTTGTGTAAGTCCGTAGCTGTGCGTCAATCGGCGATAATTTTGGCCTCCTGACCTTGGACGCCCACAACTTTTCGAACTGTTTGATACCCATCAGGGACTGGCTGGCCCCCGTGTCTAGCTCCGTTGATACTGGGATGCCATTGAGGAGCACTTTCATCATTATCGGTGGCGTCCTGGTTTATGAACTGTATATGTGCTCCACATGAACTCGCTGAACTTCAGCTTCCAGCGATTTCCCCCAGCATTCATTTCTGCAATTTCTGCAGGTATTTTGCTCACCTCTGCAAAATCCGGCTGAGTGTGTGCCTCCACGCCTCCAGCATGAGCTGCTGTTTGAAACAAAAGATCCCTTGCCAGTCGATCGTCCCTGACTGCCCGTTATTGCCCTTGAATGCGCCATTAACAGATGTTGATGGCCCCATTACTGGCCGCATTGTCCCTTGCAATGGCGTGAATCGCCGTTCAGCTTGCCATTGTCTCTGTCGAACTCACCCTCTGGGTTCGACTACATTTTGGGGCATGCCCGACTGCCCTTGTCTGCCTGGAGAACTGTGTGCTGCTTTAACAATGTTGAATCTCTGTCCCAACCATTCCTTAACACAGTACCTCTCGTCTGTTCTGCTAGTGGCCATGCTCGCGTGGTTTAAATCCCAGTTTCTTGTTGTCATTGATACGTCCTTACTATACATTATAAATGCACACGAGGCCCATGCTTGAGAGAAGGTCAGTCTGTGACCTGTGACCTTGACCTGCACTCAAGAGAAGTAAGTGGGTGGAGCTTCCCCTTTTATATCTGAAGGTCTTGGTTGGAGTGTCTCCCACAAGTTCACCCCCTAGTGGTCAGTGTTCTCACAGTGTACAACTTAGGTCAGATTATACATGGGTTACAATGCTGGTTGAATACATGACAGTTTGAACTGCCCATTCTGCCTGGCCGTTGGATGCGTGCTTGAATGGGGCAGATGTGACGTGCTTGATCCCATTGTGGGTCATGAATTCCTTGAATTCAGCACTGGTGAAACACGGCCCATTGTCGCTGACTAGGACATCAGGCAGGTCGTGTGTGACAAATGTTGCTCGTAGACTTTCGATGGTGGCGGTGGACGTGCTTACAGACATTATTACACATTCAATCCATTTTGAATAAGCATCCACAACAACCAAGAACATTTTGCCTAGAAATGGGCCCACAAAGTCAATGTGGATCCTAGACCACGGTTTAGTGGGCCACGACCACAAATGTAGCGGTGCCTCTCTGGGTGCAATGCACAGTTGAGAGCAAGTGTTGCACTGGCGCACGCATGACTCTAAATCTGAGTCGATGCCGGGCCACCACACATGGGATCTGGCTATGGCTTTCATCATTGCTCTGCCTGGGTGGGTGCTGTGTAGGTCTCATATGAATGTTTCTCTGCTTTTCTTGGGCAAGACCACATGATTACCCCACAAAAGACAGTCCGCCTGTAAGGACATTTCGTCTTTGCGCCTGTGGAATGGCTTAATCTCTTCCTGCATTTCCGCTGGGACACTGGACCAGCTCCCATGGAGGACACAGTTTTTTACCAGGGTCAGTAAAGGATCCTGGCTGGTCCAGGTCCTGATCTGGCGGGCCGTAACGGGTGACTTTTCATTTTCGAATGCATCCATCACCAAGAGCAAGTCTGCAGGCTGTGCCATTTCCACCCCGGTGGTGGGCAATGGTAGCCGACTGAGAGCATCAGCGCAGTTCTCTGTGCCCGGTCTGTGGCAGATTACATAGTTGCATGCCGACAGCGTGAGCGCCTATCTTTGGGTGCGGGCAGAGACATTGGTGTTAATCCCTTTGCTCTCTGAGAATAGTGATATGAGCGGCTTATGGTCAGTTTCTAGCTCAAACTTGAGACCAAACAAATACTGGTGCATTTTTTTCACCCCGTAAACGGATGCCAGAGCTTCTTTTTCAATCCCTTTCGGCCTTGGACAGACTCCTGGACACATAGGTGATCGTTTGCAAAATCCTCGATTTGTTAGCCTGTTGTAACACACATCCGACCCCGTATGACGACGCATCGCAAGCTAGCACTAATCGTTTATGTGGGTTATACAAAACAAGCAGTTTGTTTGAACAGAACAAATTTCTGGTTTTCTCAAAGGCAGCCTCTTGTGAATTCCCCCAGTCATCTCCCTTGTGCAGTAGCACATGTAGCGGTTCTAGTAAGGTGCTTAACCCGGGTAGGAAATTACTGAAATAGTTGAGGAGTCCCAGGAACGACCGCAGCTCCGTCACATTCTGTGGTCTCGGCGCGATTTTGATGGCCTCCGTCTTGGCGTCGGTGGGTCTGATGCCATCTGCTGCGATTCTTCTTCCTAAGAATGCGACCTCTGGCGCCAGGAAAACACACTTTGAATGTTTCAATCTGTGTCCAACGCAATCTAGCCGCCTTAGAACCTCTTCCAGATTCTTCAAGTGTTCGATGGTGTCCGGACCTGTGACCAGTATGTCGTTCTGGAAAACCACGGTGCGTGGAACCGACTTTAGCAGGCTCTCCGTTGGAAAATTGCTGCGGCCGAACGAATCCCAAATGGGCATCTGTTATAGATGAACAGACCTTTGTGCATGTTGATGCAGGTGACGCCTTTCGAAGATTCCGCCAGCTCCTGCATCATGTAGACCGAGGTCAAGTCCAACTTGGTGAACGTCTTTCCTCCAGCCAGGGTAGCAAATAGGTCGTCTGCCTTGGGTAGCGGGTACTGGTCCTGTAGCGAAAAACGGTTAATCGTTACTTTATAGTCCCCACAAATTCTGACTGTGCCATCACCTTTGAGTACTGGGACAATCAGACTGGCCCACTCATTGAATTCCACCGGCGCGATGATGCCTTCTCGCTACAGCCTGTCGAGCTCAATTTCTACTTTCTCTCGCATCATATATGGTACCACCTGTGCCTTTTGGTGGATGGGTCGTGTACCAGGAACCAAGTGGATCTGCACCTTCGCCCCTGAGAAACTTCCAATGCCTGGCTCGAACAACGATGGGAATCTGCTCAGAACCTGGGCACATGAGGCATCGTCGATGGACGAAAGTGCTTGGATGTCATCCCAGTTCCAGCGGATATTTCCCAGCCAGCTTCCGCTGAACAGTGTGGGGCCATCCCCTGGCATTATCCGTAGTGGGAGTTCATGTATTGCTCCATCATCGGAGACTTTTACTTCTGCGCTGCCAATTACAGGGATCAGCTCTTTGGTGTAAGTTCTTAGCTTGGTGTGAATGGGGCTAAGCTTGGGCCTGTGTGCTTTGTTGCACCACAACCTGTCGAAAGCCTTTTTGCTCATTATAGACTGACTCACACCCGTGTCCAGTTCCATGGATACTGGAATTCCGTTCAGTTCAACTTTGAACATAATCGGTGGACATTTCGTGGTGAAGGTGTGTACCCCGTACACTTCTGCCTCCTCAGTTCGAGTCTCTAGTTCAGCCTGATCCACCATGGATTCATCTTCCTCTGCAACGTGGTGGTTTGCAGGGTTTGCAGCCTGCCTGCACATTCGCTGGAGGTGTCCCATTGTTTTGCAGCCTTTGCACGCATAGTACTTGAAGTGGCATTGATGGGCCCGATGATCACCTCCACAACGCCAACAAGATGTTAACTGCCTCGCATTAACGATTGATGGCGGACTCTGGGTCATCTGAGGTCGTCCAGCAGCTGGCGTGTACGTTCTGCCATGTGCATTCCTGCTTGAAAAAGACGTTACTTTGTGCACAGTACTAGCCAAAACCTCTTTATGCTGAGAAATGTGTTAAATGTTATCGCTGGTGGACATAAATGCCTGGGCTATCGTTATGGCTTTGCTCATATTCGGTGTTTCAACAGTCAATAGTTTGCAAGAATAACCTCATGGCCAATGCCAAGCACAAAAAAGTCTCTTAGCATTTGTTCAAGGAATCCGTCGAATTTGCAATGTCCTGCAAAGCGCCTTAGTTCGGCGACGTAGCTCGCCACTTCCTGGCCCTCCGACTGTTGACACGTGTAGAACCGATACCTCGCCATCAAAACACTTTCCTTCGGATTTAGGTGCTCCCGAACCAGCGTACACAATTCTTCATAGGATTTGGAGCTAGAAGATTCTTCATGAGGCCATAGGTTGTTGCCCCACAGACGGTGAGGAGGATCGCCCTTTGTTTGGCAGTGTTCTCATCCCCTTCCAGCTCATTGGCCACGAAGTATTGGTCGAGTCTCTCCACGAAGGCCTCCCAATCGTCCCCTTCTGAGAATTTCTCCAGGATACCAACAGTTCTTTGCATTTTCACACGGTTGTGCGTTACCTCGTCGCCAATTATTATGCTCATAATAAAGGTTGAAATTGAGTACTGTATGCAATGAGTAAGTGTGACCTTAGCTCCTTTAATTGAACTCCAGAGTGCTGTCACAGCGTGGGCGGCCTGCTTATATACCGTGCTCCCAAGGGATGCTGGGATCCCTTGGGACTCCAACAGGTAGGCCCTCTGGTGGTGATGTGATACAGGTTGCCAAAGGTTACATATATAACAGTAAATGTGACGTGCGTGGGAGGAACATGTGACCACTGGGGGTTTCCTCACCTCGGGCCAGAAATGCAGGGTCTCAGAGAGACCCGTTACTGCCCGTTTGCGGCGGCCATTCGGCGGAATCCCGTGGCCACCGTTTTGTCGTCAAATGGCTGATCCGACCCAAATTCAGGTTGGGGATTTTTCGGCCTGGTCCCGATTCTGCCCGATGCTGACGATCACTGCAAGCACATCATCAGAATGTGCACCACCGCTTTCCCTCAGCTTAAAAATGCACCGACCTAAATTCAGGTCAAAGACTCATTGCCCCGCCGCGTGATGCCCCCCGACAGCTTTTTCTGTCAGTGCACCTTCTCCACACTGTGTGCGGCCCGGCAGCACAGCGACTCGTCAAGGGGAGGGTCCACTGCCATGGCCGCCATGTATTTATTTTTGCCGGCCGACTTCACGATCGGCCGGCCAGATAGTGCGCCCAGGTTCGGCCGGGCCACCAATGGGCAGCATGGCACCCCCTCTTGGGACCAGGTCGCTGGCCCGGCCAAAACCCTCGCTGGTGGCCCAGTGGCCGAAGATCTAGAATGACAGAATCTCACCCCTTTAACGGAGGGGAGAGAGCGTGGTGACGCACACGCGCTGTGATGTCACCACGACTCCACTGCTGATTGACAGTGGCCGAGTCCCGGTCTGACCCAAATTCAGCCCGTCAGCCTGGCTTTGAGTCTATGGCCCGCCCCCATTATGACGCACTTCCTCTGGAACTTTGAAGTCCTGAAAATCACTCTTCCAACTGCATCATGGATCTGTGCAGTAAATACAGAGGAAAAAAATCATTGGTGTGTCAGCTTTCTTGCTCTACTGAATTTCAGCCCCCTCATGTCTGGGTCTGATGTAGATTAATTAGAGTAGAGATTGATTGTTATAATTAGTCAGAAACTCCATTATCGATGTACAGGTATCATATGACTACCAGGATGGTAGCATAGTGGTTATGTTACTGGACAAGTAATCCAGAGACGTGAACTTAAATCCCACCGCAGCAACTGGAGAATTTAAATTCAGTTAATTAAATAAATCAGGAATAAAAAAGCTTGTGTTGCTAATGGTGACCATGAAATTACCGGATTGTCGTAAAAGCCGATCTAATGTCCCTTCAGGGAAGGAAATCTGCCGTCCTTACCTGGTCTGGCCTATATGACCCACAGCAATGTGGTTGACTCTTAACTCCCCTCTGAAATGGCCCAGCGAGCCACTCAGTTGTACCAAACTACCTGTACTGCAAAACAGTATCACCACACAGACTGCAGCGGTTCATGAAGGCGGCTCACCACCACCTTCTCAAGGGTAATTAGAGATGGGCAATAAAAGCAGGCTATGCCCACATCCCGTGAATAAATAAATTAAAAAGAAGTCAAACTGGATGGACCATGGGCTTTTTTTTGTCGACCAATACCATTGTTTCTCTTCACTTCACTCTGAGTGTGAACTTATCACTTTCTGGACCTTTGTGCATCAAACTCAAACAAAAAACAAGTACATTTATTCAAATATGATAAACGCATAAATCAAAACTTCTTCAGATCCCACTGCCATTGAGTGCGGTATGTTAAATATTATTTTAACCCCGCTGTACAAACATATTAAAGACAATAAATTTAATTTTACAGTATATAGAATGATTGATACTTGAATATTACTTTCAAAGTCACTATTCATGCATCAGCTTGGGAAATAGCCAGCATGCTCCTCTTATTCATGGAGTAATATTGTTGAATTGTCTCCCTTTCGATACACTCATTGGCTGGGGAAGAAAAGTATCAGGTGTTCGGTGCACAGCCGAGAGATAGCTGGGACAGCGGCACTTCTTTATACAGCTGTTCTGGTGTCCTATATCCACGGACGTTGAAGGAACAAGGAAAGCATTGAGCTCTCGTCATCGAGCTACTGGGCGAGAAACAGAGAGAATCAGGTTGTATTTCCCACAGCTGTAAGACAGCAGGGTCTCAGTCCCCCATTGGTTGGTTCAACATTGAATGGTTAACCCCAAGTGAACATTACCTGAGCCAAGATGTTTGAAAAGTAACCATGTAGAGCAAGGGATTGCCGATATCAGAACACATTGCATGCCCCAAAATACATTTAGAAACATAGAAACATAGAAATCTACAGTGCAGAAGGAGGCCATTTCAGCCCATCGTGTCCGCATTTGTGAACAAAGCCAACTTTAAGCGGATTAAAGTTCCCGGGCTGACAGGACTGGAAAACGCTACTCTCTGATTGATGGATTTTGGCCAATCAAGGATCAACCTTTACCATTCCTCCAGGACCGGCAATTATAAAAGAACTGTAACATTCCCTCCCACTTCCTGTGCTGCTTTGGTGTTTTTTTTAATTCCGGGATGTGGGCGTCGCTGGCAAGGTCAGCATTTATTGCCCATCCCTAATTGCTGTTGAGAAGGTGGTGGTGAGCCGCCTTCTTGGACCGCTGCAGTGCGTGTGGTGAAGATAGCGGTTTGGTACAACTGAGTGGCTTGCTAGGCCATTTCAGAGGGGAGTTAATCTCCACAGACAGGGCCGTCTAGAGGGAAGGATTCTAGGTGTCAAGTTGATCATCAATCCTCTATGCAATACTTTGAAGTCCCTTAATCTCCACAACAAAGGGAGGTTTGATAATGGCAGAATCTGTCTTAGAAACTCTGATTTCGAGCAAAGTCAGTGAAGGCATCACGTATTTACAGAGGTTGTGGAGGGAACCTGTTGATAGCAACAAATCAGAACCTGCGGCAAGAGCTGAACTTGAAGCTGTTAAGAAATTCCGTTTTAATTTTTCCTCATTTTTCTTTGCACTAGACATTGAGTTACTTACTTTTAAAATGAATGCGGGATCTACAGACTCTATCTCCATTGGAGGTGATCGAGTGTGATCAATGCCTCAATGCTGGGGATGCTGGCCTGAGAGAGAACACTGACGTTGGTGCACCTATCCTGCCAATAGATTTACAGGATTTTGCGCAAGCAATATTGGTGGTACTTTTCCAGTGCTTTGAGGTGCCTACTGTATGTTGTCCATTTCTCTGAAGTATATAGGAGGGCGTGTATCACTGCTACTCTGTAGACCATGAGCTTGGTGCCGGGTTTGAGTTCCTAGTCTTCAAACACTCTCTTCCTCAGGTGACCGAAGGTTGCACTGACGCACTGAAGGCGGTGTTGGACTTAGTCATCGATGTCTGCCCTCGCTGACAGAAGAAACTAATACAAGGGGAGCAACATAAATAGGCAAGCTCTCCCATTTGTGATATCGTCAGGAATTATGTTGCACAGCTTTTAATATTTCTTTTCCTCAGAGTTTTTGAGGCCTCATTGGGGAGGGCTTATGCCCCTAAATCCTGGTGAACCAACTGCACTATCAGAGGGCGGAGTAAAGCAGTCAGCATGTTTTTTTTATCCAGGTTGCTTTTGCTGTCCTGCTGGTGAAGATGTCCCATAATATAGCTTATTGCAAAGGGGATAGAGTATAAAAGCAGAGAACTGCACAGGGTATTGGTGAGGCCACACCTGGAGTACTGCGTACAGTTTTGGTCTCCATATTGCATAGGAGGTTGTTCAGAGAAGGTTCATTAGGTTGATTCCGGAGATGAGGGGCTTTACTTATGAGGAAAGGTTGAGTAGGTTGGGCCTATACTCATTGGAGTTCAGAAGAATGAGAGGTGATCTTATCGAAACGTATAAGATTGTGAGGGGGCTCGACAAGATGGATGCAGAGAGGATATTTCCACTCATAGGGGAAACTAAAACTAGAGGACATAGTCTCAGAATAAGGGGCCGCCCATTTAAAACTGAGATGAGGAGGAATTTCTTCTCTCAGAGGGTTGTAAATCTGTGGAATTCTCTGCCCCAGAGAGCTGTGGAGGCTGGGTCATTGAATATATTTTAAGGTGGAGATAGACAGATTTTTGAGCAATAAGGGAGTAAAGGGTTATGGGGAGCGGGCAGGGAAGTGGAGATGAGTCCATGATCAGATCAGCCATGATCTTATTGAATGGCGGAGCAGGCTCGAGGGGCCAAATGGCCTGTTCCTGCTCCTATTTCTTATGTTCTTATAAACAGATTGGCCTTGAATATCCACAGGCAAAAGTCGAGTTCTGCAGCTGATCTGCCCTCTTAATAAAGTGGTTTTCCCCAGGCCAGGAGTCCAGCCTGAGATACTGCTGAAGCCCGCTTTTGTCCCCAAACTAACTGAGAAGCCTGGTTCTTCCCGATGCGTGGGCGGAACCAATACAGAATGGAATTCTGAGATGGGAAAGCCATCCCACCAGCCCCTCTTCCTTCGGAACTGTAATGGATGCACCTGTGAGTATGCTCACAGGTTTGCTGAGTTGGGAGTGGCTTAGCCAGTCACGTGATGTTCACAAGACTCAAATAAAACCCCAGCCAGTTGGGTTCGGGGGATCCACGATGAGGCAGGTGGTTGTGAGCCTGGTGGATGGACTGGTAATGTATAGTGTGATTGTTAAACCTTTTGCAACCAGTTCTCAATGGCAATGTGTTGCTATGAATTTTTAAGAAAAGAACCCTTGAAGCAAATACATTAAAGGGACCACGAACGTTGTTTGGAGCCCACCCTTGGTCCTAGTGGAAATTCCTGCAACGACTGGTTTTTCCATGTCCCACCCGATTTTCCGCCCTCACCAGCTCTCTTGTGTCTGACTAAATCCCCCATCATGGCAGTGGCTCCAAGGAAATTCAGAGCCAAATGAATAGAGATATTTCCAGATGCAGTAACATTGATCATTTCTTAACTGATGCAGAATAAATTTATAGGGTTTGCAATTTAGTCTATGCTATGGGACAAGGGATCCACATTATTGTGTCATTATATGCAGCCCACTTACAGGTTTTAGAAACATAGAAACATAGAAACATAGAAAATAGGTGCAGGAGTAGGCCATTCGGCCTTTCTAGCCTGCACCGCCATTCAATGAGTTCATGGCTGAACATTCAACTTCAGTACCCCATTCCTGCTTTCTCGCCATACCCCTTGATCCCCCTAGTAGTAAGGACCTCATCTAACTCCTTTTTGAATATATTTAGTGAATTGGCCTCAACAACTTTCTGTGGTAGAGAATTCCACAGGTTCACCACTCTCTGGGTGAAGAAGTTCCTCCGCATCTCGGTTTTGGCATTTGTACACAGCCCCTAGTTCCAAAAGGGTGTACATCTCTACTGCACACAAGAAGGAAGGACTTGCATTTATTTATGTCTTTCATGACCTCAGTTGGTCCCAAAGTACTCTCCAACCAATGGAGTACTTTTGAAGTGTAGTCATTGTTGTAATGTAGGATATGCGGCAGCCAATTTACACAGAGCAAGCTCTCACAAACAGCAATTAAATAACGATGAGATCATCTGTTTTAGTGATGTTGGTTCAGGGATAAATATTGGCCAGGACACCGAGGATAACTCCCCGGCTCCTCTTCTTATTGAGTGTCACTTGTGGCTCAGTGGATAGCACTCGTGCCTCTAGATCATGCAGGTTGTTGGTTCAAGACCCACTCCAAAGACGTAGGCACAAAAATCTAGACTGACACTTCAGTGCAGTGCTAGGGAATGCTGCACTGTCAGAGTTACTATCATTCAGATGAGACGTTAAACCGAGGCTCCGTCTGCTCTCTCAGGTGGATGTAAAAGATCCCCTGGCACTATTTTGAAAAAGGTGTCCCCAGTGCCCTGGCCAATATTTATCCCTCAATCAACATCATTTAAAAAAAAAATGATTATCTGGTCATTATCACTTTGCAGTTTGTGGGAGCTTGCTGTGCACAAATTGGCTGCTGCGTTTCCTACATTACAACAGTGACTACACTCTAAAAAGTGCTTCATTGGCTGTAAAGCGCTTTGGGACATCTGGTGGTTGTGAAAGGCGCTATATAAATGCAAACAGGGCTTGACAGAGTAGATTCAGGGAGGATGTTTCCCCTGGCTGGGGAGTCTAGAACCAGGGGTCACAGTCTCAGAATAAGGGGTCGGCCATTTAGGACTGAGATGAGGAGAAATTTCTTCACTCAGAGGTGAATCTTTGAAATTCTTGACCCCAGAGGGCTGTGGAAGTTCAATTGTTGAGCATATTCAAGACAGAGATCGACAGAGTTTTGGGAATCAAGGGATATGGGGATAGTGCAGGCAAGTGGAGATGAGGTAGGAGATCAGCCATGATCTTACTGAATGGCGGAGCAGGCTCCAGGGACAAAATGGCCTACTCCTTCTCCTATTTCTTATGTTCTTAAGTTTTTCTTTCTTATAGTGTCATGGGATCTAAAATATGTTTCCTGTTGTAGCTTCTCAAAAAACATGATTTCTCCTCAACATGAAGGGCTATCCCATTACCGATAAACTATTATTTTAATGACTAGATCTTCAATTTTCCAGCTTGTCTTGTTTAGCATTTCCAATTAATTCTGACTAGATATGATCTTTTAGCCCAGTTCCATTTCTAGCTCACTCTTTTCAAACAAACTAATTTTGTTTTTTACGAAACGTAACCATATTTATTTATCACGCTACTGTTGCAAGAGGAAAACAAGAATGCAATCTCGTCTCATACCCATTGGAATTGCTTGAACCCCCATGTACTCGCTACTTCAGTCATTAGAGTGGGATAACAACCAACGTTACTGAAATTGAATGGCATTTGGTAATGAAAAATATATTTTCAAACCATCAATAAAGAAACATGAATTGTGCTTTTGGAATGCGAGACACATTTCAGAGTGTGAGGCCATCAATAGACGATAAACACCAAGAAATCCAAGAGGGAATTCAGAAGAAACATCTTTACCCAGAGAGTGGTGAGAATGTGGAACTCGCTGCCACAGGGAGTGGTTGAAGCGAATAGTATAGATGCATTTAAGGGGAGGCCAGACAAACATTAGAGGGAGAAGGGAATAGAGGGTTACGCTGATAGATTTAGATGAGGAAAGATGTGAGGAGGCTCGAGTGGAGCATAAACGCCGGCATGGCCTGGTTGGGCCAAATGGCCTGTTTCTGTGCTGTATATCCCATGTAATCCTATGAATAATTGAATAATATTTTGTTGTAAATGCTAAATCTTACATTTGTTTATTTGGTATCATGAGGAATTTGGTTGTCCGATTCCAATGAGCTTGTCTATCAGTAAAGCAGCCTTCAAGCTGGTTGGCAATCCTCCTGGGGAAGGTCTTTGCATGGATCACTGACAAATGCCTGACTGTATCCCCATTGACAGGAGTTGCACTAGCCAAACAATCACATGCGAATTCTGGACTGTTTGTTCCCAGGGGTGCGGCACAGACGAGAATCAAAACACTTGCAACCACTGGACCTGAGTACCCGGCAGCCCCCCCGAAGCCCAAACTCATAGTCACACGAGTGTGAACACAGCATCTGAACTGCGACGCAGCCGTGCCACAATTCCAATATGAATGGGGGCAGTTGTTCCCGTAGAACTACATCCTGCACTCTGCAGTGCTTCATACAGAACTACTATTGGAGCTAGTAGCTGGCCATGCCCAGCCAGAACTGTAGGCTCATTGTACCCGGTGCCATTCAATCACCACTTGCACGATGAAGCAACAAACATCTGTTGCTATTGTAATTTATAAAAAGAATTTGCTTAGTCTGCATTCTCATATATCAAAAAAAAGGTTTCTTAGTTAGCAAAGTTGTCGGTTCAGTGATCATGCACATCATAGAGTAGAGACTTATCCTGAGGCTATGAGGTACATTCTGGAGATTCTATGCTGGAACGGAGGGCAGAAAACGAATTAAACACAAGGCAAGAGCTGCCATCAGCCCCTCAATTCCATTCACTAACCTTTAATACACGGTATAATGGGGTCACCATCCACACGTATTTTAGAGAAATAATCTACTTTTCTTCTGTACACTGTTGAGTTTGGTTCTAAGAATGTATTTTTTTTTTGGGGGGGGGGATTCTATTGATAGTTCACAATTTGAAACGTATTCTTCCGCCCACATTTGTTACGCTCCTTTGCAATGGCTCTTGAAGAGCCTGCAGTACAAGGCAGCTCAGCACAGCAATGTTTTTGGGGCTGCCACATAATGCACGACAGAATAGCAAAGAAAGAAAGGCTTGCATTTGAATGGCGCCTGCCACGACCTCAGGACGTCCCAAAGCGATTCGCAAGCCGAATTAAGCACTTTTGAAGTGCAGTCGCTGTTGTGGCATAGGGTCAAGAGAAGGACGTGCTTGTGTGTAGCATTATAAGCAAACCTTTCAAGAACGCCCCAAAGCACGTCAACATACAGCAAGTTACTTAGAAGCGTGGCGACTGTTATTATGCAGGAAAACGCGGTTGGCATGTTGTCCACAGCAAGATCTCACAAACAGCAACACAATGAATGATCAATGACACTTTTTTTTTTGGTGGTGTTTAAGGGAGGCATGCTGGCCACGATCCTAGAAAAACTCTGCACTCTTCTTCCGCTGGCCGCTGTGGGACCTGTTCCCATGAAACAGACTGATATAACTTAGGTTTTAATGTCTCATTTGTGGAGTGCACATCTGGCAACGCGCTCCTGGGTATTTTAGAAATCTGCCTAACATCAGTTTAGATGTTTATAAAGTAGGGAATCTCCTGTCCTCACTCTCTAAACATTTCAATTTGTAACTTTTCTAAGAGACCTCTGTGCATGCCTGTGTCCCAGTGAAACAGACCTCTCTCCTAAACACGCCAGTTAAAGGTTTCAGCCGAGCAATGTAAACACAGCTCTGTCTCGCTCGAACTTGAACTGCAGTGATTGGTCTCAGACCAGTAGCTGCCGTCGAAGTACACCCTACCCATCTCTGTGTCAGTGCTGTTCCCTTCGTCTGTGTCAGCTGTGGCTCAGTGGGCAGCACACGCGCCTCCGAGTCCAAAGGTTGTGGGTTTAAGTCCCACTCCAGGGACTTGAGCACATAAATCTAGGCTGACACTCCAGTGCTGGGTTGAGGAAGTGCTGCACTGTCGGAGGTGCTGTCTTTTGGATGAGATGTTAAACTGGCACCCTGTCTGCTCTCTCAAGTGGACGTAAAAGATCCCATGGCACTATTTCAAAGAAGAGTAGGGGAGTTATCCCCAGTGTCCTGGCCAATATTTAACAAAAAACAGATTACCTGGTCATTATTATCACATTGCTGTTTGTAGGAACTTGCTTGTGCGCAAATTTTCCCACATTACAACAGTATTTGTTTCCCATATTACAACAGTGACTACACCCCAAAAGTACTACATTGGCTGTAAAGCACTTTGAGATGTCCGGTGGTTGTGAAAGGCGCTATATAAATCCAAGTCTTTCTTTCTTTTTCATTCCATGTCAATCTTTTTCTAATATGCAATACCTTGCCAGTATTGAATTTCATTTGACATTTTTTCTGCCCAATAGCATTACTGATTTAAATCACTGTTCAAATCTTTAACTGAACCCTCAGTCCCTGTTCATGGTAATATTTACATAGAATATGTAGAATATTTACGTGCTCAAGTCCCTGGAGTGGGACTTAAACCCACTCGGAGGCAAGAGTGCTACCCACTGAGCCACAGCTGACACAGTTGAAGGGAACAGCACAAAAACTGGCCATTTAGCCGAACACGAGCCTCCACCCACTCTATTTATTTCATCTCATCTTATCAACATATCCGTCTATTCCTTTCTCCCTCATGTGCTTGTCTAGCTTGTCCTTAAGTGCTCCCTGTGGTAGCAAGTTCCACATTCTTACCACTCTGAGTAAAGAAGTTTCTCCTGAATTTCTTACTGGATTTGCTAGTGACTATCTTTCGTTTATGGCCCCTAGTGTTGGACTCACTCACAAGTGGAAACAACTTACCTATGTTTACCCGATCGAACACCTTCATATTCAGTCCCCTGTCAGTCTTCTCGTTTCTAGAGGGAAAAGAGCACCAATTTTTCTTGATAGTAGTACCCTCTCAGTTCTGTTAGCAGCCTTGCTAATCTTGTTTGCACATTCTCCAGTGCTTTTATTTTTTTTGGTAATATGGAGACCAGAACTGCACACAGTACACTAAGGGGTCAAAGTTGCCCCTCTCCTTAAGGCCTGTTACCACCGCAAATCTGCGGCCACGCTGCGGAGTGGAGTGGCCGTTGACTTTTCGTGGAATGGCCGCTGACAGTCCAATTGCCATGCCCGATAATGATGCCCCCAGGTTCGGCCGGGCCGCCAACAGACAACCTGGCGCCCCCTTATGAGACCGCTGGCCCGGCCAAAACCCTCCCTGGTAGCCCAGTGGGCTGAAGTTTTAAAATCGTCGAGGCTCTCGAAAAAAGATGGCATTATCGCAGCAGTCACTCCATACCACACCCAACTTTCGGCCTTCATGTGTAGTCACCACCCCCATTAAGAGCGACTTCCAGATCCAAGTAAAAAAAAAAAACAACGAAGAGTGGAATTTCGCTCAAGAGGCGAGCTGAACCACAGCTGCGGTAAAAACCATTGAAACGGAGTGCGAGCGCCCTGTTTCAGGCAGGGGGCAATTTTGGCCCCTAAGTGTGGTCAAACTGCTTATCCCATCCCATGTTCTACCCTGGATTCCCATGGTTTTACATTTTATTGGGCTTTCTCCCTTTTGGGAGCTTGTCAAAGTGTTTCTGAAAGTTCAAATCAACTACATGATCGGGAGTTTCACTACCATTTTTTTGTAACAGGCCCAAAGAAGTTAAGGAGATTTGTCAATCGGGCGTTCCCCTTCTAAACCCATGCTGACTGTTCCTTGTCAGCTAATGTTGAATACGTACTCCTTAAGTCCACTCTTTGGAATGGTACTGTTTTACATGAATGGGTAAGGGACAAAAAAAACGCCTGAAATATATCTGTTCTTCAATCCAAAAGTCTCCTGGGGATCATTCATTATATCGATAATATTCCAAGAGCACACAGAGGGGACGAGATTGCCCTATGCCCCAATTGGGGCCTTTAACCTCCCAGAGCCAGGACCTTTAGTGCCCGGCACGGAAGTCATGCCCCCAGCCGCTGAATTGGGCTTGTTGCCTCTCAAAGCAAGCGGAGCACTATCTCCGGCACTCTGTTTCCTGCAGGGGCGGGTCCCAGGGCGCTACTGAGGCGAGATGTTCAACGCTGTGCAAAAGCTCCGCGTAGGGCTGAGGTGCTTCAATTAAAGGGGAGGGCCGCTGTGCACTCTGCACGGCCTCTGAACGGCCACCACTGGCGGAGTGCCGGGCTGCATGGTGGCGGCCCAGATCAGGCTAGAGCCGCCATGGTCGAGCCGACCCAAGAGTCGGCCGACAAAAAAAAGATGGCGGCGAGGGGCACTGGCACGCTCCGTTTAATCGCTGCCCCAAGAGCGAATGTCCATCAGCTTCACGACTCACGAAACTGGCATTGACTTCCGCCTGCGCCAGCCTCGTGGGGCGTTACCAGGTCGGCGCAGGACGGTGAGCGGTCGGCGCGCACAACGATGGCATCAGTGCCCAGGGCACTAACTGCGGGACGTGGCGCTTCTGTGCCACTGCCACCACAACCTCCCAGGCAATGTCCCGGGAGGCGGTAGCACCCCATTCCCCTGGGCGGGAACTGTCGAGGAGTTTTGGCTGGGGAACGCCATGAGTCTTTTTTTTTTCAAGTCGGTTCCCCTGCCCGGAAGCCAGCCTGATTGGCAGGTTTGGTTCCCTGTGGGGGGGGGGGGGGGGGTAATCACTCCGGTGTAGGCCGCAGCCCAGGAGCAGGTAAGGGAGTCTGCCGCTGGGTGAGTGTCGGAGGTGTGAGGAGTGGATCTTAGGGCAGGGTGGCCCTGATCCCTGGTGGGCGAGGGTCTGATCCCCGGGGGTGGGTGGAGGCCGATCTGGGGGCTGGTCCAATCCCGGGGTGGGGGCGGTGTTCCGATGGTAGGCAGGGAAGACGGTTAGCTTGGTGGGCCTGGAAAATCCTGCCAGCCAGGGTTAAACCTGGAAAACAGGTTAAATAAGAGGCGCCCGGCCTTATTGTAATATTTAAGTTGCCAAGCTGCCCCCTGAAGTGGGCGGGTTACAGGCGGTTTGAGGCCAGGTTGCAATCCCAGCCGACCCCAACCCATCCAGTTTTTGGGTTCAAAATTACTCCCATAGACTCTTCCTCTACAGATATATAATCCGATGATTAAGTAAATTTTGGTAGCTTTGTGCTTACGGTGCTAGACTAGCAAACCAGAGGTTATGAATTAATTTCCCACCCTGGCAGGTTATAAAACTGAATTCAATAAATCTGACAGCCCCAAAAAAACATGACCAGGTTGTTGCAGCAACTCAACTGGTTCACTAATATCCTTCAGGGTGGGACCTGCCCGACCTACCCAGTCCTGGCTACATGTGACCGCTGTGTAGTTGACTCTTAATGGCCTCAGACCAACTTGACAGGGGCACTAAATACTACCTATTTACTAAATACAACCTGCTCACTATTCCAAGTTCACTTTGGATCACAAATAACCCACTATTCTCTACTGCTAACCATCTCCTTAAACCCCTCTCCCCTGTCTCCAACACACTCCCCTCCAACCACAAGTGTGAGGAGCTCATGGACTTCTTTGTCTCAAAGATTGAGACCATCCAATCAGCTGCCTCTGCGAGTTCCCTTCTTTCACCTAGCCCACAGGGCCAAACATCATCTGACGCTCCCACCTGCCCTAGCCCTAAACTCACATCTTTCTCTCATTTCTCTTTGATCGCCCCTCTTGATCTCTCCACACTCAGCTTGTCCACGAGACCCACTTCCTGCTGCCTTGACCCTATTCCCATTAAACTGCTGACCACCCAACTTCCTTTTTTGGCTCGCATGTTAGCCAACATTGTTAACGGTTCTCTCTCCTCAGGTACTGTTCACCTCTCCTTCAAATCTGATGTCATCACCCCTCTCCCCAAAAAAACCACCCTTGACTCCACTTTGCTTGCTAGCTGTCGCCCCATCTCCAAACTCCCTTTCTTGTCCAAAGTACTTGAACGTATTGTTGCATCCCAAATCCGTGACCATCTTTCCATGAATTCAATGTTTGGATCCCTTCAATCTGGTTTTCGCCCCTGCCACAGTACCGAAACGGTTCTCATCAAAGTCACAACTGACATCCTTTGTGACTGTGACAAAGGTAAACTATCCCTCCTTATCCTTCTGGACCTATCTGCAGCCTTTGACCTCTCCATCCTCCTCGAACGCCTCTCCACCTGGGTGGGACTGCACGCGCCTGGTTCCATTCTTATCCATCTAATCATAACCAGAAAATCTCCTGCAATGGCTTCTCTTCCCACTCCCGCATCGTTACCTCTGGTGTCCCCCAAGGATCTGTCCTTGGCCCCCTCCTATTTCTCACCTATATGCTGCCCCTTGGCGATATCATCCGAAAACACAGAGTCAGTTTCCACATGTACACTGACGACACCAGCTCGACCTCACTACCACTTCTCTCGACCCCTGCTTGGTATCTAAATTGTCAGATTGCTTGTCAGACATCCAGTACTGGATGAGCAGAAATTTTCTCCAATTAAATATCGGGAAGACCGAAGTCATTATCTTAGGTCCCCGCCACAAACTACGTTCCCTAACCATTGACTCCATCCCTCTCCCTAGCATCAATCTGAGGGTGAACAAGACTGTTCACAACCTAAGTGTCATATTTGATCCTGAAATGAGTTTCCAGCCACATATCCACGGTATAACTAAAACCGTCTATTTCCACCTCCGTAACATTGCCCGTCTCCGTCCCTGCGTCAACTCATCTGCTGCTGAAACCCTCATCCATGCCTTTGTTACAATTGTGTTCCTAACACAGATGAGACTGCACACAGGGAGGTTAAAGTAACGGTGACCTCAGTCTTTATTAAGACACTCCAGAGTGAGTAACGGGCCTTAGGGGCTGACTTATATACAGTGCTCCCAAGGGATGCTGGGATCCCTTGGGACTTCAGGGGATGCGCTCCCTGGTGGCGGAACATGGGAGTGCATGCTTTACAGATACACAACATCACTCCACCCCAAAGTCAAAGTGAAAACTATTTACAAGGTGAGGCGGTCGGGAGCCTTTCTTTCCCTGGTGGACTGCCTCAGTACAAATGTCTGTTCTGGTGTGTTGGCTGTGCCCTCGCTGGGCTGGCATGTTGTTGGCCCTGCAGGGCTGCTGGCTGAACCTGGCATTGCTGAGCTGTTGGGCATGATGGGTTCGATTTCCTGGTCCGGGGTGGTGTTGTTGATCCTTTGGGTGTGTGTTATGGGCTCGAAAAAGGTGGTGTCTGCTGTGGGTTGTTCAGGGCAGTCTGTGAACTGCAGCCTCGTTTGGTCCAGGTGCTTTCTGCAAATTTGTCCATTGTCTAGTTTGACTACAAACACCCTACTCCCGTCTTTAGCTATCACCGTGCCTGTGATCCACTTGGGACCATGTCCATAGTTTAGCACATACATAGGTTCATTCAGATCAATTTCCCGTGACACAGTGACGTGACCATCGTTTACATTTTGTTGCTGCCGCCTGCTCTCTACCTGATCACGCAGGTTGCAGTGAACCAGCGAGAGTCTGGTTTTAAGTGTCCTTTTCATGAATAGCTCAGCCAGGGGCCACCCCTGTGAGTGAGTGGGGTCTCGTGCGGTAGCTGAGCAGTACTCAGGACAGGCGGGTTTGGAGTGAGCCTTCTGTGACTTGTTTGAGTTTCTGTTTGATTGTTTGTACTGCCCGCTCTGCCTGCCCATTGGAGGCTGGTTTAAGCGGGGCCGAGGTGACATGGGGCCGAAGGACGAGCTGTCCATTCAGACAGACTGCCTCTTGTAGGGTAACCGCGTAGTGCTACCCAAAAAGGGCAGGGAGACATTCAAACGAGGCTGCGGTTCACAGACTGCCTTGAACAACCCACAGCAGGCACCACCTTTTTTGAGCCCACAACACACACCCAAAGGATCAACGACACCACACCAGACCAGGAAATCGGACCCATCATGCCCAACAGCCCAGCAAGCTCCTTCCAAGCAGTGTGGGGCTATCACCCGGGACAATCCAGAGTGGCAGTTCGTGCACCGTGCCCTCATAGGTGACCTTGATCATGGCGCTGCCCAGGACAGTGATAAGCTCTTTGGTGTACGTTCTCAGTTTCGTGTGGATGGGGCTCAGGGCTGGTCTGAGTGCCTTGTTGCACCACAGTCTCTCAAACATCTTTTTACTCATGATGGATTGGCTAGCGCCAGTGTCCAGTTCCATGGCTACGGGTAAGCCATTCAATTTTACATTTAGCATTATAGGTGGACATTTCGTCGAACATATGTGCACCCCGTGTACTTCAGCATCTGCCTCCTCTCTGAGGTTCGAAATTGCTTTGATCCACCATGGACAGATCTTCCTCTGCCACGTGGTGGTTAGCAGGTTTTGCAGAGCATGCAGCTCATCTGCAAGCTCGTTGGAGATGCCCCATTGTTCCACAGCTCTTGCAAACATACCCTTTGAGGCGGCATGAATAGACTGAATGGAAGCCTCCACAACGCCAACAAGGTGTGAATTGCCTTGCATTCATCCTTTGTTGCGTATTCTGAGTCATCTGGGTCACCTGAGGCCTGCTGGCAGTTGCAGACTCATGGTTACTGCCCTGTACATTTCTGCTCGCAAACACAGTTTCAGTTAATTTCTGAACAATGCTAGCACTTGTGTGCTGAGAGATTTGTTTGGTGTTATCACTGCTGGACATAAATGCCTGTGCTATCGCAATGGCCTTACTGAGGGTCAGTGTCTCGACAGTCAAAAGTTTTCGTAGGATGGTCTAATGGCCAATGCCCAGTACAAAAAGTCTCTGAGCATCTTCTCCAGGTGGCCATCAAACTCACATTGTCCTGCAAGTCACCTTAGCTCAGCGACGTAGCTCACCACTTCCCGACCTTCAGATCGCTGGCACATGTAGAACCAATACCTCGCCATCAGCACGCTCTCCCTCATGTTAAGATACTCCCGAACCAGTGTACACAGCTCCTCATATGACTTATCTGTGAGTTTCACCGGAGCCGGAAGATTCTTCATGAGGCTGTAGGTCGGTGCCCCGCAGACCGTGAGGAGGACCGCTGTCCTTTTTGCAGCGCTTCCTTCTCCGTCCAGCTCGGTGGCTACAAAGTACTGGTCTAGCCGTTTGACATAGGCTTCCCAGTCCTCATCCTCCGAGAACTTCTCCAGGATGCCCACAGTTTGCTGCATCTTTGCGTTGGATTCATATACTCGTCGCCAGTTATTGTGTTCCTAACACAGATGAGACTGCACACAGGGAGGTTAAAGTAACAGTGACCTCAGTCTTTATTAAGACACTCCAGAGTGAGTAACAGGCCTTAGGGGCCAGCTTATATACAGTGCTCCCAAGGGATGCTGGGATCCCTTGGGACTTCAGGGGATGCGCTCCCTGGTGGCGGAACAGGGGAGTGCATGCTTTATAGATACACAACAGTTAGCTCTAGACTTGATTACTCCAACTCACTCCTGGCTGGCCTCCCAGAGTCTACACAACATTAACTTGAGGTCATCTAAAACTCAGCAGACCGTATACTAACCTGCACCAAGTCATGATCACCCATCACCCCTGTGCTTTCTGACCTACATTGGCTCCCGGTTAAACAACGCCTCGATTTCAAAATTCTCATCCTTATTTACAAATCACTCTATGGACTTGCCCCTCCCTATTTCTGTAATCTTTTTCAGCCTCAAGATTTCTGCGCTCCTCAAATTCTGCACTCTTGAACCTCATTATAACTGCTCAACCATCGGTGGCCGTACCTTCAGCTGCCTGGGCCCCAAGCTCTGGAACTCCCTCCCTAAACCTCTCCACCTCTCTAACACTCTTTCCTCCTTTAAGAAGCTCCTTAAAACCTACCTCTTTAACAAAGCTTAATCTGCCTTAATTTCTTCTTTTGTGGCTCGGTGTCAAATGTATTTGTTTTATTTTGTTATACTGCTGTGAAGCACCTTGGGACGTTTTACTATGTTAAAGGCGCTATACAAATAAAAGTTATTATTATTATTACCGCCATCAATGTTCCCTCTAATTCTCTATTGGGGCCACATGGCCCCTTTAACGGGAGGCGCGGCCCATTCAGAAACCCGTGTGTGCGGTTTTTGCATTTAAGAGCCGCTGATCCTGTTGTGCAGGAGTTCCAGAGCGCTGAGCGTCCAGTATGGGCCGACATCAAATGAACAAATAAAAAGATAAGATGCACACTCCTTTAGTTCTGCCAATAAGTGGATTTGCTCCATACCATCCTTAGACTATCAGCGATCTTCCGCTCCAACGGGGCCACCACAGACTGGAAGTCTACAACAAATCAATAGATGGGAAGCATACACAATAAATCAGAGATGTAAATTAGCGTAATAAAAGTACCATTTGCCTGTGTTATTGTGCCTCCAGGCACAGATTTTAGACAGGATGTTTCTCATGTGCACTCTCATAATAGTTTGGATAATTACATTTACATTCATGTTTCTAATAGAGGAAGATATCGGTGAGAGATTGGGTCAAATTCAGATCATCATAAATAAATTAGTCAGTTACTTTGGGTTCTGAATTTTGCTTGCTATCTTTTCCTAATATAATGTCATATTGACAATGTTATGTCTTGGATAAGGAGTCAGACTAGATACTGCAAGTTCAATGTAAATGTGATCGTAGTCCTTTATTACAGATCTCAGAGTGCCTCTCCAGCCTGTGAGGCCTCCTCATATACAGGTGCTCCCAAGGGATTGTGAGATCCCTTGAGACTCCAGGGGATAAGCCCTCTGGTGGTTAGACATGGTACTTACAGGTTTACATACATAACAATACTCCCCCCACCTCCCCAAAGTCAATAGTGTAACTATTTATAATGTGAATCGATCTGGGGCCTCCCTTTCCCTGGTTGATCATCTCGGTGAAAATGCTGGTGTTGGGGAGTAATTTGTTGGGCCTTCGCTGGGCTGCTGCGCAGCTGGTCTTGCTGGACTGCTAGGGGTGGTGAGTCTTGCTGGACTGCTGTGGGTGATGGGGTCTGCTTCGTGGTCAACCGCTGGGTCGGTTGCCACTTGTGTGTGTGTTGGAGGTTCGAGAAAGGTAGATTCTATTGTGGGTTGTTCTGGGTAGTCCGTAAATCTGAGTTTAGTTTCGTCCAAGTGTTTTCTGCAGGTGAGTCCATTTGCGGAGTTTGACAATAAACACCCTACTCCCCTCTTTGGTCAAAACAGTGCCAGCAATCCACGTGGGACCTTGTCCATAGTTCAACACATCATTTACTTCAATTTCGCGTGACACATTTGCGCGATCATGATATGTATTCTGTTGAAGCCACCTGCACTCTACTGTAGTTCAGGGTGGACTAACGAGAGCCTTGTCTTAAGTGCCCTTTTCATGAGCAGTTCAGCGGGAGGGACCCCGGTGAGCAAGTGGGGTCTTGTGCAGTAACTAAGCAGGACTCGGGATAAGCGAGTCTGCAGTGAGCCTTCAGTTACCCTTTTCAAGCTCTGCTTGATTGCTTGAACTGCTCGTTCTGCCTGACCGTTAGACGCTGGCTTAATCGGGGCAGACTTGACATGGTTTACCCCATTGCGGGTCATGAATTCCATGAAACATAGAAACATAGAAACATAGAAAATAGGTGCAGGAGTAGGCCATTCGGCCCTTCTAGCCTGCACCGCCATTCAATGAGTTCATGGCTGAACATACAACTTCAGTACCCCATTCCTGCTTTCTCGCCATACCCCTTGATTCCCCTAGTAGTAAGGACTTCATCTAACTCCTTTTTGAATATATTTAGTGAATTGGCCTCAACAACTTTCTGTGGTAGAGAATTCCACAGGTTCACCACTCTCTGGGTGAAGAAGTTTCTCCTCATCTCGGTCCTAAATGGCTTACCCCTTATCCTTGGACTGTGACCCCTGGTTCTGGACTTCCCCAACATTGGGAACATTCTTCCTGCATCTAACCTGTCTAAACCTGTCAGAATTTTAAACGTTTCTATGAGGTCCCCTCTCATTCTTCTGAACTCCAGTGACTACAAGCCCAGTTGATCCAGTCTTTCTTGATAGGTCAGTCCCGCCATCCCGGGAATCAGTCTGGTGAACCTTTGCTGCACTCCCTCAATAGCAAGAATGTCCTTCCTCAGGTTAGGAGACCAAAACTGAATACAATACTCCAGGTGTGGCCTCACCAAGGCCCTGTACAACTGTAACAACACCTCCCCGCCCCTGTACTCAAATCCCCTCGCTATGAAGGCCAACATGCCATTTGCTTTCTTAACCGCCTGCTGTACCTGCATGCCAACCTTCAATGACTGATGTACCATGACACCCAGGTCTCGTTGCACCTCCCCTTTTCCTAATCTGTCACCATTCAGATAATAGTCTGTCTTTCTGTTTTTACCACCAAAGTGGATAACCTCACATTTATCCACATTATACTTCATCTGCCATGCATTTGCCCACTCACCTAACCTATCCAAGTCGCTCTGCAGCCTCATAGCATCCTCCTCGCAGCTCACACTGCCACCTAATTTAGTGTCATCCGCAAATTTGGAGATACTACATTTAATCCCCTCGTCTAAATCATTAATGTACAGTGTAAACAGCTGGGGCCCCAGCACAGAACCTTGCGGTACCCCACTAGTCACTGCTTGCCATTCTGAAAAGTCCCCACTTACTCCTACTCTTTGCTTCTTGTCTGACAACCAGTTCTCAATCCATGTCAGCACATTACCCCCAATCCCATGTGCTTTAACTTTGTACATTAATCTCTTGTGTGGGACCTTGTCGAAAGCCTTCTGAAAGTCCAAATATACCACATCAACTGGTTCTCCCTTGTCCACTCTACTGGAAACATCCTCAAAAAATTCCAGAAGATTTGTCAAGCATGATTTCCCTTTCACAAATCCATGCTGACTTGGACCTATCATGTCACCTCTTTCCAAATGCACTGATATGACATCCTTAATAATTGATTCCATAATTTTACCCACTACCGATGTCAGGCTGACCGGTCTATAATTCCGTGTTTCCTCTCTCCCTCCTTTTTTAAAAAGTGGGGTTACATTGGCTACCCTCCACTCGATAGGAACTGATCCAGAGTCAATGGAATGTTGGAAAATGACTGTCAATGCATCCGCTATTTCCAAGGCCACCTCCTTAAGTACTCTGGGGTGCAGTCCATCAGGCCCTGGGGATTTATCGGCCTTCAATCCCATCAATTTCCCCAACACAATTTCCCGACTAACAAGGATTTCCCTCAGCTCCTCCTCCTTACTAGACCCTCTGACCCCTTTTATATCCGGAAGGTTGTTTGTGTCCTCCTTCGTGAATACCGAACCAAAGTACTTGTTCAATTGGTCCGCCATTTCTTTGTTCCCCGTTATGACTTCCCCTGATTCTTACTGCAGGGGACCTACGTTTGTCTTTACTAACCTTTTTCTCTTTACATATCTATAGAAACTTTTGCAATCCGTCTTAATGTTCCCTGCAAGCTTCTTCTCGTACTCCATTTTCCCTGCCCTAATCAAACCCTTTGTCCTCCTCTGCTGAGTTCTAAATTTCTCCCAGTCCCCGGGTTCGCTGCTATTTCTGGCCAATTTGTATGCCACTTCCTTGGCTTTAATACTATCCTTGATTTCCCTTGATAGCCATGGTTGAGCCACCTTCCCTTTTTTATTTTTACGCCAGACAGGAATGTACAATTGTTGTAGTTCATCCATGCAGTCTCTAAATGTCTGCCATTGGCCCATCCACAGTCAACCCCTTAAGTATCATTCGCCAATCTATCCTAGCCAATTCACGCCTCATACCTTCAAAGTTACCCTTCTTTAAGTTCTGGACCATGGTCTCTGAATTAACTGTTTCATTCTCCATCCTAATGCAGAATTCCACCATATTATGGTCACTCTTCCCCAAGGGGCCTCGCACAACGAGATTGCTAATTAATCCTCTCTCATTACACAACACCCATCCCTTATGCACTCCAGGAAATCCTCCTCCACCGTATTGCTTCCAGTTTGGTTAGCCCAATCTATGTGCATATTAAAGTCACCATTATAACTACTGCACCCTTATTGCATGCACCCCTAATTTCCTGTTTGATTCCCTCCCCAACATCACTACTACTGTTTGGAGGTCTGTACACAACTCCCACTAACGTTTTTTGCCCTTTGGTGTTCTGCAGCTCTACCCATATAGATTCCACATCATCCAAGCTAATGTCCTTCCTAACTATTGCATTAATCTCCTCCTTAACCAGCAATGCTACCCCACCTCCTTTTCCTTTTATTCTATCCTTCCTGAATGTTGAGTTCCCAGCCCTGATCATCCTGGAGCCAGGTCTCTGTAATCCCAATCACATCTTATTTGTTAACATCTATTTGCACAGTTAATTCATCCACCTTATTACGGATACTCCTTGCATTAAGACACAAAGCCTTCAGGCTTGTTTTTTTAACACCCTTTGTCCTTTTAGAATTTTGCTGTACAGTGGCCCTTTTTGTTCATTGCCTTGGGTTTCTCTGCCCTCCACTTTTCCTCATCTCCTTTCTGTCTTTTGCTTTTGTCTCCTTTTTGTTTCCCTCTGTCTCCCTGCATTGGTTCCCATCCCCCTGCCATATTAGTTTAACTCCTCCCCAGCAGCACTAGCAAACACTCCCCCTAGGACATTGGTTCCAGTCCTGCCCAGGTGCAGACCATCCGGTTTGTACTGGTCCCACCTCCCCCAGAACCGGTTCCAATGCCCCAGGAATTTGAATCCCTCCCTGCTGCACCACTGCTCAAGCCACGTATTCATCTGCGCTATCCTGCGATTCCTACTCTGACTAGCACGTGGCACTGGTAGCAATCCCGAGATTACTACTTTTTAGGGGTTACTTTTTAATTTAGCTCCTAGCTCCTTAAATTCGTTTCGTAGGACCTCATCCCTTTTTTTACCTATGTCGTTGGTACCAATGTGCACCATGACAACTGGCTGTTCTCCCTCCCTTTTTAGAATGTCCTGCACCTGCTCCGAGACATCCTTGACCCTTACACCAGGGAGGCAACATACCATCCTGGAGTCTCGGTTGCGGCCGCAGAAACGCCTATCTATTCCCCTTGCAATTGAATCCCCTATCACTATCGCTCTCCCACTCTTTTTCCTGCCCTCCTGTGCAACAGAGCCAGCCATGGTGCCATGAACTTGGCTGCTTCTGCCTTCCCCTGATGAGTCATCCCCCCCAACAGTACTCAAAGCAGTGTATCTGTTTTGCAGGGGGATGACCGCAGGGGACCCCTGCACTACCTTCCTTGCACTGCTCTTCCTGCTTGTCTTCCATTCCCTATCTGGCTGTGGACCCTTTATCTGCGGTACGACCAACTCGCTACACGTGCTACTCACGTCATTCTCAGCATCGTGGATGCTCCAGAGTGAATCCACCCTCAGCTCCAATTCCGCAACGCGGTCCGTCAGGAGCTGGAGGCGGATACACTTCCCGCACACGTAGTCGTCAGGAACACTGGAGTCGTCCCTGAGTTCCCACATGGTACAGGAGGAGCATAACACGTGACCGAGCTGTCCTGCCATGACTTAACCCTTAGATAAGCAACAACAATGCTAAAGTTTACTCATTGTTATAGAAGAGAAAAAAGAAAAACTACTCACCAATCACCAGCCAATCACTTACCCCCTTGGCTGTGACGTCACCTTTCTGTTTCTTTCTACTTCTTTTTTGCCTTCTCCCTGTAGCTGCACCGGCTCGCCTTTTATAGGCCTCACCAACGGACCTCCTCGACGCTGCTCCCGACTGTCGCCGCCGCCGATGAATTCGGCACTGTTAAAGCATGGCCCATTGTCACTTACAAGGACATCAGGCAGGCCGTGTGTGGCAAATGTGGCCCGTAGGCTTTCAATGGTGGCAGCGGACGTGCTTGCCAACATTATCACACATTCAATCCACTTGCAGTGCGCATCTACAACCACTAAAAACATTTTTTCCAAGAATGGGCCTGCATAGTCGACATGAACCCTAGGCCATGGTTTGGAGGGCCAAGACCATAAATTCAGTGGCACCTCCCTGGGTGCATTGCTTAACTGGGAACATGTATTACATTTGTGCACACAGGACTCTAAGTCTGCATCGATACTGGGCCACCACATGTGCGATCGGGCTATCGCTTTCATCATTACAATGCCTGGGTGGGTACTCTGGAGATCACTAATGAAAGTGTCCCTGCCCTTTTTTGGCATAACTACCCGATTACCCCATAAGAGGCAGTCTCCCTGTATAGACAGTTCATCTTTACACCACTGGTATGGCTTTATTTCTTCCTGCATCTCTAACGGGACACTAGACCAACTCCCATGGAGCACACAGTTTTTTACTAAGGACAGTAAGGGGTCCTGGCTCATCCAGGTTCTAATCTGTCGGGCGGTAACAGGTGATTGCTCACTCTCGAATGCTTCCATTACCATAACTAAGTCTGCAAGGCTGTGCCATCTCCACCCCGGTGATGGGCAATGGTAGCCTACTGAGAGCATCGGCACAGTTTTCTGTGCCTGGCCTGTGGCGGATGGCGTAGTTGTATGCGGACGTGAGCGCCCATCTCCGGATGCGGGCCAATGCATTCGTATTTATTCCCTTATTTTCAGAAAATAAACAGCATATGGTCGGTTTCCAATTCAAATTTGAGCCCGAACAGATATTGATGCATTTTCTTTACCCCGTAAACACACGCTAACACTTCTTTTTCGATCATACTGTAGACCCGCTCGGCCTTAAACAGAATTCTGGATGCATAAACAACCGGTTGCAATTTCCCAAATTCATTGGCTTGTTGCAATACACATCTGAGACCATAAGACGACGCATCACATGCTAGTACCAAACGTTTACATGGATCGTACAACACAAGCAATTTGTTTGAACATAACAGCTTCCTGGCTTTCTCAAAGGCATTTTCTTGGCTTTTACCCCATACCCATTTATCTCCTTTATGCAGTAAAGAGTGCAGGGGTTCTAACAATGTGCTAAGACCTGGTAAGATGTTACCAAAATAGTTCAGGAGCCCTAAAAACGACCGCAGCTCCATCACGTTCTGTGGTCTTGGTGCGTTTTTGAGTGCCTCTGTCTTCGAATCGGTGGGCCTGATGCCATCCGGCGCGATTCTTCTCCCCAGGAACTCCACTTCAGGTGCCAGGAAAATGCGCTTCGAGTGTATTAGTCTGAGCCCCCACACGATTAAGCCGACTAAGAACCTCCTCCAGGTTCTGCAGGTGCTCGACGGTGTCCCGACTTGTAACCAAGATATCGTCCTGGAAGACCACGGTGCGCGGGACCGACTTCAGCAAGCTTTCCATGTTCCTCTGGAATATCGCCGCGGCAGATCGAATCCCAAACGGGCATCTGTTGTAAACAAAAAGATCTTTGCTTTGTGCGTGTTGATGCAGGTGAGGCCTTTCGAAGATTCCTCCAGCTCCTGCAACATGTAGGCCAAGGTCAAGTCCAGCTCCGTGAACGTTTTCCCTCCAGCCGGCGTCGCAAATAGGTCATCTGCCTTTGGTAGCGGGTATTAATCATGCAGTGAGAAACAATTGATAGTTACTTTGTAATCACCACAGATTCTAATGGTGCCATCTCCCTTGAGGACTGGAACAATCAGACTGGCCCACTCATTGAATTCGATTGGCGAAATGATGCCCTCTCGTTACAGCCTGTCCAGCTCGATCTCCACCCTCTCTCTCATTATGTAAGGTACCGCTGTCACCTTGTGATGGATGGGTTGCGCACCTGGAATCAAATGGATCTGCACTTCTGCTCCTTGGAACTTCCCAATGCCTGGTTCGAACAGCGGGGAGAACTTGCTTAGGACCTGGGCATATGAGGTGTCGTCGATGGACGAAAGCGCTCGAACGTCGTCCCAGTTCCGGCGTATCTTTCCCAGCCAGCTCTACTGAACAGCATGGGGCTATCGCCCGGTACCACCCAGAGTGGTAAATCGTGCACCGCTCCATCGTAGGAGACCTTTACGGTAGCACTGCCAATTCCGGGAATCAGTTCCTTTGTGTACATTCTAAGTTTGGTACAAATGGGAGTCAGGATTGGCCATGAAGCCTTGTTGCACCACAACTTATCGAAAGTTTTTTTGCTCATTATGGACTGGCTTGCGCCTGTGTCCAGCTCCATGGACACCGGGAGTCCATTTAATTCAACCTTCAGCATTATCGGGGGACACTTTGTGGTAAATGTGTGCACCCCATATACCTCTGCCTCCTCGGTCTGAGGCTCTGGTTCATCATGATCCACCGTGTATCTGTTCTCCTCTGCAACATGGTGGTTTGCAGGATTAGCAGGGTTTGCAGCTCGCCTGCACATACATTGGAGGTGTCCCATTGTTCCACAGCCCTTGCAAACGTATCCTTTGAAGCGGCATGAATGGAATCGATGATCACCCCCGCAGCGCCAACAAGGTGTTAATTGCCTTGTATTCACCACCCTTTATGGTGGACTCAGTCATCTGCGGACGTGCAGCTACAGGCGTGTAAGGCCTGCCATGTACATTTCGATTCAAAAACAACGTTACTTTGTTCACAGTACTTGCAGCAGCACTCGTGTGCTGAGAAATTTGTTTGGTAGTGTCACTGGTGGCGATAAGCGCCTGGGCTATCGCTGTGACTTTACTCAAGGTTGGGGTCTCTACAGCCAAAAGTTTGCGGTATTACTTCATGGTCAATGCCAAGTACGAAAAAGTCCCTGAGCATGTGCTCCAAGTGTCCTTCAAATTCGCAATGTCCTGCAAGGCGCCTTAGCTCGGCGACGTAGCTTGCCACTTCCTGGCCTTCAGACCTCTTGTACGTGTAGAACCGATACCTCGCCTTCAAACACTTTCCTTCGGGTTTAGATGCTCCCGGACGAGTGAGCACAACTCATCGTATGACTTGTCTGTGGGTTTTGCTGGAGCGAGCAGGTTTTTCATGAGGCCATACATTGGTGCCCCGCAAATGGTGAGGAGGATCGCCCTTCGTTTGGCAGCGTTCCCTTCTCCTTCCAGCTCGTTGGCCACGAAGTATTGGTCAAGTCGCTCCACGAAGGTTTCCCAATCATCTCCCTCCGAAAATTTCTCCAGGATGCCCACAGTTCCCTGCATTGTTGCATTGGGGTTCGTCATCTGTATCTCGTCGCCAGTTGTTATGTCTTGGATAAGGAGTCAGACTAGATACTGTAAGCTCAAAGTAAGTGTGACCGTAGTCCTTTATTACAGATCTCAGAGTGCCTCTCCAGCCTGTGAGGCCTCCTTATATACAGGTGCTCCCAAGGGATTGTGGGATCCCTTGGGACTCCAGGGGATAAGCCCTCTGTGGTTAGACATGGTAATTACAGGTTTACATACATAACAGACATCTCCAGAACCCTGGGAAGAAACCAAAGAGTAGGGTCAACTTGATCCAGAAACTCACCGGATCCACATGGGGAGCAGACGTTCAAACCCTCCATATGGCAGCACTCGCCCTGGTGTACTGTAAAGCGGAATACTGTTCTCCGGCATGGCTATCAAGTCCGCATGTCAAATCCGTTGATGTCCAGCTGAACTGTACTATGATAATTACCACCAGTGCGTTTTTATCAACACCAACACCTTGGCTGCCCGTGCTTGCAAACATCGCATCACCAGACCTATGCCACGAATATGCAGTCTCCGGAGAATACAACTGCTATCCCAGCAAAGACATGCTGATCCAACTTGAACAACCTACCAGCAACCCGTCTCAAATCTAGAAGGCCATTATGGACCGTCGCCAAAGCCCTTCAGCGATCTCCCCTCAGCCTTGATGACCGATGGCGAAATGCTTGGAAGAACTGCGACGTACGGAATGGATTCCTTACCGAGAATCCCACAGTACAACCTGAAGGATCAAACCTTCCTCGCAAACAGTGGACAACCATCAACCGCCTCAGAACTGGTCACGGTCGATGCTGCCACCTTCTCCATAGGTGGAAGATTAATGCCTCTCCATCATGTGACTGTGGAGCTCCTAATCAGACCCTGGGGCACATCATTGAGCACTGCCCTCAGAGGGAATTCGCAGGCAGCCTACAAGATATCCACGCTGTTACACCGGGAGCTTTGGCCTGGGTATCTGACTTAGATATTGACATTTGATTTACTTTGCTACCACCATACGAAAGAAGAAGATGGAAGAATATAATGATTTTCTAAAATGCAAAATACAAATGCTGGACCTGGACAACATCTCACATTCCGAGAGCTCACTGAATGAGAAACAGTTACCAGGTGCCTTAGTAACAAGACTCATTACGCTCTTGACTCCCAAACAGAAGGCGACAAGCTTGAGCCGAGGATTCCAAGGGTTGCTTGTCACTCAAGCCGGCCTTGCTTAGGGGAAATCACACCAGTTCTCAACTTACCATTTCGAAAGCACTCTTTATACAAAGAAAAACATGTCAGGGATATTTAGAGGGTGGGCAAGGAAAGGTGAACACTGTGCAGGAGAAAAAAAGGAAACAGAGACTTGGGACGGGGCCAAAAGTACACCCACTCCACCCGCTTGGATAATGAGTTTAGATAGAAATTAATGGTGACTTATAGGAAGATAAATTTGACTTGATAATGGCCCAGCATTTGCTGAAGTGGGGCATCTCACAGCGAGCACTGTGAGTTGGGTTGCTTTCCTCACCTTTCAATTCCAATTATTTTAGCACCGCAAACTGCTGCAAGTGCTAATTGATAATGGCGTAGCGAGGTCAGCGGGGCATCTGGGACCTCGGTGAATGATAGGACCAACAGTCTATCCCCATAACCAATGAGATTTAAGGATGAAGAAAGAGAGCAAAGGACGGAGAAGGAAATAGGGTGAATTAGAGTCAAATTAGATAATGAGCAAGAAATAAAGAGAGGGAAAGGAAGATTGGATTAAGAGAGAGAGAGAAAAAATCCGACAAAGGAAAAGTAAGAAAAAAATTTAAAAATTTTAAAACTGAAAATTTAAAATGCTCCAGAAACAATTTACTACCGGCAGGAGTGAGACTCCATAGTCTCAATTGTTGCCTTTCTGGGCCTCCAGGGTTGATTGGCATATCAGAATCATAAATCACCCCATTAACAGAGTCCTTACACCATGAAATAGCAGCCCTAACTCTCTGCAGTGAATTTAATTCGTACTTACGGATCAAATCCAGAATTTCCTCAACACTCACGGGGAGGTTGACACTGAGGTATAGTTTGTGCAAGACTAACGGTGGAGCAGCACAATTTGTGACGATTCATAACTCACGCCATGACTCTTCCTTGCCCTAAGTTGCTGAATTTTTTTACGCAATAATAACACCGTGCGCGGTGAACTCGCCGTTATTTTGCCAGCAATTCCAGGCCAACATTTCTCACTAATGTTTTCTCATTGACTTTTCTCTTTCTGAAGCACCTGTACCAGCTGAAGAAACCGCTCCCGGATCCTCCCTCAAGGTTCTGACAGTTCCTCCCAAAATCCCGACCTCTACCACCTAGAAGGACAAGGGTAGCAGACGCGTGGGAACATCACCAACTCCAAGTTCCCCTCCAAGCTGCACACCATCCTGACTTGGAAATATATCGGCCGTTCCTTCATCGTTGCTGGGTTAAAATCCTGGAACTCCCTCCCTAACAGCACTGTGGGAGTACCTTCATCACACGGACTGCAGCGGTTCAAGAAGGTAGTTCACCACCACCTTCCCAAGGGCAATTAGGGATGGGCAATAAACGCTGGCCTCGCCAGCGACGCCCACATACCATGAATGAATAAAACAATTGCTGCTCTGAAGCCCAACTATATAGGAGGAAAAATGAGCTGAGAAGATACAGCTCGGTTTTTCAGTTCCGGTGGCATGTCTGAGTTTTAATGAAGCTCCTGCCACATATGTCATAAAAATTTGGAATTTTATTATTTACTAGGACTCAATTTATTCATCATAGAGTGGAGGGGGGGGGGGGGGAGTGCTATGAAACATCTTATCTGATGGCCTGCTTAAAGGGCCTTTTAAAAATACTTGAGTATCCTATTAATTCACATGTAGCTTTCAGAAGTCAAGGCGTTAAAAAGTGCTGTCTGCTTATTGATACACATATATTCGTAGCTACAAGAAACATAAGCACAATATATTGTTACATCACCCTTCGCAGGAAGTCTGGCTCAACTCTCAGGCTCAGTCAACCCTCCAGATCCATATCATGACACTCTAACGAACAAGAGATTGCTTGACAGGCATGCTTGACTAGATGTCACGCTCCGGGCAACAGCAGAGAAATGGATGATGCAGAACATTTGATCTCAGTAAATATGGAAGCAGGAAGTTAGACAAGGGTTGGCAGGTAACCGTAGCTGGGGATGCTATAGGAATTGCCCTGTGGTTAGAAGCCATCCAACAAAAGGACCTTAGGGGGACAGACAGCAGTCAGATAGGGTTACACGCAGCTTTAATGGCTGAGCACTTAGAAGTGAAAATGTCATTCAGCAACGAGCAGTATCATTGAGGGAGAGTCAGAGATCCAGTGTGGCTAAGTACATTCGGAATTCTTTCTTAATCTTACACTTTAAAAAGGAATGCTGAATCCACTCTTACTCCACCACTAACTGGCCAACATTAACCAGGAATAACCAAGCACTTCTGTCAAACAAACACTTTATAACTCTTAGTTCCACACAAAGACTGGAGTAAAATCAACGACTGTCTTTTTCTTTTCATACTATGTTCTCTCCTTCTCCCCTCCTCTCCTGAAGGTATGAGTTGAGGTCGAAGGTCGCCCATGATCTTATCGAGTGGTGGAGCAAACTCGAGGGGCCGAATGGCCTACTCCTGCTCCAGTGTTCTTATGACTCAGGGCGACCAGCCATTTTGGTGCCTCACTCATGCACTCGGTGTATTCCTCCTTCTGTGAACTTCGACAGTGATTCTGAGGTTTCCCATATCTCTTCCCACCGGCTCATGATCCCCCCCCACTCCCCTATTAACGTAAACGGGCAGAAAATTACGGGTTGCCTAGTGCAGGAGCGTCAAACCCGGACCTGAGTGTCGTCAGGCAACTTCACCATGGGAAGCATCATAGCCGACCTCAATTCTATTCACTCACACACACACATGCAGCAGAGGTCCAAGTACAGCACTCAGGAGCAAGAACCCTGGTTCAATGAGGAGTGTAGAAGAACATGCCAGGAGCAGCACCAGGCGTACCTAAAATAAAGGTGCCAACATATGACTATATGGTAACCAGCGGAAGCAGCATGCTATAAACAGAGCTAAGCGATCCCACAACAACAGATCAGATAAAAGCTCTGCAGTCCTGCCATATCCAGTCGTGAATGGTGGTGGACAATTCAACAACGAATGAGAGAATGAGGCTCCATGTATATCCCCATCCTCAATGACGGCGGAGCCCAGTACATGAATGCAAAAGACAAGGCCGAAGCATTCGCAACCGTCTTCTGCCAAGCGGATGATTCATCATGGCCTCCTCCTGAGGTCCCCACCATCACAGAAGCCACATTCACACCATGTGATATTAAGAAACAGCTGAGCATACTGGATACAGTAAAGGCTCCTGGCTGTAGTGCTGAGGAATCCAGAACGAGCAGTGCCTCTAGCCAAGCTGTTCCAGTACAGCTACAACACTGGCATCTACCCGACAAAGGGGAAAACTGCCCAGGTATGTCCTGTCCACAAAAATTAGGACAAATCCATTCTGGTCCACCCCATCTGCCTACTCTCAATCATCAGCAAAGCGACGGAAGGTGTCGTCAACAGTACTATCAAGCGGCACTTACTCACCAATAACCTGCTCACCGATGGTCAGTTTGGGTTTCCCCAGGACTGCTTGGCTCCAGACCTCATTACAGCCTTGGTCCAAACATAGAGAAAAGAGCTGAATTCCAGAAGTGAGGTGAGAGTGACTGCCCTTGACATCAAGGCAGCATTTGACCGAGTGTGGCATCAAGGAGCCCGAGTAAAATTAAAGTCAATGGGGATCGAGGGAAAACTCGCCACTGGCTGGAGTCATACCTAGCACAAAGGAAGATGGTTGTGGTTGTTGGAGGTCAATCATCTCAGCCCCAGAACATCGCTGCAGGAGTTTCTCAGGCCAGTGTTCTAGGCCCAACCATCTTCAGCTGGGTCATCAATGATCTTCGCTCCATCATAAGGTCAGAAGTGGGGATGTTCGCTGATGATTACACAGTGTTCACTTCCGTTTGCAATAGATCAGATAATGGAGCAGTCCATGCTCCCATGCACCAAGACCTGTAGACGTGGGCGCCGGAGGGACTGGAGTGCATCATCACCCCCGGCAACCAAATTTTAATTTGATTTATGTTTCTGGCTAAAAGTTAATAGGTTTAATTGTTGGTTTTAGTGCCTCCTGTTAATAAGGGGGCACTTGATTGATGGTTTCAACTAAAATGGTTGTAGACCTGTTGATTGTGCCCTTAAAAAAAGGGGCACTTGATTTAAAAGTTTGACAAAAATAGTTGCAGCAAGACCTGGACAACATCTAGGCTTGGGCTGATAAGTGTCAAATAACCTTCACACCACACTCGTGCCAGGAAATGACCATTTCAACAAAATAAAGTTCAACCAGCTTCCCTTGACATTACCATCGTCAAATCACCCACCATCAATATCCCTGAGGATCACCACTGACCAGAAAACCTAACTGGGCCAGCCACAAAAATACTGTAGCTACAAGAGCAGATCAGAAGCTGGGTATTCTACAGCAAGTGACTCACCTCCTGAATCCCCAAAGCCTTTCCACCATTTACCAGGCACAAGTCAGGAGTGTGATGGAATACTCTCCACTTGCCTGGATGAGTGCAGCTCCAACAACACTCAAGAAGCTCGACATCATCCAGGACCATGCAGCCCACTTGATCAGCACCCCATCCACCACCTTAAACATTCACTTCCTCCACCACCGGCGCACCGTAGCTGCAGTGTGCACCATCTACAAGATGCACTGCAGCAACTCGCCAAGGCTTCTTCGACAACAACTCCCAAACCCATGCCACCTGTAAGGATAAGGGCAGCAGGCACATGGGAACACTACCACTGCCAAGTTCCCCTTCAAGTCACACACCATCCTGACTTGCAAATATATTGCCGTTCCTTCATCGTCGCTGGGTCAAAATCCTGGCACTCCCTCCCTAACAGCACTGTGGGAGCACCTTCACCACACGGACTGCAGCGGTTCAAGAAGGCAGCTCACCACCACCTTCTCAAGGGCAATTAGGGATGGGCAATAAATGCTGGCCTCGTCAGAGACGCCCACATCCCAGGAATGAATACATTAAAAACATTTTTTTTTAATTAAAAATATTTTGTTCAGACTTTGCAAAATATTCTAGAATCAGAAAAATTCTAAAGGAGCTGCCATTGCCAGGATAATGAAGAGACTGACCTGATGTGAGCAGGATTATTTTTTAATATATCTTCTTATAGGGTTAAAGTAAATTCCATTAAATTGAGCAGGGTGAGTGAGATGCAATCTTCTGTGAGAGGAAACAAAATCTGTTGCAGTCCGCTGAAATAAAGCAACGGCATTAATATGAAAAGCTGAAAAGCCCTTAAAATTTGTATATACATGATTGGGGAACTCTTGAAGTGTATTTGTTAATCTGTATTCATTACTACTGCTGTAGAGGGTCATGCTCTCCATCTGACATACTCATTACTGCACGCCATGCTCCTAAGACCCTTTATTACGCTTCATGTAGTGTATTTAGTAAACTTCATTCTATTTTTGGACGTGCTCTGTTTTGTCTCACTGTGTGATTTTGTGGATTTCGTATTCCTGTTCATATTCCGGGGACTTGAGCACAAAACAATCCAGGCTGACACTCCCAGTGCAGTGCTGAGGGATCGCTGCACTGTTGGAGGTGCCGACTTTCAGATGAGACGTTAAACCGAGTCCCCGTCTGCCCTCTCTGGTGGACGCAAAAGATCCCGTGGCACTAATTTGAAGAACAAGGGAGTTATCCCCGGTGTCCTGGCCAATATTTATCCCTCATTCAACATAACAAAAACAGATTATCTGGTCATTATCACATTGCTGTTTGTGGGAGCTTGCTGTGTGCAAATTGGCTGCTGCGTTTCCTACATCACAACAGTGACTGCACTTTGAAAAGTACTTCATTGGTTGTAAAGTGCTTTGGGACATCCGGTGATCGTGAAAGGTGCTATTTAGCACTTTTAATGTAGTAAAATGTCCCAAGGCGCTTCACAACAGTGTTACAGACAAACACAAATTTGACACCGAGCCACAGAAGAAATTAAGGCAGATGATCAAAAGCTTGTTTAAAGAGGCCGGTTTTAAAGGAGGAAAGAGAGGTAGAGAGGCAGAGAATTTTAGGGAGGGAGTTCCAGAGCTTGGGGCCCAGGCAGCTGAAGACACGGCCACCGATGGTTGAGCAGTCATAATGAGGGATGTTCAAGAGGCCAGATTTTGAGGAGCGCAGATATCTTGTGGGGTTGTGGGGCTGAAAAAGATTACAGAGATAGGGAGGGGCAAGTCCGTGGAGTGATTTGTAAACAAGGATGAGAATTCTGAAATCGAAGCGTTGTTTAACTGGGAGCCAATGTAGGTCAGAAAGCACAGGGGTGGTGGGTGATCGTGACTTGGTGCAGGTTAGTACACTCAGTTTTGGATGACCTCAAGTTTACATAGTGTGGAATGTGGAAGGCCGGCCAGGAGTGAGTTGGAGTAGTCAAGTCTAGAGGTAACAAAGGCATGGATGAGGGTTTCAGCAGCAGAAGAGCGGAGGCAGGGGCGGAGGCGGGCAATGTTATGGCAATGAAAAAAGGTGGTTTTAGTTATGCTGCGGATATATGGCTGGAAACTAATTTCAGGGTCAAATATGACACCGAGATTGCGAACAGTCTTGTTGACCCTCGGATTGATGCTAGGGATAGGGATGGAGTCAGTGGTTAGGGAACGCAGTTTGTGGCGGGGACCAAAGTAAATGGCATTGGTATATATATATCTGAGGCATTTCTTTTTCCTATTTCTTGCCACTTCTGTTAGTGAAGCAGGCTGCCTTACCAATGTTAAGGTTCTCTGACAATAAATAGGGTAATTGTAACTGAACGGAAAGCAAGCATGGCTGTAATCGATATATCGGTACAAATGAAGAAAGGGCACAGTAAGTGCAGACACTGAGAAGCACAGGAGTAGGTTTTGTGCATCTTAAAGCTGTACTATATGAACTAATATAACACATAATGTTACATTAGACTTGATCATGGTAATATTTAATATAAAGAATGTCATGAAATAATGAAGTTAGGTAAATGATTCTGTTAGAAAAACAAACTTGCAGATATCAAATCGCTGGAAAGGCAGGGTAATGCCAGCCCCATTGTTATGCCGATGTAAAGCCTGGGATAAAACTGGGCAAATTGGGTGTGGTACGTAATCCATGAATGAATCGATGTTTTTGTCTGAAATGGATTAATTCTCTCCGCAATTAAGTTAAATTCAGTCTTCTCAAGAAGAATACAGGTTCTCACGAAACAACTCAATTTCTGGTCTGACTGCTCTGTGCAGCATTGTTTGTGTAAGCTCCAAGTCAAACAGATAAGAGACTATAGTCTGGATTTTCCCTGTTGGACAGCAGCCAAATATTAGTATAATGAGGTCTATGCAATCACCAGAGTCATCATTGAGCACGCAGTTGGAATGTTGAAGGCCTGCGTCATGTGTCTAGATCAGTCTGCAGATGTCTTGCGATATAGTCTGGTATATTGTCTGCATATTGTATATTGTCCCATGGTTGTGCACTGCCTGCTGTGCAAAGAGGCCGTGGAGGAGGGAGACCCCCAAAAGAAACATGGACATCAACCGAAGGAGCAGGAGCAGCCTGAGGCAGTTGCAGTTAACCAATCACCAGCTGCAAGACACATTGACCCGGAATTTGCTGTCAGCGGCAAAACAATAATGGTGAAAACTTTAGCTTTCTCGGCCTTAATTTGATCGCAGCGCTGCCCAAAGGGGATTCCCAGTATAGAACAACAGTGATGTCATCCCCACCGACACCTGGGAATCCCTGGCCCAAAACTGCCCAAAATGGAGGAAAAGCATCCGGGAAGGCGCTGAACACCTCGAGTTTCTTCGCCGCAAGCAAGCTGAAGCCAAGCGTCGACAGCGGAAGGAGCACACGGCAACCCAGGCCCCCTACCCACCCGTTCCTTCAACCACCGGTTGCCCCACCTGTGACAGAGACTGTAGGTCCCGCATTGGAGTCTTCAGTCACCTGAGAACTCATTTTTAGTGTGGAAGCAAGTCATTCTCGACTCCGAGGGACTGCCTATGTTGAGTGCTCGGGAGGGAGAGAGAGGGTGTGATTTTTTTTTATATTCATTCACGGGAAGTGGGCAAGGCCAGCATTTATTGCCCATCCCTAATTGCCCTTGAGAAGGTGGTGGCGAGCCCCTTTCTTGAAACGCTGCAGTCCATGTGGTGAAGGTGCTCCCACAGTGCTGTTAGGGAGGGAGTTCCAGGATTTTGACCCAGCGACGATGAAGGTGATATATTTACAAGTCAGGATGGTGTGTGACTTGGAGGGGAATGTGGAGGTGATGGTGTTCCCATGCGCCTGCTGCCCTTGTCCTTCTAGGTGGTAGAGGTCGCGGGTTTAGAAGGTGCTGCCGAAGAAGCCTTGGCAAGTTGCTGCAGTGCAACTTGTAGATGGTACACACTGCAACCACGGTGCGCCGGTGGTGGGGGGAGTGGATGGGGTGCCAATCAAGCGGGCTGCTTTGTCCTGGATGGTGTCGAGCTTCTTGAGTGTTGTTGGAGCTGCACTCATCCAGGATTGATGGTGTGCGTTCTATTGCGCTGGTAGAACGGGATGCATCGCTGCCTGCCTCATCAACCCTGGGAACTTCTGAAGAAGGAAAAGAGGTTAGGAAGGTTTCTGGAGGAATGGAGCTCACACAGCACTTTCAGCAGAAGGAGCAACATGAGCATTTCTTGATCTGGTTCACTGACAATTAATGCAGAGTGCATTGGGAAGAGAAGGAGAAATACAAAGTCATGTCATGGAATCAAAGAACTTTACAGCCAGAGGCCATTTGACCTACCATGTCTGTGCTAGCTGTTTACTAACCCCAATCTCTCCCCATAGCCCTGTCTCTTCCTCTGCTTCAAATATTTATCCAATTTTCACAGATGTAATTGTCTTTGCTTCAACTATTCCTTTGGCAAAGCATTTCACTTATTGCATAAAAACATTCTCCCAACATCTCTCCTCCCTCTCTTAGTGAGCATTTTAAATTGTTGACTCTTTATCAGTGACTTCGTAATCCGAAGAAATAATCTTTCCCTAGCTACCCTATGAAAAGCCTTCATACTTTTAAAATCATCTATTAAGTTTGCTCCTAACCTTCTCTAAACCAATGTTAATCATCCCAGTAGCTTGACTCTCCACATAAGTGTAGTTTCCCAATCCTGGCATCATGCTGGTGAGTCGATGTTGTATTCTCTCTGACTTTAATACCCAAACATGCACAGAGGACTCTAACTCAGGCCAATGCTCTGGCACATTCTCTCTAAACCCCTCCAACTTGCCTCCGTTGCTCAAAAGCCTCCTCAGAATTTCCCTTTTTAATCTTACATTGATCAACACCCCATCATAGCACTATTCCTCCATTTCTACCATTCTCCAGTCTTCCTGCCTCTCTGAATTATTTAGGGATATTGAGTAGATTTTCAGGTGCAGGCCATTTGAGGGCAGATCTGGGACCGGGCAGGATACACCAAAAAGAACACTTTCAGAGTTTTTATTACATTAACGACACGATTTGTGTGTCGCTGTCAGTTTGGCCATCCTTGGCACCAACCATGACCTCTCTTCCCAGGATCTGCATGACTCCTTCCTCAAAGACGGTGAGAGATCACAGATTTTGATCCCCACCATCTGTGGCTAACCTCTCCCAGCGGACTGGCTATTCTTTAAAAAAAATTGCAAAAAAATTGCTGTTCCAATGACATGCAACTCATAATAAGGTCTGGTGACTAGTGCACGCGACAAGCAACGACTTGTGTGTATGGGATCTGTGAGGTGAAAGGTTGTGGGAGGGGTTGGAAAAGGTGACATGCTACCTCGGTCTTCGATGGAAAACTATTTAAGCACTTTAACACAGCGGGTTTGGAAGTGGCAGAAAAGCTTAGTTCAGTTCATTCCTGGAAGGTGTGGGATGACTTCTCTTACCTTGCCTGACCTAGTCAGGTCATTAAACGTTCTGGACCAATGAGTGGTCTTATGCCAAATGTTGCAATTGGCACTGACTATTCTGGCTACCTCCTTCCAGTTCTCTGTTACAGATCTCCTTCAGTCTCTCCTTTCATCCATTCCAAAGACAACCGCCGCAGCTCCCTCGCCCCACAACCCACCCCATCATAAGCCTGAAGCAGCACTTTAACGTCGGCATCCACAGTGTGAAGGAAGAAGGGAGTTCTGTGCCCAACAACATTCCTCTCCCAACATTGTTGCATGAAGCATTTCTGACCAGCATAACAAACAAAGGGCTGGATTTTCGGTCTTCTGCCACCCCTGTTAGTGTCACGAAGGGGCGCCAATGGTGGCGGTAAGCACTTCCAGGCAGGCGGCCAGCTCCCAGCGCCCCGTCGGCACATTTGGTGCCGGTTTCAAGGGGGCCACGGAGCATTACTGCCTAGAAGTGGCGAGCCGGTGTGCAACGCCCCTGGTTGCAACACCAGCTCAATATTTGGATTGCGCCCGACTCATAGCACTGCATAGCGCCTCCTGCTGGGACCGCCTGTGAAAGCTGGCGTTCCGAGCTGCAGCAGCCGCAGTGAGGTAAATAATGTCGATCTCAGGTAAGTGTGATTGTATCTGATTTTTTTTTTGCGATTTATATTGCGATGGCGTGAGTTATGTATTGGGAATGTTTTTGGTGGGCTTTTTTCAGTTTTCCCCCCCCGAACCCTCTCTTTGGGCGCTCCGAGGCCGGCTGTTTAGCTCGGGATTTTCACTTGCTCAGCCGGCCTAGCGCCCTGAGAGAGGTGTGTAACGCCTCCCTTAGCGCTCCACCCCACACTCAGGGCCCAGCTGATGACTTTTGCTGCATCAGTAGCAAACCATTTGCCGGCGCAAAATTTACCGCTCCGCCCGGGAGAACGCCGCAACAGATGCGCGACCAAATTTCTCCCCCAAAGTTTTGAGATATGGCCCTTTTAAGTTGTTACAAGCCTTTAAGTCCCGCAGCAGTCAAACGCCTGCTGACAAGCCTTTCCTACATTTGGAACTCATCTTAAATTATACTGACCCAAGAAATTGCTATAGGGGTCAGTGCTTGGACCATCAGGCAGACAGATGTCCCATCCCAATACTTCTGGCAGAGATCGGGTCTCTGTGGAAAATCCAGGTTTATGGAACATCGGAACAGGAGCAGGCCATTCAATTCGATCATGGTTGATCTGCACCTCCGCTCTATTTAACCGCCTTAGCTCCATATCCCCTGATAGCCTTACCAAACAATATATGTGGAACTAGGAAAGGGTATTCAACACACTGAGCCTTTTTCTCCCAAGACACCAAGTATATATCAATATCGTCGTGGGTTCTCTCCCTATTTTTGACTTCCACAATAAAGCCCGTAACCACAGTGAGCCCTTATGTGAAGAGAAAATATTGTGAAGTTCGTCCTCAACGCTGACACCAGCTGAATGAAAAACTCCTGTGCATCAATCATTCTTCAACCCCAGCATATGTGTTGAGTTTCTTTAAATAAAATGAAATTTTTCCCCTGATTTAATGTTAGAGAATGCAGAGTAAATCAGGTGATGTCACCAGAGCTTTGGGATATCATCATTATAAAGATCTGACATCTCCTTCCAAGTTCTCGGACCACACAATGAGGACATTTTTGTTCCAGCAATAGGTACATAAATGTCTCCATGAGCGAAATTAAGCAAATAACTAAGCTGTGGCTGGCCTCACAAGTGGACATATTTCACATGTTCTTCCCAATAGACCACACACATACGAAATATCACTTAAGGTTTGGCTTGTGCTTTTCATGACATCGCAAGCACGGAAAAATTACAGTGATTAAATTTAACTCTGCAGTTCATAGTTTACACTTTCAATACGATTATATTTATTAGAAGATTTATCGAGCCTGGCTGATAAAACCTTCATCTGGAGAAGACAATATGTGAGTAATCCGTTTCATTGTGCTACTTCTTGCACTGCTAAAGTGCAACATCCCCACTGACACCTGGGAGTCCCTGGCCAAAGACCGCCCTAAGTGGAGGAAGTGCATCCAGGAGGGCATTGAGCACCTCGAGTCTCATCGCCGAGAGTGTGCAGAAATCAAGCGCAGGCAGCGGAAAAAGCATGCGGCAAACCAGTCCCACCCACCCTTTCCCTCAACGACTATCTGTCCCACCTGTGACAGGGACTGTGGTTCTCGTATTGGACTGTTCAACCACCTAAGGATTCATTTTTAGAGTGGAAGCAAGTCTTCCTCGATTCCGAGGGACTGCCACTGATGATGATCTTGCACTGTCACAATTAGCCATAATGTGACAGTATTTTTGGCTCCGATGGGGTAAGTTACTGGCTGCTGTCTTGCTGGTCGAGGTACACGTGGGGTTAAAAAAATCCAGGTTCGCTTGTGAAAAATGGCCATCCCATTCAAAACACAACAGTTCAGGATATGAACAGGTTGTCTATCTGGCACGTGTAATTGACAATTTTCTGGCTGATTCCATGGACAAGTATATTCCAAAATGTTGCTGCAATCAGGTGATCATTGGATTGTTCCTGCCTCAATCAGGTGGGACAGGAGAGCTTAGTCTCAGGCAGGTAGACAAGCAATTCTGTTCAAAGACCAGTGTTCTGGATCTTTTGGAAGCAGGCACTTGATTCATAACATCTGATGTAGGATTTGCTACTGGTACTCTACTTGTAACAAGACTACCTGAGTCATCAGAAATAATTGAATCGTTCTAACTTTCAACTCCTTCCACATCTGTAGGTAAATATGATCAACATGAACAAACCTAACCTTTCAATGATCAAACATTTTGACCATATTTACGAAAGGATATACTTGCTTTGGAGGCAATTCAGAGAAGGTTCACTAGGTTGATTCCGGGGATGAGGGGGGTTGACTTATGAGGAAAGGTTGAGTAGGTTGGGTCTCCATTCATTGGAATTCTGAAGAATGAGAGGTGATCTTATCGAAACGTATAAGATTATGAAGGGGCTTGACAAGGTAGAGAGGATGTTTCCACTGATGGGGGAGTCTAGAACTAGAGGGCATGATCTTAGAATAAGGGGCTGCCCATTTAAAACAGAGGTGAGGAGAAATTTCTTCTCTCAGTAGGTTGTAAATCTGTGCAATTTGCTGCCTCAGAGAGCTGTGGAAGCTGGGACATTGAATAAATTTAAGACAGAAATAGACAGTTTCTGAAATGATAAGTGAATAAGGAGTTATGGGGAGCAGGCGGGAAGTGGAGCTGAGTCCATGATCAGATCAGCCATGATCTTATTGAATGGCGGAGCAGGCTCAAGGGGCCGTATGGTCTACTCCTGTTCCTATTTCCTATGTTCTTATAAATATTTGCGAGGGCCACATATCTTCACTACTCTTCCTGGTAATCACTTTAACCATTTATGGTGATGGTTCTTCACTCTAACCTTCTGATTCAGTTTCATACTCTCTCTCTTACTCTACCTCTATCATGATTCTCTTTCTGTCTTAATTGTTTCTCTTCTACTGACAGTGCCAAGTTCGGCTTTAACAACAAGAACCTGGTTCATGGCTGTCATTTGAGAAGCAACTCTGCTGGTGTTCTACCAGGAGTTGCATGAGCAGTATTACGATAAGTAATTAGACATTTTGCTAGTTTATGGTCCAATGACAACTGCCGTTTCTTTGGATTTGGATCCAACATCTGTTTGATGAGGGCACATTTTACAATTTGTACCATGTGCTCTGCTGCACCATTTGAAGCAGGGCGATATGGAGGAACTTTGGTATGTTTCACACCAATTCTACTCATGAACTGTGCAAATTCTTCTGAACAAAATTGTGGCCCATTATCAGACACAATTTCTTCTGGGAGGCCATATGAAGAAAACAGTCTTCGCAAATTGTCTAGTGTTTTACTTGTTATTTTCCACATCAGAAACACCTCTACCCACTTCATAGAAAACATAGAAAATAGGTGCAGGAGTAGGCCATTCGGCCCTTCAAGCCTGCACCACCATTCGATAAGATCATGGCTGATCATTCCCTCAGTACCCCTTTCCTGCTTTCTCTCCATACCCCTTGATCCCTTTAGACATAAGGGCCATATCCAACTCCCTCTTGAATATATCCAATGAACTGGCATCAACAACTCTCCGCAGCAGAGAATTCCACAGGCTAACAACTTTGAGTGAAGAAGTTTCTCCTCATCTCAGTCCTAAATGGCCTACCCCTTATCCTAAGACTGTGTCCCTTGGTTCTGGACTTCCCCAACATCGGGAACAATCTACCCGCATCTAACCTGTCCCGTCCTGTCAGAATCTTGTATGTTTCTATGAGATCCCCTCTCATCCTTCTAAACTCCAATGTATAAAGGCCCAGTTGATCCAGTCTCTCCTCATATGTCGAATGACTATCAATCATAATGAATAATTGCTGTCCTTCTAGCTCAGCAAAATCTACATGTAACCTTTGCCACATCCTGGGAGGCCATTTCCATGGCTGTAATGGTACTGAGGATGGTTTCTTGCTTACCAATTGACATGTTGTATACTGACTAAAGATATACTCTATATCTTTATCTAAACCTGCCATCATCAGTAACTGAATGCAAAACTCTTGGTCAAGCGCATTCCCAGGTGCTGGTCATGAAGATCTCCTAACAATTTTGGGATAACTACTCTTGCACCCCACATGATACAATTTTTATCCACTGATAATTCATTCCTATGAATGAAGTATGGATGAATATCTTCCTCTGATACCTAGTTACCCAACCATTTGCTATATAATCATATAACTTTGACATAACTGGGTCATGTTTGGTTGCTCTACCAATCTCTTCAGCAGTTCATCAATGTATGAAAAATAGAACACTTCTTCCCTATAGGGTGTAACTTGGGATGGGGATGGCAACCTGGACATAGCATCAGCATTACTTAGATCTACTTTAGAGATAGTGTTCTCAGTTTCTAGTCTTTTGAGTTGTTGCTCATCTTTCTCCTTGAGTGTGTATGGTACGGGACGTGATTTGCAGTAAACTGGTATTGCGTCCTTCTGCACTCTGGTACTCACCATGAACTCTTGGATCGGACTGCCTGATTTGCAGAACATCTTCAGATACTGCTTGATGACATCATCTTTCGATGCAAATCTCATTTCAACGTGAAAAATCACATTCCAATCCAGCTTCAGTGATCCCAACCAATTTCTACCTATCAAGGCAGGCTTGTCTCCTGCTATTACTATGAGAGGAAAGCTCTGAAACTGATCCTTGTATTTCACAGATGTGGTGATACATCTTACAACAGGGATTTGCTCTCCTGAGTAGCCTCGCTAGAGAAGCTCTATCTTCGATTTCTCCAGTGGAAAATCACGCAACTAGTCGAGATATAGCGATTCTGGTACTACACTCACGGATTCACCAGTGTCAATTTCCATGGGTATCTTGGTTCCCGCAATGTCTACTTGGATGACGATACTTCGCAAATTGCTATGAGATACCTTTGTGTTCCTGATGACATGTATCACCAGAACCTCCTTGTCATGTTGCTTCTCTTCAATGCTATGTTGTGCCTGCCGATTTCTACTCCTAGCATTGAAAGTTGATTTACTCTTCAGTCGGCATGCCTTTGCAAGATGCCCTGTTTTCTTGCAGCAGAAACACTCTGCCTTCACATATGGGCAGCTTTGAGCAATGCATTGTCCCAGGCACTGATAGCATGACATAGTATTGTTACCTTGGTCAGTTGCTGAGACCTTGGGGTCCAACTGCCTTTTTCTTTTAACCTGCAGGCGATTCACCTCGGTTGTCTGATGACTGGAAATGGCGCAAAATTCTCGGGAGTATTGGTCGGCCATATCCATTGACATAGCTGTCTGACACGCTAAATCAAAAGTCAAGTTAGGAGTTGTCAAACTTTTTTCGGATTGCTTCATTTTTCATCCCACAAACAAAGGCATCAGGCAATGCTCGGTCCTAAAAGTTTCCAAAATTACAGTGAATGGATAGTTTTTTTTAAAGCTACAATGTACTCACTGATACCCTCATCAATGAATTGATCTTGTATTCCAAAATGATAACTTTCAGCAATTTCCAGGGGCTCAGGACTGTAGTGTCATTGTAACTTGGTTAGAATCTCCGTCAGTAGTGCGTCCTTTCGCTTGACGAGAACAAAAACATTTTTCATGGTTTCATACACCTCGGGGCCTGCTTCAGTCAAAAAAATAGTCCATTTTCTTTCTAAAACCACCCACCCGGTTACAATTTTTATCACCGGCGACTTCGACAATACTACTTGCGGTGAAAAACCAGTCTAGCTGCTCCACCTACCACATAGAAAGTCTCATGGTCATGACAGAACTCACCCATGTGCCCTATAATTCCCATAGGCACAGCCATCTGGTCTCTGGCAATGTCAACAGTTCAGCCAAGTGTGCTTGAAATTTACCTTGGATTTTTAGCTGTTCTGCAAAACAAAGAACCTTTCAAAATCTCTCTGTCAGTTGGCAGGATAATCCATCAACAAAAATTTAGCAAGGGAATCCAGAAATCCCACCCTCATCGCCAATATCATATATTCTCACAACATCACTAACAAGCACACTCTACAAGATGGCTCGTACAGAGAAACTGTCACATGATTATTTATTATTTACATCAGTAGTTGCAGTACATAAGTAGTCCACTAGGTGGAGCTCTCTATTACAAGAACAGTAGGCCACCTCCCTATCAGGCCTGCAATCCATCACACCCGGGCTTCCTTTTCTCACTGTTCTCCCTATCTCTGTAATCTCCTCCAGCTCTACAACCCTCTGATCATACTTGATGTAGTAACCGGAGTTGTAAGTGGCAGCTTGCCTTACTGGTAACAATCTCCTCTGAGCCAGGTCATGGGTTCAAGCTCAACTTCAGGTCATGAGGCAGTCACTTCAGCGCAATACTGAAGGTGTGCTGCACTGTCAAAGTTGACACCTTTTGGATGAGTCTGTTGCTCAGGTAAATGATCCCATGGCACTATTCAATGAAGAGAATGGAGTTCTCCTGGTTTCTCGTGATGAACATACCTCCCTCAACCGACACCGCTGACTAGTCAATTATCTCATTTGTGAGATCGTGCTGTGTGGAAATGATCTTTTCTTTTTATTCGTTCCTGGGATGTGGGCATCACTGGCAAGGCCAGAATTTATTGCCATTCCCTAATTGCCCTTGAGAAGGTAGTGGTGAGCTGCCTTCTTGAACCCGTGCAGTCCATGTGCTGAAGGTGCTGCCTTAGTGCTGTTAGGGAAGGAGTTCCAGGATTTTGCTCCAGTGACGATGAAGGAACGGCCGATATATTTTCAAGTTGGGATGGCGAGTGACTTGGAGGGAAACTTGAAGGTGATGATGCTCCCATACGCCTGCTGCCCTTGGCCTTCTAGGTGGTAGAGGTCACGGGTTTGGGAGGTGCTGCCAAAGAAGCCTTGGTGAGTTGTTAAAGTGCATCCAGTAGATGGTACATACTGCAGCCACGGTGCACCGGTGGTGGAGGGAGTGAGTGTTTAATGTGGTGGATGGGTGCCAATCAAGAGGGCTGGTTTGTCCTGGATGGTGTCGAGCTTCTTGAGTGTTGTTGGAGCTGCACTCATCCAGGCAAGTGAAGAGTATTCCATCACACTCCTGACTTGTGCCTTGTAGATGGTGGAAAGGCTGTGGGCAGTCAGGAGGTGAGACACTCACCGAGTTACCTACATTTCGCAAATGCAACCCGAGGACTTGAATGGCACTATATAAATTCAACTTGTACGTTTGCTTAATTTTTCTTTGGCTCAGTACAACTTCAAAGAATTTTGAATGTTATATCTGAAGCTGAGTATCTCTCCGTCAGCAGTGTTTGTGGAGGCATCATAGATAAAGGATACCAGAGACGCTGGGGAACTGGCAGGGGTCCTTGCTTCTAGTCAAGTTTACATTGACAAGAGTTGTCTGTTTGACCCCTGGGCTCACCACCTTGACCTAGGTATTGAGCAGGTAACGACACACTCCAAGTTGCCAGGAAAGAAATACAGAAAGACTTGCTTTCATGACCATCGGACGTCTCAAAGTGCTTTACTGCGAATGAAGTACTTTTGGAGTGTAGTCACTGTTGTAATGGAATGGAAACTTGCTTTCAGGAGTGGTCTGCGATGCGGAATCTGAGAACAATATCTAACGGAAAACCCCCTAAATGTAACAGATGTCACTGATTACATGTATCCGGCCCACCCTCCAGAATTGGGGAGATGTGATGCAGACTCAGCAAATTGAACATAACATCTTTTATGTTCAACAGGAAGTAGCTGAGAGATACTGCTAATATATTTTAATAAATCATTAGTACACTCCGAGAACTGTTCATATATAGCTGATGTATATTTTGTGTGCGGATTGCATGCTATTTGTGCATTAGACACACACCATTTGCACAGGAAACATGGCATTTAAACAAGTGACATTTGAACATATGGCATTTATAAGGCTACCATACCAACCTAAGATGCTAAACAAATGAATACCAGCTCCTCCATCAACAGTATAGCTTCCTTTCCTCTCAGATACTGACTCCTTTGCTGTGTTGGGTACATAAAACATATCTGGTTTATAGTATAGATATACAGGAGCTGACATAAAGACATAATGAAGCCAAACAAAAGCAGATGTCAGTGAACTGTAAGTTTTTTTTCCCTTAAATGTTACTACGACTATTACCAGATATTTAGAAGTGTTTTGAGAAAGTGGGTAGGTTGTCGTTTTTGGGCCTTGTTTGTTATCTCCTAGACCATATCACATCCTGAAAGGATGGTGGAGGAAGATTCAATTGTGGCTTTCAAAAGAGAATTGGATAAGTACCTGAAGGAAACAAAATTGGAGGGCTACGGGGAAAGGGCGGAGTAATGGGCCCAGCTGAAGTGCTCTTGCAGAGAGCCGGCACGGGCTCAATGGGCCGAATGGCCTCCTTCTGTGCTGTAAGCATTCTATGATTTGATACTATTCCAATGCACTCCTGGCCAGCCTCCCATTTTGTACCCTCCGTAAACTCATCCAGAACTCTCCTGCCTGTGTCCTAACTCGCACTATGTCCAGCTCACCCATCACCACTGTGCTCACTGACCTACATTAGCTCCCGGTTAAGCAACACCTCGATTTTAAAATTCTCATCATTGTTTTCAAATCCCTCCATGACCTCGCCAAACCCTATCTTTCTAATCCCCTCCAGCCCTACAACCCCCCCGAGATGTCTGCACTCCTCTAATTCTGGCCTCTTGATTATCCCCCGATTCAAATCGCTCCACCATTGGTGGAAGTCCCTTCAGCTGCCTAGGCCCTAAGCTCTGGAATTCGCTGCCTAAACCTCTCCGTCTCCCTACCTCTCCCTCCTCCTTTAAGATGCTCCTTAAAACCTACCTCTTTGACCAAGTCTGCCCTAATATCTCCTTATGTGGCTCGATGTCAAATTTTGTTTGATATCGGTCCTGTGAAGTGCCTTAGGATGTTTCACTACTTTAAAGGTGCGATATAAATTCAAGTTGTTGTTGTCTAAAGTCACAGAGCACTACATATAGTGTAAGAACGTTAACATCCTCGACCAGGCCAACATCCCCAGCATTGAAGCACTGACCACACTTGATCAGCTCCGCTGGGCAGGTCACATTGTGCGCATGCCAGACACGAGACTCCCAAAGCAAGCGCTCTAAACGGAACTCGTCCACGGCAAACGAGCGAAAGGTGGACAGAGGAAACGTTACAAGGACACCCTCAAAGCCTCCCTGATAAAGTGCGACATTCCCAATGACTCCGGGGAGTCCTTGGCCATAGACCGCCCTAAGTGGAGGAAGTGCATTCGGGATGGCGCTGAGCTCCTCGAGTATCGTCGCCGAGTGCATGCAGAAATCAAGCACAGGCAGCGGAAGGAGCGTGCGGCAAACCAGGCTCCCTGCCCACCCTTTCCCTCAACGACTATCTGTCCGACCTGTGACAGAGACTGTGATTCTCGTATTGGACTGTACAGCCACCTAAGAACTCATGCTAAGAGTGGAAGCAAGTCTTCCTCGATTCCGAGGAACTGCCTATGATGATGATGATGATGATGGTTAGAATGTTACTGAGTCAGTTACTGTGTGACGAGCCCATCATCGAGACCAACTGTAATGTGTCACTGAGTGGGGAGATATACCCGGGCAGAACTTCCTGTTCTCGGGCCTGGCATTTTGGATCGCTGGACGCAGCCAGAACAGGGCATACAGGCGGAGCGGGTGGCATGCCCGTAAGGAAGCCTGCCTGATTTTCTAGTCACTTAAATGAATAGAGAAAACAGTAGGCAGCTCCCTGTCAGGCCTGAAATCCTTAGCACCCAGGGTTACCTTTACTCACTGCCCTCCCTAGCTCTGTGACCTCCTCCAGCCCGACAACCCTCTGAGATCTCTGCGCTCCTCCAATTCTGGCCTCTTGATTTCCGTCGCTCCACCATTGGTGGCCGTGCCATCAGCTGCCTGGGCCCCAAGCTCTGGACCTCCCTCCCTAAACCTCTCCGCCTCTCTACCTCCCTTTCCTCCTTTAAGACGCTCCTTAAAACCTACCTCTTTAACCAAGCTTTTGGTCACCTGTCCTAAAATTTTCTTACGTGGCTCGGTGTCAATTTTTGTCTGATAACGCTCCCGTGACGTGCCTTATAAAGGCGCCATGTAACTGCAAGTTGTTGTTGTAGTTGTTGCCCAGATCATAGACAGAGGAGCAGGAAAATAGGCCTCATTATCGTTATCCTAACAGGAGAATGTTAGGCAAATGTTCGAATTATGCTCAAGAATAAATGACAAATCATAATCCCATTGAAATACCTTTAGCTGTGCGTAGTATTTTTTTACTGTGAGTGGCATCAAAATCGGTTACATCTTATTAAATCAAAATCAGTGAGTTGCATGCCAAATACGTGAATCTCTCAAAATGAGTGAGACTTGGCAGGTCTGTAAACAGTGCCACTAATTTAACAGCTTACATCAGCAGAATGTGAATACTCCAAGTAGAACTCTGAGTTTATTGTTTCAGGAACCAGCCTCCAGTGAGAAACTCCCAGCACCCCCCATCTAATCTCAGTCCACAAGATCAGTGCCGTTATCTTCAGGGTTGATCAGACATCATAGGGAACTAACTTTCCTATACTGCCTGTAAATTGTTCAATCCACCACTTCCTGAGTTATCGGTCTCCTTCCAAAAGCTATATAGATTCATAGAATGGTTGCAGCACACAAGGAGGCCATTCGGCCCATCGAGCCCATGCCGCCTCTCTACTAAAACACTTCAGCTAGTCCCACTCCCCCGTCCTTTCCCCGTAGCCCTGAAATTTTTTTTGCCTTCAGGCACTTATCCAACTCCCTTTTGAAAGCCACGATTGAGTCTGTCTCCACCACCCTTTCAGGCAGCGCATTCCAGATCCTAACCACTCGCTGCATAAAAAAGTTTTTCCTCATGTCGCCTTTGGTTCTTCTGCCAATCACCTTAAATCTGTATCCTCTGGTTCTCGACCCTTCCGCCAACGGGAACAGTTTCTCTCTATCTACTCTGTCGAGACCCCTCATGATTTTGAGCACCTCTATCAAATCTCCGCTCAAGGAGAACAACCCCAATTTCTCCAGTCTATCCACATCACTGAAGCCCCTCATCCCTGGAACCATTCCTGTAAATCTTTTCTACATCCTCTCTAAGGCCTTCACATCCTTCCTAAAGTGTGGTGCCCAGAATTTGACACAGTTGAGGCCAAACCAATGTTTTATAAAAATTTATCATAACTTCCTTGTTTTTGCACTCTCTGCCTCTATTTATGAAGCGCAGGATCCTGTATGCTTTTTTAACTGATTTCTCAACCTATACTTTCTCAGCTGTTTCCCTGATATGTAGAATTCACAGCACAGAAACAGGCCATTTGGCCCAACAGCCTGTGGTTATGCTCCACACAAGCCTCCACCAACCCTATTTACTTCATCTCACCCTATCAACACATCGTTCTATTCCTTTCTCCCTCGTATAGATATGTGAAGAGAAAAAGATTAGTTAAGACAAATGTAGGTCCCTTGCAGTCAGAATCAGGTGAAGTTATAATGGGGAACAAAGAAATGGCAGACCAATTGAACTAATACTTTGGTTCTGTCTTCACGAAGGAAGACACAAATAACCTTCCGGAAATACTAGGGGACCGAGGGTCTAGCGAGATGGAGGAACTGAAGGAAATCTTTACTAGTCAGGAAATTGTGTTAGGGAAATTGATGGGATTGAAGGCCGATAAATTCCCAGGGTCTGATAGGTGGCATCCCAGAGTACTTAGGGAAGTGGCCCTAGAAATAGTGGATGCATTGGTGATCATTTTCCAACAGTCTATTGACTCTGGATCAGTTCCAATGGACTGGAGGGTAGCTAATGTAACACCACTTTTTAAAAAAGGAAGGAGAGAGAAAATGGGGAATTATAGACTGGTTAGCCTGACATTGGTAGTAGGGAAAATGTTGGAATCAATTATTAAAGATGAAATAGCAGCGCATTTGGAAAGCAGTGACAAGATCGGTCCAAGTCAGCATGGATTTATGAAAGGGAAATCATGCTTGACAAATCTTCTAGAATTTTTTGAGGATGTAACTAGTAGAGTGGACAAGGGAGAACCAATGGATGTGGTGTATTTGGACTTTCAAAAGGCTTTTGACAAGCTCCCACACAAGAGATTAGTGTGCAAAATTAAAGCACATGGTATTGGGGGTAATGTATTGACGTGGATAGAGAACTGGTTAGCAGACAGAAAGCAGAGAGTCGGGATAAACGGGTCCTTTTCAGAATGGCAGGCAGTGACGTGGGATGCCATAGGGTTCATTGATGGGACCCCAGCTATTTACAATATACATCAATGATTTAGATGAAGGAATTGAGTGTAATATCTCCAGGTTTGCAGATGACACTAAGCTGGGTGGCAGTGTGAGCTGTGAGGAGGATGCTAAGAGGCTGCAGGGTGGCTTGGACAGGTTAGGTGAGTGGGCAAATGCATGGCAGATGTAGTATAATGTGGATAAATGTGAGGTTATCCACTTCAGTGGCAAAAACAGGAAGGCAGAATATTATCTGAATGGCGACAGATAAGGAAAGGAGGAGGTGCAACAAGACCTGGGTCTCATGGCACATCAGTCATTGAAAGTTGGCATGCAGGTACAGCAGGTGGTGAAGGCGGCAAATGGCATGCTGGCCTTTATAGTTGGGGATTTGAGTATAGGAGCAGGGAGGTCTTACTGCAGTTGTACAGGGCCTTGGTGAGGCGTCACCTGGAATATTGTGTTCAGTTTTGGTCTCCTAATCTGAGGAAGGACGGCCTTGCTATTGAGGGAGTGCAGCGAAGGTTCACCAGACTGATTCCCGGGATGGCAGGACTGAGATATGAGGAGAGACTGGATCGACTGTATTCACTGGAGTTTAGAAGAATGAGAGGGGATCTCATAGAAACATATAAAATTCTGACAGGATTGGACAGGTTAGATGCAGGAAGAATGTTCCTGATGTTGGGGAAGTCCAGAACCAGGGGTCACAATTTAAGGATAAGGGGTAAGCCATTTAGGACCGAGATGAGGAGAAACTTCTTCACTCAGAGAGTTGTTAACCTGTGGAATTCTCTACCGCAGAAAGTTGTTGAGGCCAATTCGTTAGATATATTGAAGAGGGAGTTAGATATGGCCCTTATGGCTAAAGGGATCAAGGGATATGGAGAGAAAGTAGGAAAGGGGTACTGAGGTGAATGATCAGCCATGATCTTATTGAATGGTGGTGCAAGCTCGAAGGGCCAAATGGCCTACTCCTGCATCTATTTTCTATGTTTCTATGTTTCTATATATCCAAGGGATATGGGGATAGTGTGAGAAGATGGAGTTGAACAAGAAGATCAGCCATGATCTTATTGAATGGCAAAAAGGGCTGAATGGCCTACTCCTGCTCTTATCTCTTGCTTTTATGTTCTTATCTCGCTTCCCCTTAAATGAATCGACGCTATTCATCTCAACCACTACAGTAAAGAAGTTTCTCCTGAATTTTGGATTTATTAGTGACGATCTTATATTTATGGTCCTTAGTTTTGGACTCACCCGCAAGTGGAAACACCTTCTCAAGGTCTACCCTTCATCATTTTAATGACCTCTATCAGGTCTTCTCTTTTCAAGAGGGAACACTCTGGGTACTTCTCCATCTGCCTGAATAGAGCTTTATTCCGTGGAGAGAAATTCCCGCATTTATTTGCCTCCGAGATCCCAGCTGATCGCTGGAACTGGAATCCGCCGTTGCTCTCCTGATTCCCTCGGTTTCCAAGCTGGGAGATGGTAGTCACCTCGGAGGCTCTGCTGTTCATCTTCTTTGCTGTAAAGGGCACTGCAACCTGCCAAGACTTGCCCTTGGCTACACCTCACACCACTCCTTAAGTCACAAGAATTAAGGCGAGAGAGTAACATAGGGACAAGGCCATGGGAAGTGCCCCCAAAAGATTCAAGTGTTAAGGCTGTTTTTTAAAGTGGTAACTAATACAGTGCAGGGGAGGGGAACAGAATAGCGGTCCGACACTGATTGAAATCTATTGCAGCAACTTACGTTCTACCTTTCCAGGTGTTTCCGTTTACTGTACTTTCAATCATTCTTAGTCTATTTTTTGTACTGATTCTTTGAGTTTGTGAGCATTTTGTGTGTTGGTTGAATCAGCTCCGCGTGGGGCACATGCAAATGATCCAAATATCCCATCATGCCCAGGAAAGTCTTCAGCAAGTATCCATATTTCTCAGTTACTTTCAGCCAAGAGGATACGGGTAAACATGAAAAGTTATTTGTTGTTCACATACTTAACCAACATATCATTGTCAACTCAAAGTATAATTCGTGCTTCTCTAGAGTACTAAATTACAATCATTAGAAATTCTTGTGTAGAATCCTGCCCCGAAAACTCAAATTAGACATGTTCTGATAGAATGTCTCGGGGCACAGCACAGCAGGAAGCCACCAGGCCCACCTGCTGCCTTCACCTGGAGCGATTTAAGCCCATTGCCCTGTATCGTGTTATATTTTACAAAACAAAACACACATTATCTGGTCATCCATTGGATTTACGTTTATGGCATCCTGCTGTATACAAATTGATTGCCTACATAATAGTAGTGACTGGTCTTCAAATATAATCCATTGGCTGCAAAGTGCTTTGGGATGTCCTGAGGATGTGATAGGATGTGTTTAAATACAAGTTCATCCCTTGTTTCGTCTTTCCTTTTCAAATACCATCACCGATCTCTTTCAACTGATGTTTTAGGCTTTACCTCAATAGCCACTTGTGATAAAGCATTCTGCATTCCAAAAACACTCTGTGTGTGAAACATTTCTCCGAATGTTCCCATCCATATTTCTAATGACAATCCCGAGTCTAGGCCGCTTATTACCAAATTGTGGAAACAATCAGTGGAACAAACTCGAGGGGCCATATGGCCTACTCCTGCTCCTTTTTCTTATGTTCTATCATATTTTCCATCTCAGGCTTTTTAAAACTGACAGTAGATACTCCCCGTAATCTCCACTGTGTCAATGAAAAGAAACAATCTCGGAAACGTGCCGGTTTCCAATTCTACGAGTCACCGACTTTTGTTTTTGCTATGGCGAAAATGAAAAACGGTACTAAAAAGGTAGACAGAAAAAGACAAGCTGGTCCATCGACTCCCCATTCAGCCGTGCTGCAACTAAGCAACATGATCCCCAATAATTCACACCCAGCAGCAGCTTTGTAATCTCCTGGGAGAGGTCAGAAAATCAGATTTTACAAAGTCCCTAGGCCAATTTAGGGAAAAAAGAATTTGGGGAAAGGCATCGCCAATCCCCGAAGGTGATCAAGAATCAGGAGATAACAATGGTCAGGAGTAACATCACCCAACATCCCACCAACCTGTTGTATGCTGTACTATCAACGGTACGCTTTTATCGACACTCAAACCTTGGCTCCCCGTGTTTGCAAACATCGCACCACCACACCTACGCCGTGAATATTCAGTCTCCAGAGAATACAACCACGACACCAGCAAAGACATGCCAATCCAGGCTGACTTGAACAACCCACCACCAACCCGTCTCAAATCTAGAAGGCTATTTTGGTAGTTGCCGAAGTCCTTCAGTGATCTTCGCTCAGCCTTGATGACCGATGGCGAAACGTTTGGAAGAATGTGACATAAGGAATTAATTCCTTATAGAGGACCCCACAGCACAACCTGAAGGATCAAACCTTCCTCGCAAACAGCGGGCAACTATCAACTGCCTCAGAACCTGTCATGATCGATGCTGCCACCTTCTCCATAGGTGGAAAATTAAAGCCTCCCCATCATGTGACTGTGGAGCTCCTAATCAGACCCTGGAGCACATCATTAAGCACTGCCCTCAGAGGGAATTCGCAGGCAGCCGACACGATATCCACGCTGTTACACCGGAAGCTTTGGCCTGGATATCTGACTTAGATACTGATATTTGATTGGCTTTGCTACTACCATCATAGGCTGGATATAAAATCTGGGGCTCCATTCACAGAGTGTCCGTTCAGTGCTAATGTGCCCATCAAAGAACAACCAATCTTTTCTCAATGGGAAAAAGACCCGTTGTCATGGCACTGAGCACCCCCAAAAGCAGCAAATTCACAGACTTTCAGTTGATTTTATTTGGGTTGCTGTTGAGGTTTTTACAATTGACAGTGTCACTCCCAGTTAGAGAGGGAGGGATTCAAATTCCTGGGGCATTGGAACCGGTTCTGGGGGAGGTGGGACCAGTACAAACTGGACGGTCTGCACCTAGGCAGGACCGGAACCAATGTCCTCAGGGGAGTGTTTGCTAGTGCTGTTGGGGAGGAGTTAAACTAATATGGCAGGGGGATGGGAACCAATGCAGGGAGACAGAGGGAAACAAAAAGGAGACAAAAGCAAAAGACAGAAAGGAGATGAGTAAAAGTGGAGGGCAGAGAAACCCAAGGCAAAAAATAAAAAGGGCCACTGAATATAAAGGGGCTGCAGGAGGGGTCAAAACTAAAAATCATGGATTAAAAACTAGTATTAAAACACTCTGTCTAAACGCACGCAGCATTCGAAATAAAGTAAATGAGTTGACGGCACAAATCATTACAAATGGGTATGATTTGGTGGCCATTACAGAAACATGGTTGCAGGGTGGCCAAGACTGGGAATTAAACATACAGGGGTATCTGACAATTCGGAAAGGTAGACAAGAAGAGAAAGGAGGGGGGGTAGCTCTGTTAATAAAGGATGATATCAGGGCAGTTGTTAAAGGCGATATTGGCTCTAATGAACAAAATGTTGAATCATTGTGGGTGGAGATTAGAGATAGTAAGGGGAAAAAGTCACTGGTGGGCGTAGTTTATAGGCCCCCAAATAATAACTGCATGGTGGGGCGGGCAATAATCAAGGGAATAATGGAGGCATGTGAAAAAGGAACGGCAGTAATCATGGGGGATTTTAACCTACATATCGATTGGTCAAATCAAATCGCACGGGGTAGCCTGGAGGAGGAATTCATAGAATGCATACGGGATTGTTTCTTAAAACAGTATGTTACAGAACCTACAAGGGAGCAAGCTATCTTAGATCTGGTCCTGTGTAATGAGACAGGAATAATAATCGATCTCCTAGTAAAAGATCCTATCGGAATGAGTGATCACAGTATGGTTGAATTTGTAAAACAGATTGAGGGTGAGGAAGTAGTGTCTCAAACGAGCATACTATGCTTAAACAAAGGGGACTACAGTGGGATGAGGGCAGAGTTGGCTAAAGTAGACTGGAAACACAGACTAAACGGTGGCACAATTGAGGAACAGTGGAGGACTTTTAAGGAGCTCTTTTGTAGTGCTCAACAAAAATATATTCCAGTGAAAAAGAAGGGCGGCAAGAGAAGGGATAACCAGCCGTGGATAACCAAGGAAATAAAGGAGAGTATCAAATTAAAAACCAATGCGTATAAGGTGGCCAACGTTAGTGGGAAACTAGAAGATTGGGAAAATTTTAAACGACAGCAAAGAATGACTAAGAAAGCAATACAGAAAGGAAAGATAGATTACGAAAGTAAACTTGCGCAAAACATAAAAACAAATAGTAAAAGCTTTTACAGATATATAAAACGGAAAAGAGTGACTAAAGTAAATGTTGGTCCCTTAGAAGATGAGAAGGAGGATTTAATAATGGGAAATGTGGAAATGGCTGAGACCTTAAACAATTATTTTGCTTCGGTCTTCACAGTGGAAGACACAAAAACCATGCCAAAAATTGCTGGTCACAGGAATGTGGGAAGGGAGGACCTTGAGACAATCACTATCACTAGGTGGGTAGTGCTGGACATGCTAATGGGACTCAAGGTAGACAAGTCTCCTGGTCCTGATGAAATGCATCCCAGGGTATTAAAAGAGATGGCGGAAGTTATAGCAGATGCATTCGTTATAATCTACCAAAATTCTCTGGACTCTGGGGAGGTACCATCGGATTGGAAAGCAGCTAATGTAACGCCTCTGTTTAAAAAAGGGGGCAGACAAAAGGCAGGTAACTATAGACCGGTTAGTTTAACATCTGTAGTGGGGAAAATGCTTGAAACTATCATTAAGGAAGAAATAGCGGGACATCTAGATAGGAATAGTGCAATCAAGCAGACGCAACATGGATTCATGCGGGGGAAATCATGTTTAACTAATTTACTGGAATTCTTTGAGGATATAACGAGCATGGTGGACAGAGGTGTACCGATGGATGTGGTGTATTTAGATTTCCAAAAGGCATTCGATAAGGTGCCACACAAAAGGTTACTGCAGAAGATAAAGGAACGCGGAGTTAGAGGAAATGTATTAGCATGGATAGAGAATTGGCTGACTAACAGAAAGCAGAGAGTCGGGATAAATGGGTCCTTTTCGGGTTGGAAATCGGTGGTTAGTGGTGTGCCACAGGGATCGGTGCTGGGACCACAACTGTTTACAATATACATAGATGACCTGGAAGAGGGGACAGAGTGTAGTGTAACAAAATTTGCAGATGATACAAAGATTAGTGGGAAAGCGGGTTGTGTAGAGGACACAGAGAGGCTGCAAAGAGATTTAGATAGGTTAAGCGAATGGGCGAAGGTTTGGCAGATGGAATACAATGTCGGAAAGTGTGAGGTCATCCACCTTGGGAAAAAAAACAGTAAAAGGGAATATTATTTGAATGGGAGAAATTACAACATGCTGTGGTGCAGAGGGACCTGGGAGTCCTTGTGCATGAATCCCAAAAAGTTAGTTTGCAGGTACAGCAGGTCATCAGAAAGGCGACTAGAATGTTGGCCTTCATTGCGAGAGGGATGGAGTACAAAAGCATGGAAGTCCTGCTGCAACTGTATAGGGTATTGGTGAGGCTGTACCTGGAGTACTGCGTGCAGTTTTGGTCACCTTACTTAAGGAAGAATATACTGGCTTTGGAGGGGGTACAGAGACGATTCACTAGGCTGATTCCGGAGATGAGGGGGTTACCTTATGATGATAGATTGAGTAGACTGGGTCTTTACTCATTGGAGTTCAGAAGGATGAGGGGTGACCTTACAGAAATATTTAAAATAATGAAAGGGATAGACAAGATAGAGGCAGAGAGGTTTTTTCCACTGGTCGGGGAGACTAGAACTAGGGGGCACAGCCTCAAAATACGGGAGAGCCAATTTAAAACCGAGTTGAGAAGGAATTTCTTCTCCCAGAGGGTTGTGAATCTGTGGAATTCTCTGCCCAAGGAAGCAGTTGAGGCTAGCTCATTGAATGTATTCAAATCACAGATAGATAGATTTTTAACCAATAAGGGAATTAAGGGTTACAGGGAGCGGGCGGGTAAGTGGAGCTGAGTCCACGGCCAGATCAGCCACGATCTTGTTGAATGGCGGAGCAGGCTCGAGGGGCTAGATGGCCTACTCCTGTTCCTAATTCTTATGTCCTTATGTTCTCGAACTTGGAAAAATAAAATGGACACAATATTAGCAAACAACAAAGTAGAACAACAATGGGAAACATTTAAACAAGTGTTCAACAGAGTGCAGGAACAATCTATTCTGCTAAAAGGAAAGAACAAACTAAACACTAATGAGACTCCATGGATGAATAAAGCCATAAGGGAACAATTGAGGTTTAAGGAAAGAAGCAGACATTGAGGACATGGACAGCAGGGGAGTGCATGATAAGGGGGAATATGAAGAGATTAGGAGAGAAGGCAAAAATACGATTGGGAAAGCAAAGAGGAACTATGAAATTAAATTATCAAGGGACATAAAACAAAATAGTAAAATATTTTAAGGCACATCAATAAAAAAAGAGAAGGTTGGGATGGGAATAGGGCCATTAAGGGACAGACAGGATAATACCAGAGGAAACGGTTGAGAAATGGCAGAAATATTAAATCATTATTTTGCTTCATTATTTATCAGGGAGATAGAACAGGTGAACATGACATTGGATGATGAGATTAGTAATGAGATAAGCGCATTTAAAGTAAAAAGAGGGGTTTTATTAAATAAATTTATCAAACTCAAAGAGGATAAACCCCTGCATTGCAATCATGCATTTTAAAATAATCTAGGGAAGAGATAGCAGAGGTATTACTGCACATATTTAATAATTCATTACAAAAGGTGTAGTGCCAGAGGACTGGTGGATAGCTAACGTAATACCTATATTTAAGAAGGGGGATAGAACATGTCCAGGGAATTATAGACCAGTCAGCTTCACATCGGTGGTAGGAAAAATAATGGAATCCCTACTAAAGGAGAAAATAGAAGAACATCTCGAAACCAAAAATATAATAATGAATAGTCAGCATGGATTTCAAAAGGGAAAGTCTTGATTGACCAACCTCATTGAATTTTTTGAAGAGGTAACAGAGAGAGTAGACAATGGTAATACAGTAGATGTAATTTATCTAGATTTTCAAAAGGCCTTCGATATGGTACCGCATAATAGACTGATGAACAAGGTCCGAGAATGCAGAGTCAGGGGACAATTAGCAGAATAGATAGCTAGCCGGCTTCAAGACAGAAAGCAGAGATTAGGGCTGATAGGTAGCTATTCACAGTAGCAGAATGTGATCTTTCACAAGGATCAATGCTGGGATCACTGTTGTTCACAATTTACATTAATGATTTAGACTTTGGAATCAAAAACACAATTTCTAAATTTGCGGATGACACCAAATTGGACGGGGGGGGGGATATTCAATACTGAGCAGAACTGCAACAAATTACAGAGAGCCATTAATAAACTTGAAGAAAGGACATATAATTGGCAAATAAAGTTCAACACAGATAAATGTGAGGTATTACAGTTTGGTAGGAAGAATAGGGAGGTCACTTATTACTTGGAAGGTGCGAATCTGGGTGGGGTAGAGGAACAAAGGGATCTCGGAGTACAAATACACAAATCGCTAAAAGTTGTGACACAGGTTAGCAAGGCCATAAAAATAGCAAACCAAGCACTAGGGTTTATTTCTAGAGGCTTAGAATTGAAAAGTAGGGAAGTAATACTAAACCTGTATCGAACATTGGCTAGACCACATTTAGAATATTGCGTGCAGTTCTGGTTGCCATATTATAAGAAGGATATAGAGGCACTGGAGAGGGTGCAGTGAAGATTTACAAGGATGATACCAGAAATGCGAGGGTATACATATCAGGAAAGGATGAACAGGCTGGATGGCTCTCTTTTCTCTTAAAAAGAGAAGGCTGAGGGGTGATCTAATAAAGGTCATTAAAATTATGAAAGGCTTTGATGGAGTGGATACAATGTTTCCACTTGTGGGGAAGAGCATAACTAGAGGCCATCAATATAAGATAGTCACCAAGAAATCCAATGGGGAATTCAGAAGAAACTTCTTTACCCAGAGAGTGATGAGAATGTGGAACTCGCTATTACAGGGAGTGGTTAAAGCGAATAGTATCGATGTATTTAAGGGGTGATTAGACAATTAAATGAGGGAGAAGGGAATAGAGGGTTACGTTGATAGATTTAGATGAGGAAAGACGGGAGGAGGCTCGAGTGGAGCATAAACACCGGTATGGACTTGTTGGGCCGAATGGCCTGTTTCTGTGCCGTATATCCGATGTAATCCCACGTAAAAAATGAGTGTACTAACCTTTGTTGAGATTGGATTTTAATGTGTCAACACACGGGGAAACTCCAAAAATAAAACAAGATTTTTCATTTTAGTATCATTGAGGATTCAGAATTCAATTAGCATGTTTTAAAATTTAGCAATCAGAATCAGCGGAGCCTGAGATTGAACCTGTCTTTGGGTCCTTTTCTTCATCCGGTTCGGTGCTGTGAGGCTGGGGTCTGTTGGAAGTGGTGTGAATTCAGCTCCACAATGGACTAATTTCCAGCATTAATTTCTTTCATCATATTAATGACCGTGAGGGTATGTTACTATTATTATTACCACAGAGCCGTTGATGATGAATTCTTTGCCGTCATGTCATTCTCAATAAAGTAATTAAAAATTATTACTTTGTAAATAATGTGGCTACAGTAGCTTGGCCCCTCTATGCACAAATATTCCATAATGTTCCCATCGGGAGATGATAACTTTTAAACGTGAGCTTCTAATGATCCCTCAGAAAATATTTGGTTGTAAATTCACTTTACAATACAAGTATAATCTTTTCCTGCAATATATCATTTGCTCAAACAGTCAGCCTTAATCTGGCTGGGGGCCGCTCAATACCCACACTCAAAGTGTTAAATGCCTTGAAAAATGAAAAAGTGACGGATGGCCTCTCAGGAACGGCTGATAACAAGAGCTAAGAACAGAGGCTGTCTGTCATTAATGGGGAAGCCTCCGCGGAGAAGGCTTCCCGCAAGGTATGTCCAACTAATTTTCCAATGGATTTGAAACCATATGGGCTGAAAAAAAGCACCCAGAGTTCTTACATTGTCAGCACCAGTGAAGTGTTTATGAGGGGAAAGTGCAAGAAAGGTTACTCCTGAGGTGAGAGGTCAAATAGAACCACACTGGTACCATTTATAGCCCAAGGCTTAGAGTCAGAAAGTTAGATGTTTCATTCGTATGGAAGGATTCGCTGTAATAAAACCTGAATTGTACTTCACAGTATAAAGGTGAACATATAGCAGCATATAGTCAAATCTGATTAACAGGTCATAAAGAGAGGAACTTGAGGCTTCAGATTATTTGGGGGGTCAACGAAATATGAATTCAAAAGTCTGAAAGGGAATAGTAATGGGCAGGCCAGTCGTCGGCAGGGAGTGCCTGCCTTAACTATAAGGGAAGTCAATCGCATTCCTTCCCTGAGACTGCAGGCCCCTCCCTCAGTCAGTCAGGAAACATGAAGGTCAGACAAAAGTCTATTGTAAAACTAAGTGCAGCCAGCATTCACACAATTCAGCTACCATCATCATCATAATAGGCAGTCCCTCGGAATCGAGGAAGACTTCCACACTAAAAGTGAGTTCTTAGCTGACTGAACAGTCCAATACGAGAATCACAGTCCCTGTCACATGTGGGACAGATAGTCGTTGAGGGAAGGGGTGGGTGGGACAGGTTTGCCGCACGCTCTTTCCGCTGCCTGCGCTTGTTTTCTGCACGCTCTTGGCGATGAGACTCGAGGTGCTCAGCGCCCTCCTGGATGCACTTCCTCCACTTAGGGCCGTCTTTGGCCAGCGACTCCCCAAGTGGGACTGTTGCACTTTATCAACGAGACCTGGGTGTCATGGTACATCAGTCATTGAAGTTTGGCATGCAGGTACAGCAGGCGGTGAAGAAGGCAAATGGCAAGTTGGCCTTCATAGCTAGAGGATTTGAATATAGGAGCAGGGAGGTCGTACTCCAGATGTACAGGGCCTTGGTGAGACCTCACCTGGAATATTGTGTTCAGTTTTGGTCTCCTAATTTGCAGAAGGATGTTCTTGCTATTGAGGGAGTGCAGCGAAGGTTCACCAGATTGATTCCCGGGATGGCAGGACTGACATATGAGGAGAGACTGGATCAACTGGGCTTGTATCCACTAAAGTTTAGAAGAATGAGAAGGGATCTCATAGAAACATAAAATTCTGACGGGATTGGACAGGTTAGAGGCAGGAGGAATGTTCCCGTTGCTGGGGAGTTCCAGAACCAGGGGTCACAGTCTAAAAATGTGGGGTAAGCCATTTAGGACCGAGATAAGGAGAAACTTCTTCACTCAGAGAGTTGTTAACCTGTGGAATTCTCTACAGCAGAAAGTTGTTGAAGCCAGTTCATTGGATATATTCAAGAGGGAGTTAGATATGGCCCTTACGGCCAAAGGGATCAAGGGGTATGGAGAGAAAGCAGGAAGGGGGTACTGAGGTTGAATGATCAGCTATGCTCTTATTGAATGGCGGTGCAGGCTCGAATGGCCGAATGGCGTGCTCCTGCACCTAATTTCTATGTTTTTATGTTTCTATGTTTCATTCTCTGGTTGGCAACCAGTAACTAGTGAGGTGCTGCAGGGATCAGTGCTGGGACCCCAACTATTTACAATCTATATTAACGACTTGGAAGAAGGGATTGAGTGTAATGTAGCCAAGTTTGCTGATGATACAAAGATGGGAGGAAAAGAAATGCGTGAGGAGGACACAAAAAATCTGCAAAAGGACGTAGACAGGCTAAGTGAGTGGGCAAAAATTTGGCAGATGGAGAATAATGTTGGAAAGTGTGAGATCATGCACTTTGGCAGAAAATATCAAAGAGCAAGTTATTATTTAAATGGAGAATGATTGCAAAATGCCACAGTACAGCGGGACCTGGGAGTACTTGTGCATGAAACGCAAAAGGATAGTATGCAGGTACAGCAAGTGATCAAGAAGGCCAATGGTATCTTGGCCTTTATTGCAAAGGGGATGGAGTATAAAAGCAGGGAAATCTTCCTGCAGCTATATAAGGTATTGGTGAGGCCACACCTGGAATACTGTGTGCAATTTTGGTTTCCATATTTACGAAAGGGTATACTTGCTTTGGAGGCAGTTCAGAGAAGGTTCACTAGGTTGATTCCGGGGATGAGGGGGTTGACTTATGAGGAAAGGTTGAGTCGGTTGGGCCTCTACTCATTGGAATTCAGAAGAATGAGAGGTAATCTTATCGAAACGTATAAGATTATGAGGAGGCTTGACAGAGAGGATGCAGAGAGGATATTTGCACTGATCGGGGAGACTAGAACTAGAGGGCATGATCTTAGAATAAGGGGCCGCCTTTTTAAAACAGAGATGAGGAGAAATTTCTTCTCTCAGAGGGTTATAAATCTATGAAATTTGCTGCCTCAGAGAGCTGTGGAAGCTGGGACATTAAATAAATTTAATAGACAGTTCCTTGAACGATAAGGGGATAAGGGGTTATGGGGAGCGGGTGGGGAAGTGGAGCTGAGTCCATGATCAGATCAACCATGATCTTATTGAATCGTGGAGCAGGCTCGAGGAGCCGTATGGCCTACTCCTGTTCCTATTTCTTATGTTCTTATAACTGTTTATTGTCTTACATTCTTTGTTGGCAATGAAACGGTTAATAAATCCAATCCAAACAATTGATTGCCCAATAAATAAGATATGCAGCAGTATCTGAAATTCCGTCTGAAGGTGGAGGGGGGGGAAATGGGGGTCAGCACCCTCAGTATTTCTCTATTTGTTCTCCTTGTACAGCTGATGTACCCACTGTGTGTTTACAGCTTGTTCATTTTAGATCTGCATCTGCAAGCATTTAAGAGCATAAGAAATAGGAGCAGGAGTAGGCCATACGGCCCCTCGAGCCTGCTCCGCCATTCAATAAGATCATGGCTGATCTTCGACCTCAACTCCACTTTCCCGCCCAATCTCCATATCCCTTGATTCCCTTGATGTCCAAAAATCTATCGATCACTGTCTTGAATCTACTCAAAGACTGAGCATCCACAGCCCTCTGGGGTAGAGAATTCCAAAGATTCACAACTCTTTGAGTGAAGAAATTTCTCCTCATCTCAGTCCTATGGCCCTTACGGCTAAAGGGATCAAGGGTCATGGAGAGAAAGCAGGAAAGGGGTACTGAGGTGAATGATCAGCCATGATCTTATTGAATGGTGGTGCAGGCTCAAAGGGCCGAATGGCCTACTCCTGCACATATTTTCTATGTTTCTATGTTCCTAAATGGCCGACGCCATATCCTGAGACTGTGACCCCTAGTTTCAGATTGTACAGCCAATCAGCATCTACCCTGTCAGGCCCATTTCACTGAGATCACCTCTCATTCTTCACAACTTTCCAACTCTCTTGCCTTTTCCCTTGGATGTACATCTCAGCATCTTAGATACTTCTGATTTCTTTGGGGTTTTTTGATTGCCTTTCCATTGTTTCGTCGAGATGCTCTTTTATATTATTCAACAATCTCCTGTTTTTCTTTCAAACAGGTTGCAGGTCATTCGACCCATTAACCCCCTCTCTCTGTGGTTGCAGTGACCGTTGTACATTGTTTTTTTCCCTCTCTATCTACCCCTCCCCCCCCACCCCTTTTCTTTTTACGATACTGCTAAAAATGCTCACTTATCTCCGCTTTTCAGTCCTGATGAAGTACAGTGTTCAGAATGTTAACCTGCCTTTTCAGTGGGTAACACACCTGCCTCTCAGTCAGAAGGTTGTGGGTTCAAGCCCCACTCCAGAGACTTGAGCACATAAATCCAGGCTGACACTCTGGTGCAGTGCTGAGGAGCGCTGCTCTGTCGGAGGTGCCGTCTTTCAGATGGGACGTTAAACCGAGGTCCTGCCTGCTCTCTCAGGTGGACATAAAAGATCCCATGGTACTATTTCAAAGAAGAGCAGGGGAGTTATCCCCGGTGTCCTGGCCAATATTTATCCCTCAATCAGCATATCAAAAAAACAGATTATCTGGTCATTATCACATTGCTGTTTGTGGCAGCTTGCTGTGCGCAAATTGGTTGCTGCGTTTCCCATATTACAACAGTGACTACACTTCAAATAGTACTTCATTGGCTGTAAAGCGCTTTGAGACGTCCGGTGGTCATGAAAGGCGCTAGAGAAATGCAAGTCTTTCTTTCTTCTTTCATTCTTTTCACTTCAATGATGACCTGCTCGGCATGTTTGCAGCATTTACTGTTCTTGTCTCAGATTTCCAAGCAGCTACCATTCTTTTTATTTTGAGGCAATACCTGGTATTTGCTTGCCGTTTTTTTAAATTGCTTTTGCTTTTACCTCACCTTATTGTCACAAATGTTCTGACAGCAGAACTGAGCCTGAATGTGAAACTTGAGATTCCTCTCGAGCTATCAGTGTCCAAACTGAGCAAACTGCATTGTTTGGGCCTAAACCTTTGTGAGATGTCTAATATACCACTCTTTTGACAATGTAAATCACTTGAATGTCACTCTATCGGCCTGAGACTACACTCTTTGTTCAACAGTTGGTATGACTGCATACAACAGTTCCAGTAATGAATGATCGCTTCAGCAGACTCTTCCAACATCGCGTGCTGGCAGAATGGCTTCACTAATCCGCCTCCATTCCTCCCCCCCTTTGACACATAATTGTGGATAATGTACAAAAAGCAATGCATTCTGAGAGGGGGCCCGCACGGAAAATTGGGAACACTAATTAAATTTACCTGCTGTTGTGTGAGGGAACGTCGAATAGATCATGTTTTTGGACAGGTGGGCGAAACACATTTTCAGCCCTCTGATCTCCAGCTCATTCAATTTCAGCTTGTGACAGGTGGGGTGTTGTTGCAGTGATAGGTTTTGATTGGTCAGGTCTTGCCCCGTCAGATCCTAAACAAACGTGTGAGAAAGGCGAAAAGCACTCCTATAGATGAGGGGGGAAAATCAAGGGTATATTTTACTCTCTTAGAAGGAAAAGCATTTTCTCATGATTATTTTAATAGTGTCAAATCCAGACATTGTCAAACATGGATTCAAAACCATTAGCTGCAGAAAACTGTCCAATTGTGACTGGCAAAATCATGCAATTTTCATGCTTTTCAATGATCAAAATTGCCTGTTAATTGGTACAATTAGCAAAGCACCAAATGTTGAGTTATTCCCGCTGTAGGGTGCTTCCTGCTGGCGGGCTGAATTCAAAACATCGGGCCACACACAACACACAATCTCGGCCACTACGTACACTTGCACACCACCTAAGCTTACACATTGCCTTCACCGAAGCACAATCGGCCTGAATTTGCGGTCGGAGGCTTCCCGCGGGCGGATGCCATCCGAATCGCAATAAATCTACGCGCCTACCTGCTGGTCCTGGATACACAGAGTCTCGCGCTCCTGGGGCTCTACGCATAGGCCTGTTTAGTGGCCCACCTATCCCAGGTGCGTAGGCGGTTTGCAAGCATCCCCAGGATCACGTGGGCTGGCCCAACCAATCAGAGAGGGGATTTCCATTATGCTTATGGGGTTTTCATTTACGAACGCAATCTCCATAAGCATAATAGGAATTGCCCAAGAAACACATGTACACAACCTAAATTTTAAAAATCATTACATATTTAAAATTAATTAAAATACAATTCAAGTAAACATTTAAAACAAACATTGAATTAAAAAAATACAAACTTATTTTTAATGGTTTTTGAATATTTTTAATAAAGTATTTTAATATTTATTTTCACCCTTACGCTGGTTAAAGAAGGTCCTATGCCTGCTTTTACCAGGTGTAACAGTTTGGTGGGCATTCACTGGACACATAGCCCAACTCTCCGCCAACAAATGTCCATTTCCCAGGGATGTGGAGGATCTGTCAAGAAGTTTGTTGACAGATGGCAAGTTCCGGGTTTTCGTGCAGCGCACACCTACCCCCGAAACTCGCGAGGCACTTACTGCGTACGCGGTCCAAAGTCTCGGGAAATCCAGGCCAGTGTTACTTTGAATTAATTTTGTAGTCTATTCTTTTATTGCCCAGAAATTAAAAGGATTAAACTATGAGGGCAGGTTGCACAGGGGAATGGTAGCATAGTGGTTATGTTATTGAATTAGTAATCCAGAGGCCTGGAATAATGATCTGGTTACGTGAGTTCACATGTGGCCGATTTCAGTTAATTAAATAAAATATCTGGAATTTAAGAAAAATGTTAGTATCAGTAATGGTGGCCATGATTGTCACTAATATCCCTTAAGGAAAGGGAACCGGTCATCCTTACCTGGTCTGCCCTGTGTGTGACTCCAGAGCAATGTAGTTGACTCTGAAATGGCCTAGCAAGCCACTCAGTTATACCAAACCACTGCGACTCAGTCAGCACTCTGGCAGCCTTCGGCCACCTGAGGAAAAGAGTGTTCGAAGACCAGGCCCTCAAATCTACCACCAAGCTCATGGTCTATAGGGCTGTAGTAATACCCGCCCTCCTGTATGGCTCAGAGGCATGAACGATGTACAGAAGACACCTCAAGTCGCTGGAGATATATCACCAACGATGAACCTGCAAGATCCTGCAAATCCCCTGGGAGGACAGGCGCACCAACATCAGTGTCCTCGCCCAGGCTATCATCCCCAGCATTGAAGCACTGACCACACTCGATCAGTTTCGCTGGGCAGGCCACATAGATCGCATGCCAGACACGAGACTCCCAAAGCAAGTGCTTTATGCGGAGCTCCTTCATGGCAAACGAGCCAAAGGTGGGCAGCGGAAACGTTACAAGGATACCCTCAAAGTCTCCCTGATAAAGTGCGACATCACCACTAACACCTGAGAATCCCTGGCCAAAGACCACCATAAGTGGAGAAAGTGCATCCGGGAGGGCGTTGAGCACTTCGAGTCTCAACGCCGAGAGCGTGAAGAGGTGAAGCGTAGGCAGCGGAAGGAGCGTGCGGCAAACCAGTCCCACCCCCACGCCCCCCTTCCCTCAGCGACTGTCTGCCCCACCTGTGACAGAGTCTGTGGCTCTCGTATTGGACTGTTCAGCCACCAAATAACTCACTTCAGGAGTGGAAGCAGGTCTTCCCCGATTCCGAGGGACTGCCTATGATGATGACTCTGGGTGTACCTTCACCACAAGAACTCCAGTGGTTCTCCACCTCCTCATGGACAATAAATGCCAGCCTTGCCAGTGACGTCCACATCCAATGAATAAAATAAAACTAGGCTTGGATTCCCTTGCATATAGAAGATTAAGGGATGACATGTTTCAGGTGATTGAAACATTTGATAGGGTAAGATAGCGGGAAACTATTTCCTCCAGTGGGGGAGTCCAGGGGGTATCTTTTGAGTGGGGTGGGTGGGAGAGAGAGGAGGAGAGAAGTTACAACTATTTTGAGTTGTATCAGTAATCAAGTGCCCCCTGATTAAAGGGCGGGGGGGGGGGGCACTCCAAAAATTTTTCAAGTGCCCCCTTATTTTTGGGGGGCTTTTTTGAGGGCAGTATAAACACAAATTATACAAGTGCCCCCTGGCTAAAAGGGGGGGGGGGGGCACTAAAACCGACAACTTAAACAAATTAAACTTTAGACATTAAAATCAAATTAAAATTTGGTTGCCGGGGGTGATGATGCACTCCAGTCCCTCTGGCGCCCACCTCTCGCGGAAGGCCGCGAGCGTACCGGTAGACACCGCGTGTTCCACGTCCAGGAAAGAGGAGAAGTTACAAGACTGCAATTAGTTAAGGTATTACCTTCAAATTATAGCGAGGCTGTTCAGGGATGATGTCAGAAACCACTACTTCATGAAGGGTAGTGAAAATCTGGTACTCTTCACCCCCCACCTCCCCAATCCCACAAAAAAAGCTTTTGAGGCTAGGTCAATTAATATTTCAAAACTGAAATTGATAGATTTTTGTTAGGCAAGTGCATTAAGGGATATGAAGTTAAGATACAGATCAGCCATGTTCCAATTGAATGGGGGAACAGGCTTGAGGGGCTGAATGGTCTACTCCTGTTCCTAAATTAAGTGGGTATGTTTTTCCATACTGTTTCTAATTTTTGGGTAGATTTCAGTTGCAATTGATCAATGTTTTCCATCGGGAACAATCTTTTATCACTTTGACATTAATGTTGGATATCTGGTCAATCCCAAGATAGCAGCAATAATCCCAGTTTCACACTTCTCAAATGTTTTAACAGCCATTTAACTAGTAAACAAATCACCCTCTGACAGGGTGCATGAAATGAAACTACAGACAGGGTCAGCACACTGTCCATGATTCCCTGGACCAGGATTGAACTCAGGGAGAAGATTAATGGTCTGTCCAAAAGTAAATGTCATAGTCGTGTGTAGAGCAAATATAGCAGAACCGATGTGGATTGTGCGTCAAGCTGCCTGTAATGTGAGAATCGTCTTACCATCACAACATAACCCAAATGTGACTGGAAAGCTGAAATGAATGTGCCAATGGTCCACAGAGCCAACTTCATTTTTGGGGAACTCAATCTGCTCGCTATTGTGCAATTGTATTGATCTGGTTCAGCCTCAACTGGAGTATTGCGTTCAATTCTGGGCACCGCACTTTAGGCAGGATGTGAAGGCCTTAGAGAGGGTGCAGAAAAGATTTACAAGAATGGTTCCAGGGATGAGGGACTTCAGTTACGTGGATAGACTGGAGAAGCTGGGGTTGTTCTCCTTGGAGCATAGAAGGTTGAGAGGAGATTTGATAGAGGCGTTCAAAATCATGTGAAGTTTAGACAGAGCAGATAGAGAGAAACTGTTCCCATTGGCAGAAGGGTCGAGAACCAGAGGACACAGATTTAAGGTGATTGGCAAAAGAACCAAAGGCGACATAAAGAAAAACCTTTTTACGCAGCGAGTGGTTAGGATCTGGAATTCACTGCCTGAGAGAGTGGTGGAGGCAGAGTCAATCGTGGCTTTCAAAAGGGAGTTGGATAAGTACCTGAAGGAAAAAAATTTGCAGGTCTACGGGGAAAGGGCGGGGGAGTGGGACTGGCTGAAGTGCTCTTGCAGAGAGCTGGCACGGGCTCACCAGGCTGAATGTCCCCCTTCTGTGCTGTAACCATTCTATGATTCTATAAATACTGACTGCCAAATAAAGGTAAGTGAGCCTCAGAAAATGAAGAAGGAGGGGTTATGCGGGGAAGACCTCCATCTCCTGACACCTGTCCTCGCGAGAATCCCCACCTACAGTTTGCAGCAGTCGGGGTCAGTGCCAATGTTAGCAGGTCTCACACAGACTGGTACCAGTATGAAATGCTGATAGCTGGAGTTCCATGTCTGTGACCAATATCACATCATCCAGGCAGCAAGAAAAGACATTCACAAGCATTTCACAATAATATCAATGCGTTATCATTTGTCCCATGTGATGGGTCGAAAAGTTCAGTCGACGGCACCTCCCAGGACCAACAGGAACAATGGCAGGAGGAGCCGTTCCCAATTATATAGCTAAAAAAAAAAGACTTGGATTTATATAGCGCCTTTCATGACCATCGGACGTCTCAAAGCGCTTTACAGCCGATGGAGTACTTTCGACTGTCGTCACTGTTGTAATGTGGGAAATGTGGCAGCCAATTTGCGCACAAGCAAGCTCCCACAAACAGCAATGTGATAATGCCCAGATAATCTGTTTTTGTTATGTTGATTGAGGGATAAATATTGGCCAGGACACCGGGGATAACTCCCCTGCTCTTCTTCGAAATAGATCTTTTATGCCCACCTGAGGAGCAGACGGGGCCTCGCTGGGCATGGCAGCCTAGATTTATGTGCTCAAGTCTCTGGATTGGGACTTGAACCCACAACCTTCTGGACTGTGCCTACACTCAATCGGCTACTTCATAGGGAGGTATAGCAAGGTACACTCAGTGAAGATGGGGTCATCAGAGGACTGATCAGGAGGACTTTGAGATGCTGGCTAGGCTCTTGTCTAGACAGGTCCGAGGAGGTAAGCCTTTCAGTCGATCCCATTGAGCAGAAGCAGTTGGAGGGCGTACGTGATGTGTTTGGTTCATATGGCTCCATGGGAGGGCGGGAGCGGCGGTACAATGCAGCAAATCTGGATGCTCTGAAATAGTCTACTTCCTGCACCTTGAGAAATAAACCATTCAGGCTCCCCTTGGGACAAAACCAGCGAACAAACCAAATGAGTTCATATAATGGGAACCATACCCCTTACATACTGCAAGAACTATTGCAGAGGCCAATTTAGGAGCATATTTCAACCTGCAAAAGTTGCTTATATAATTTGCCATATTTAAGAAAATGATCACAAGGCACAGGCACTTAACAATCTCAACATCCTGAAGAAAACAGCAGTCATTTTTTCACAATTCTAACTGCTCGAAGGCCGTTTACAGTAAAGGGTCTAGAACCAACAACAACTTGTATTTATATAGAGCCTTTAACGTAGTAAAATGTCTCAAGGTGCAGCACAGGAGCATTCTAATATAAAATTTGACACCGAGCCACATAAAGAGAAATTAGGGCTGATGACCAAAAGTTTGGTCAAAGAGGTAGGTTTTGAGGAGCGCCCTAAAAGAGGAAAGAGAGGAAGAGGTGTGGAGAGGTTTAGGGAGGGAATTCCAGAGCTTGGGGCCCAGGCAGCTGAAGGCACAGCCACCGATGGGGAACAATTAAAATCGGGGATGCTCAAGGGGCCAGAATTGGAAGAGCGCTGATATCCTGGAGGGTTGTGGGACTGGAAGAGATTACAGTGATAGGGAGGGGCGAGGCCATGGAAGGATTTGCAAACAAGGATAAGAATTGAGGCGTTGCTTAACCGGGAGCCAATGTAGGTCAATGAGCACAGGGTTGATGGGTGAATTAGCTCACGGGCAGCAGAGTTTTGGATAACTTCAAGTTTACATTGCTGTTTGTGGGAGCTTGCTGTGCACAAATTGGCTGCCGCATTTCCTACATTACAACAGTGACTACACACAAAAAGTAATTCATTGGCTGTAAAACGCTTTGAGACGTCCGGTGGTCGTGAAAGGCGCTATATAAATCCAAGTCTTTCTTTTTTTAACGGAGGGTAGAACGTGGGAGACCAACCAGGAGTTTATTGGCATGGTCAAGTCTAGAGGTAACAAAGGTATGGCTGAGGGTGGGAAAAAAACCAAGCGAGAAAAAAGGCGGATCTTCATAACTATAATAAGCTAACTAAAGAACTAAGTAGGAGAAGTGAGCGACCTTGGTAAAGATGGACAGAACAAGATTAACAACGCAAAATAATCAAGGGGAATTAGGGGATGTGGAGATGGGGCGGAAAAGTGGAGTTCAGGTCGATGATCAGCCATGATCTTATTGAATGGCGGAGCAGGCTCGAGAGGCCATAGGGCCAACTCCTGCTCCTATTTCTTATGTTCTTATAAAAAGAGATGTGGAATATTTTCTCGGGGCGAAGGTACAAACTTTCCACATAAGGTTGAAACAGAAACAATAAAAGAACATAATTGCTGGTAGGAGTGAGGAAAATATGTCAAATAAAATTTAAGTGGGGCGGGAACTCTGAGTGGTAGCAGGACCTTCACCTATGAAAGTAATAACACAAGGGGAATGGAAATAAAAGATTTGGATGAGGCAAAGATTTAGGGCTAGAACCGCCACTTTTTTTGCCTGCTTAACGCCCACTTAACACCCATTTTACCACTGAAATGACGTATAACGCCCAGATATCGCCCATTCTGGCACAAAATGGAAACTGCCTGGCTTTTTTTTAAGGAGACTTATCGCCGAGTGTTATTTTCCCAATGGGCTTAATGCTGAGAAAAAATCTCACCGCCCACTCACTTTTTTGGGCCGGAATCAGCAGAATGGGCGAATTCAACGCCCATAATATCGCCCAGTGTTACTCTCCGCACGGAATTAACGCCGAGATTCAACATTAGCGCCCGCCCACTGTTTTTTGTCGTAAAGAGCATATTTACCCAAACTAGCGGCCATGGAGATTGGCCATCTTCAATTTCACCACCTCGCACACATATCGCCCACAATATCGCTCGCTCAAAAAAACGCCCACAAAAAGTGGAACTAACTGGAACGAACGCCAGCGGTGTGGCTGGCATTAGTTAAATCCCACTGTTACGTGAGGAGCTGATATCGGAAAGATTTGACTGAAAGAGCGCTGATGTGAGTGACAACACTGACACACTGCTGAGTGTCTGTGGCTCAGACATCAATTGTGCCAGTTAAAGTTTAAGTTGATTGATGTTAAGTTGTATTTAACCCTTTCACAATAAGGAATTACCAGTATGTAACGGTCCAGCTATCTGAAACAATGCGCAAAAAGGTTATGTTCAATAACAAAAGTTTAATACCAACATGAGTCTGAAATCATAAGTATCACAGGCAATAACACCCAACCCCCGCCCACACCCCGCTTTTTCCACCAGTGACATCAATCACATGTTCAACATGTCCAGCAACACAGAATACAAAGGCAAAGCAGGAGCATGGTCCCCAGCCCCCATACATTACAACAAATTGCATACACCCAAATGGAGATATAACACAGCCATCACCATCATGGACCTCACTTTCCCTTCCCCCTCTCCTTCTTCTCCCCACCTCTACCCCTTCCCCTCCTCGCTCCATGGGGCCTGGCCGAGGAGCTCCTCAGGCGATGCCTCATTGGGGGGGGGAGAAGGCAGATGCGTTGGTTACACGGGCACGGGAGCAGGGGGTGCCGAGGGGGCAACATTCTCTGATGCAGAAGCAGAATCTTGGTCCTTGCTCTCATCTGTCATTCGCAGTGGTGGTGCGGAACCTAGGGGTGGAGTGCCGTGCTCTGGGACCACTGGGAGGTCTGTGCCAGCAGTGTTCCTGGCTATCGCATCCAGGGATTCTGCCATGCACAGAATGTACTTGGTCATGGTGGCCAGGTGTCGGGATATGCCCCCCAAAGCTTCAATGAGCTTGTCACCAATGTCTACAGTCCTCCTGGACAACTGAACCATCTCTCTCCACTGTCATGTCGCGCTCGTGGAACAGACAGGCCACGTCCATCGGCACCGTCCTGGGGACAAATGGGGTGCCCTGTGGAGAGGTACTTGGGACCGGCACCTCCAGAGTGGAGGCGGGAATGACCAGAGGACCAATAGATGGCCTTGGGGTGGAATGGGCTCGGAGCGTGGCGATGCAGGGTCTTTAAAGTCCGCGCTCTCATCCATCGAGAACAGACCCAGCGGATTGACGGGCGACAATCGGAGCTCCTCAGCACCAGATGTAGGATCATCCGCCGACTCCTGCCCCGCACCCCCACCTTCTGGCCTCTGTGGCCTTGCCTGGGGCAGGGCTGCTGGCTGAGCTGCAAGACACAAATGAGGTTGTTAGAGGAGAAGGGGGTGCTAGGGTGACAAGGTGAGTCCAGCGCTACACACAGCATATGCACGACAAAACCACTACCTCTCTCAAAATCATCGTAGACATCTCATTTCATCACCATCAACATATTGTATATTGTGATGTTTTTCATTACGCCAGCATTATTTCTATGACACTTTTAGAAATCATCTATCATATATGATTGGTCGGATATGAGTGGGTGTGGCATCTATTAACTTTACATCACACAGTGGTGTAAGCTTTACTCACGTGGCATCACTTCAGGGCCTGCAGATGCGTCCGTGGCTGTCCTGGGTGCTTCCCCATGAGTGGTAGCACTCGCTCCTCCATCTCTGTGATGTCACCTTCCGTTCGCCTCTGCATGAATCTCATCGTTGATAGCTTCTTCTGTAAAAGGTGACAGGACAACATGGCATGAGATCATTGTGAGAGATCATTGCTAGGTACTATCACAGAGATTGATAAAACACATAACCTGTCATGTATTCAGCCAGCAATGTAACCCATATATAATCTGACCTAAGTTGTACACTGTGAGAACACTGACCACTAGGTGGTGAACTTGTGGGAGACATTCCTAACCTGGACCTTCAGATATAAAAGGGGAAGCTCCACCTACTTCTTGGACTTCAGTGCTAAGGAATAAAGGACAGGTCATAGACTGACCTTCTCTCAAGCATGGGCCTCGTGTGCATTTATACTGTATAGTGAGGACCTATCAATGGCGACGAGAAACTGGGATTTAAACCACGCGAGCATGGCCACTAGCAGAACAGACTAGAGGTACTGTGTTAAGGAATGGTTGGGACAGAGATTCAACATTGTTAAAGCAGCACACAGTTCTCCAGGCAGACAAGGGCAATCGGGCATGCCCCAACATGTAGTTGAACCCAGAGGGGGAGTTCGACAGAGACAATGGCAAGCTGAACGGCGATTCACGCCATTGCAAGGGACAATGCAGCCAGTAATGGGGCCATCAACACCTGTTAATGGCGCACTCAAGGACAGTCACAGGGGCAGTCAGGGACGATCGACTGGCAAGGGACCTTTTGTTTCCAACAGCAGCTCATGTTGGAGGCATGGAGGCACACACTCAGCTAGAGTTTGCAGAGATGAGCAAAATACCTGCAGAAATTGCAGAATGAACACTGGGGGAAATCGCTGGAAACTGAAGTTCAGCGAATTCATGTGGAGCACGTATACAGTTCATACACCAGGACTCCACCGATAATGATGAAAGTGCTCCTCAATGGTATCCCAGTATCAATGGAGCTAGACACAGGGGCCAGCCAGTCCCTGATGGGTATCAAACAGTTCGAAAAGTTGTGGGCGTCCAAGGCCAGGAGTCCAAAATTATCGCCGATTGACGCACAGCTACGGACTTACACAAAGGAGATCATTCCGGTGCTAGGTAGCGCCACAGTAGTCGTGACCCACAAAGATTCGGAGAACAGGTTGCCACTCTGGGTTGTCCCGGGGGACGGTCCCGCAATACTGGGGAGGAGTTGGCTTGCTGTCATGAACTGGAAATGGGGCGATGTCAATGCAATTTCCTCTGTGGAGCGAGTATCATGCTCACAGATCCTGGACAAATTTGACTCATTATTTCAACCCGGCATTGGCACTTTCAAGGGGGCCAAGGTAGTGATTCACATAAACCCGGACGCCAGGCCAGTACACCACAAGGCCAGAGCGGTGCCGTACGTGATGCGGGAAAAGATAGAAGGCGAATTGGACCGCCTGCTGAGGGAAGGCATCATCTCGCCAGTTGAATTCAGTGACTGGGCGAGCCCGATTGTGCCGGTGCTCAAGGCGGATGAGTCGGTCAGGATATGTGGTGATTACAAGGCCACCATCAATTGGGTGTCACTCCAAGACCAGTACCCGCTACCGAGAGCAGAGGACCTCTTTGCGATGCTATCCGGTGGCAAACTTTTTTCAAAATTGGACCTGACCTCAGCTTACATGACCCAGGAGCTGGCGAGTGAGTCAAAGAAGCTGACCACCATCACGACACACAAGGGGTTGTTTGAGTACAACAGATGTCCGTTCGGGATTCGCTCGGACACTGCGATCTTCCAACAAAATATGGAACGCCTCCTCAAGTCGATTCCAGGGACGGTGGTTTTTCAAGACGACATCCTCATCACGGGTTACGATACGGAAGAACACCTCCACAACCTGGAGGAGGTGCTACACAGACTGGACCGGGTAGGGCTGCGACTGAAAAAGGGGAAGTGTGTCTTCCTAGCTCCAGAGGTAGAATTCCTGGGGATGAGGGTAGCAGCAGACGGGATCAGCCCTACTGCGTCCAATTCGGAAGCGATCCAGAGAGCACCCAGACCCCGTAACACGACGGAGCTGCGTTCGTTCCTGAGGCTCCTGAACTATTTTGGTAACTTACTTTCCAAATTGAGCACGCTGCTAGAGCCGCTACACGTGGTCCTATGCAAAGGTCGCGAATGGGTCTGGGGGACAGCCAGGAAAGGGCTTTTAATAGAGCACGCAATTTGTTATGTTCCAACAATCTGTTAACGCTATATGACCCATGTAAGAAACTTGTGTTAACGTGCGATGCGTCGTCCTATGGTGTCGGGTGTGTGTTGCAGAATGTCAATGCCAAGTGTCAGTTACAGCCGGTAGCTTATGCCTCCAGAAGTCTGTCCCAGGCAGAAAGGGGCTACAGGATGGTAGAAAAGGAGGCGCTCGCATGTGTATATGCGGTAAAGAAAATGCACCAGTACCTATTTGGCAGGAAATTTGAGCTGGAGACAGATCACAAACCCCTAACGTCCCTTTTGGCTGACAACAAGGCCATAAATGCAAACGCATCGGCCCGCATACAGAGGTGGGCACTCACGTTAGCCGCCTATGACTACACAATTCGGCACAGACCGGGCACCGAAAACTGCGCCGATGCACTCAGCAGGCTCCCATTAGCCCACCACTGAGGGGGCAACCGAGCATGTTGTTGAGCTGGTCATGGCTGTTGAAGCTTACGGAAGCGAAGGCTCACCCGTGACAGCCCGTCAGATTAAAGTCTGGACAAATAGAGACCCGCTATTGTCTCTAGTCAAGAAATGTGTCCTGAATGGGGACTGGGCAGCCACGTACAGGGCATGCCCTGAGGAATTTAAACCATTTCACAGGCGCAGTGATGAACTCTCGATTCAGGACGATTGCCTACTGTGGGGAAACTGCCCCAGATGGGCAAAGAGGTGTTCATCAGAGAACTCCACAATGAGCACCCGGGCATTGTCATAATGAAGGCAATTGCCAGGTCACACGTTTGGTGGCCAGGAATAGCCGCAGATCTGGAACTTTGTGTTCGCAGGTGCAACACGTGTGCCCAGCTGGGCAATGCGCCTAGGGAAACCCCCCTTAGCACCTGGCCATGGCCCGCCAAGCCTTGGTCAAGCATCCATGTGGACTACGCAGTTCCTTTCATGGGAAAAATGTTTTTGGTTGTAGTAGATGCCTTCTCCAAATGGATCGAGTGTGACATTTTAAATTCAAGCACATCCTCTGCCACAGTAGAAAGTCTACGGGCAATATTCGCCGTCCACGGTCTACCAGACATCTTGGTCAGCGACAATGGCCCGTGCTTCACAAGCACTGAATTCCAGGACTTCATGGCAGGCAATGGAATTAACTATGTCAGAACGACACCGTTCAAGCCGGCCTCAAACGGCCAGGCAGAACGAGCAGTGCAGATAATCAAACAGGGGATGCAGAATCCAAGGGGGTTCCCTACAAAGCCGTTTACCACGCCAACAGATCCCAACCACACTCATCCACAGGGGTTCCACCCGCAGAGCTGCTAATGAAAAGGATGCTCAAAACCCGGTTATCCCTAATACACCCACCATGAAAGAAATTGTCGAGAGCAGGCGCCAGTCATAATATCACTACCATGACAGGAATGTGAGGGCGCGATGTATTGATGTAAATGACCCTGTTCTTGTCCTCAACTACGCTGCAGGGCCCAAATGGCTCGCAGGCACTGTGATTGCCAAAGAGGGAAATAGGATTCTGGTAGTTAAACTTACCAATGGACAAATCTGCCGCAAACATGTGGATCAAGCAAAAAGGAGGTTCAGCAACCCCATAGAAGAAGCAGAGGAAGAATACAATATAGAGTTCACTCCTCCACAAGTGACCGAACACAGGGGCCAAACAGAGGAGAGCCCAGTCACTGAATTCGACTGGCGAGATGATGCCTTCCCTCAGCAGATGGTCCAATTCGCCTTCTATCTTTTCCCGCATCACGTAAGGACATATCATAACCGATAGATGTAATCATGATTATTATGATTATTATCATTCTTTACCTAAAGACGTACCCCATGACTGCAGGCTTTGAGTAAAACATTCCCGGTAAAAGTGAAAGACCTCACATCAGCTGATAGTCACTTATGACTGTTACAAATCAAATTATATAAATTCACTAAATACATGTAAATCAATGTAATACTTACTCTTGCGGATCCCACAAGGTCGTTCCATCGTTTGCGGCATTGGTTGCCCTCACGCACCTCGTTGGTCGCCAACGAGACCACCTCTGCTATCTCGGTCCATATCCTCTGGTAGGCCTTTGAGGTGGGCTTCCCACACCCTCCCTGTGTCAAATCACCCCAGCGTGACTCGACCTCCTGCAGGAGGGAAGCATTTGCCTCGTCCGAGAACCTCCTGGCTCTTTTGCGGCCTCCAATGTGCTCCTCTCCCACCTCACTGCTCTCTCCAGCGTCAGTCTCCACAGTGTGCTGTGATGCCTCCTCCTCTCCCTCCATTATAGGCCAAATTCAGTCAAATACATGGCTGGTATCAAGCTACTTTTTATTTGTCTACTTGCTGTGAAGCTCTAAAGTCTCCCTCCTTCCTCCCAAAGCAGCCACACCACACCCAGCCACGCCTTCGGTCCCTCTCAGCTCCCTCTCTCTCTGCCTCCTCTTCTGCGCATGTCTTGGTGACCCTTGACCTCAAGAATCGTGGGAATCAAGCGTTGCCATGTCGTTGCTAAGGACGGCCACACTTTACGGCAGAAGGTCAAAAAAATTTAACGCGACCGCCCATTTGATATTGCTCGTGGTAACGCCCATTTTCAAAAATGGAGACTAGGTGCTTTGAGAATGGGTGAGAAGCCGGCGATCTGAAAACCCTTTTTTACTGCCCACGCCGGAAATAACGGCCATTTTTGGGCGATAAGCTTAAAAGTGGAGATTCTAGCCCTAACTTTCTTAGGGATGATGAAAATAAATGACCCCAGTGATCATTTCTGAAGTGTAGGTTGAAATTTCCCTCACATCGAGAAGGCTGAAACAACATTACACTCCATCAGAAGCAGAACCCATCAAAGTCTAGACTGTTCCATCAGCCATAAACAATCCCTAAGCTGGGAGAGGGGAAATGTCTGTTACAACAAGAGGCCTACAATAATGGAACTTGTAACATAATTAACTCCAGATAAAAGTATACCTGGCCCAAGGAGAATTTTGATCGAAGTGTGGAATTCCAATGTGCCAAACCATTTTCCATTAACTCTCCTTGAAAACTACTTCCCAAACATTCCCATTGTACAGAACTCCTGATCCAAGCAGAGTCATTTAATACGGGAGCTGAATCCAGCTTTCAGATATTTCCAGATTACCAATTTTCGAAATACATAGCAGTAAATGAAACATTTCTCTGATAAAATGTAAATGTTCTGTTTATGGCAGAAGCATGATTATTTGTGGGTGTGTGTGTGCGTCCGTGTGCGTGCGTGTGTGTATGTGTGTATATGTGTATATGTGTGCATGTGTGTGCGTGTATATGTGTATGTGTGTGTGCGTATGTGTGTGTGGGTGTGTGTGTGTGGGTGTGTGTGGGTGTGTGTGCGTATGTGTGTGTGCGTATGTGTGTGTGGGTGTGTGTGCGTATGTGTGTGTGTGTGTGTATGTGTGTGTGCGTATGTGTGTGTGGGTGTGTATGTGTGTGTGTGTGTGTGTGTGTATGTGTTTAAGCATTTATTAAGATTGAATTACTGGATGATAAATGGAATAAGGTAGAGAGGTTAGAAAATTTGCAGTTTAAAGGAATCCTGATCTAACCATAAACATCCTGCAGAATTGGTTGCATTCTTCTGTGTCGAATTGAACTAGTCCCCCAACCCCCACCGCCCCCTCCCCCCGCACCCCCCCTTCCCAGGAACCAAGTGAGGAACTCTGAAAAGTGAGATCCAAGTAGATGCACCAATAGAGAATGGTACAGAGCTCCACCTAATGCAAGTAATGTGAATCGAACAGTCACTGCAAGAAACCCTCCAACACAACGGAATTAGCAGAGGCTGTGTGATGAGGAGATTGTAGGGGGCAAAGTGGCTGAGGTAATGATTCCTATTTATACCAATATTATCAGACATTGGGGGGGGAGGTGGGGTGACAACAAACTTGAATTAAATATTAAACCCGATTATGTAAGAAGACTTAGAAAAATATTTTAGACCTAAAGGTAGCATCACAAATGTGTAAACAGCAAAACAAAAAAATCCTCAGTTAAAATGAGCACTCAGGTAAATGGAGAAAATGCATTTAGGCACAAAAACTCTGGAAGCCTGCATTCAGACATAGGTTCAGTACCATTCCTGCAGGGATGGAGGTCGGAAAATAAAGAAAGACTTGCATTTCTATAGTGCCCTTCATGACCACCGGACGTCCCAAAGCTATACAGCCAATGAAGTATATTTTGAATTGTAGTCATTGCTGTAATGTAGGAAACAGTAGCATAGTGGTTATGTTACTGGACTAGTAATCCAGAGGCCTGGACTAATTATCTGGTGGCGTGCGTTCAAATCCCACCCCTAGGGAATTTAAATTTAGTTAATTAAATAAATCTGGAATAAAAAGCTAATATCAGTAATGATGACCATGAAACTACAGGATTGTCGTAAAAACCCATGTGGTTCACTAATGCCCTTTCAGGAAGGAAATCTGTCGTCCTTACCCGGTCTGGCCTATAAGTGATTCCAAACCCACAGCAATGTGATTGATTCTTAAATGACCTAACAAGCCATTCAGTGGTAACAAACCGCTACAAAGAAGTATCATGGACTGCAGCGGTTCAAGAAGGTGGCTCACCATCACCTTCTCTACGGCAATTAGGGATAGGTAATATATCCTGTGAATGAATAAAAAACATTTTAAAACGCGGCAGCCAATTTGCGCACAGCAAGCTCCCAGAAACAGCAATGTGATAATAACCAGATAATCTGTTTTTTTGTTATGTTGATTGAGGGATAGACATCGGCCAGGACCCTGGGGATAACTCCCCTGCTCTTCTTCGAAATAGTGCCTTGGGATCTTTTACATCCACCCGACAGAGCAGACGGGACCTCGATTTAATGTCTCATCCGAAAGATGGCACCTCTGGCAGTGCGGCACTCCCACAGAACTGCACTGGGAGTGTCAGCCTAGACTTTTGTGCTCAAGGCTCTGGAGTGGGGCTTGATCCCACTTGGAAGTTATGCCTATAAAAGGGAAGATTATGCGCAATTCAAGATATTTCTGTCAGACTGCACTAACGGGGAAGAATAAACTGTTCCCCTAATTTCAGTTCACAAATGTCAATTCACTAACTGGAAAGAAGTAGAGAATGGAGACTTTGTATATGGGATGAAATTACTAAATGTGTTGGCCTGTCCTGTCAAAGGAACAAGAAATACAACCCCTGACGGCCTCCTAAATTGATGAAGTCATCTAACAAAATAGTTCTAAACTGGTGATTCAGGCAGAGAATAATATAAATTTGAAAGCCATGCTCATTCAGCATGTATCAAAGAGTCATATAACAGCAAGCTAATCGAAGATGAAGCAGGCAAGTGAAAAGCCACCGGATGCTGGAAATCCGAAATAAAAACAGAGCATGTTACAAGTGTGCAGAGTCAATCAGTGTTTGGCAGAAAAAGATTAACATTTCGACTGCGGCCCCTCACCAGAAATGGCTTCCATTTTGAGTTGGGACACTTGATTAGAGCTGGTATCATTTCAGAATTTAAATGAGATTTTGACAGGAATGCATGACAAAGAAAAGTGGTAAGAAGCGTTGAAGTGTGAACAGCATTTCTAGATCCTACCTTGGAAGTTATACTGTACAATATTATATGTTTATCGAGATGTGGCCCCTGCTGGCAAGGCTGCATTTGTTACCCTTCCCTAATTGCCCTGACTGAGTCGCTTACTAGGTCAATTCAGAAGACATAAGTGCATAAGAATTAGGAGCAGGAGTAGGCCATTCGTCCCTTCAAGCCTGCTCCGCCATTCAATAAGATCATGGCTGATCTTCTACCTCAACTCCACTTTCCTGCCCAATCCCCATATCCCTCGATTCCCTTAATATCCAAAAATCTATTGATCGCTGCCTTGAATATGCTCAACGACTGAGCCTCCACAGCCCTCCGGTGCACAGAATTCCAAAGATTCACAGCCCTCTGAGTGAAGAAATCTCTCCTCATCTCAGTCCTAAATGGTCATCCCTTATTCTGAGACTATGGCCCCTGGTTCGAGACTCCCCAGCCAGGGGAAACATCCTCCCTGCATCTACACTGATAAGCCCTGTAAGAATTTTGTATGTTTTAATGAGATCACTTCTAAACTCTAGAGAATATAAGCCTGGTCTACTCAATCTCTCCTCATAGGATAATCCCCCCAGTCCAGGAATCAGTCTGGTGAACCTTCGTTGCACTCCCATGATTTCCCTTTCATAAATTGGTGTTGACTCTGTCCAATCTTATTATTCATTTCTAAGTGCCCTGTTACCACATCCTTAATAATAGATTCTAGCATTTATGTGACATTAAGAGATAACCACATAATGTGGGACTGAAATCACATATAAGTCAGACCAGGTAAGGGAGGCAGGTTCCCTTCCCTAATAGGCATTAATAACTTTTATTTATATAGCGTCTTTAATGTAGTAAAACGTTCCAAGGCGCTTCACAGCGGTGCTCCAGACAAACAGATACATTTGACACCGAGCCACAGAAGAAATTAAGGCAGATGATCAAAAGCTTGTTTAAAGAGGCAGGTTTTAATGAGCGTCTTAAAGGAGGAAAGAGAAGTAGAGAGGCGGTGAGGTTTAGGGAGGGAGTTCCAGAACTTGGGGCCCAGGCAGCTGAAGGCATGTCCACCGATGGTTGAGCAGTTATAATGAGGGATGTTCAAGAGGTCAGAATTTGAGGAGCGCAGACATCTTGTGGGATTGTGAGGCTGAAAAAGATTAGAGAGATAGGGAGGGGCAAGGCCATGGAAGGATTTGTGAACAAGGATGAGAATTTTGAAATCGAGGCGTTGTTTAACCGGGAGCCAATGTAGGTCAGAAAGCACAGGGGTGAGGGGTGCGGGTTAGTACACGGGCTGCTGAGTTTTGGATGACCTCAAGTTTACGAAGTGAGCATTAGTGAACTGGTGGGTTGTTACGACAAGCCCACATCTTTCACGGTCTTGTTTCTTCTGGTGCCAGTCCCACAAACTGACAGATTTAGTTGAATTCAGTTTCACAACTTACCCTCATGGTGGGACTTGAACTCACAACATCTTGGTAGCTAATCTGGTAACATAACCCCTATTGTAGGACGATTGGGATTAGTGCCCCCACACAGAACCTGTGAAGCAAATATGCCACAACATCATTTCCAGGTGATGGAACCAGAAACACCAGTTGAGACCGAAATGTGCGATAGAATTAACAGCTGGGAAAATAACTGCAACGCAATAAGCCCGGCAAATGAGATCATTGACGAAATTGGGACATTATGGGTAACCTGAGCTTAAATTCAAAAACAGATCAGAAATTTTTAAAAACTCAAAAGAATCGCAAGTTGAGCGATGCTGATTAGAGAAACAACCTGCCCGCGGTCCGGCTTTAGAGGGTGAGGGGGCAGAACCTACCAGTATGTCATTCACAGGCGCTTAATGAATACCATTCATTATGTACAGATTGGAATCTATACAAAGCCAAAGAAACTGAACAAAACAGAAAAAAAAGTCTTATTAACATGAGGAGAAAAGAGACCTAAAGATGACTAAAAACATATGCACATTGGTTAAACTGAGGGCAGGTTTGACACAACTCAGCTTCACAGGTACAACGAAGAAAGAAAGATCAATCTTGCATTTATATAGCGTCTTTCACATCCACAGGAAGTCCCAAGTGCTTTTACAGCGAGTGGTAATGAGCTTTTTGAAGTGTAGTCACTCTTGTTATGTGGGCAAACATGGCAGACAAGTTGCACCGAGTAAGATCCCACAAAAACCAATGAGGTAAGCAAGCAGTAATCTGTTTGGGCGGTGTTGATTGTGGTGTGACACGAGGAAAATTCCCAGCTATTCCTTGATAAAAAGTGGCACGTGATCTTTTGCATCCAGACAGGTTTACCACCTAATCATAAAGACAACCGCTCCAACAATGCAGCACTCCCTCATTATTGCACTGAAGCACCAGCCTGGATTATAAGGCTGAGGACCAACAACCTTCTGACTCAGAGGCAAAGTGCTAACACTGAGCCACACTGACACCTGGTACGGCTAGGCAGTTGTTCAATGCAGGTTTGAAGATGTAAAAGGCTAGAAGAAGTCAAAGCAATGGCTTTTAAGGATGCATTGTGATTGGATTTGTAATTTTTTCCCCTTTTTTTTTGGCCCACTTAATTTCTATGAGGGTTTTTTGCTATAGGCTGTGGCTGGCTATATTTTGCTTTACATAGAAACATAGAAACATAGAAAATAGGTGCAGGAGCTGGCCATTCAGCCCTTCTAGCCTGCACCGCCATTCAATGAGTTCATGGCTGAACATGAAACTTCAGTACCCCCTTCCTGCTTTCTCGCCATAACCCTTGATCCCCCGAGTAGTAAGGACTTCATCTAACTCCCTTTTGAATATATTTAGTGAATTGGCCTCAACTACTTTCTGTGGTAGAGAATTCCACAGGTTCACCACTCTCTGGGTGAAGAAGTTTTTCCTCATCTCGGTCCTAAATGGCTTACCCCTTATCCTCAGACTGTGACCCCTGGTTCTGGACTTCCCCAACATTGGGAACATTCTTCCTGCATCTAACCTGTCTAAACCCGTCAGAATTTTAAACGTTTCTATGAGGTCCCCTCTCATTCTTCTGAACTCCAGTGAATACAAGCCCAGTTGATCCAGTCTTTCTTGATAGGTCAGTCCCGCCATCCCGGGAATCAGTCTGGTGAATCTTCGCTGCACTCCCTCAATAGTAAGAATGTCCTTCCTCAAGTTAGGAGACCAAAACTGTACACAATACTCCAGGTGTGGCCTCACCAAGGCCCTGTACAACTGTAGCAACACCTCCCTGCCCCTGTATTCAAATCCCCTCGCTATGAAGGCCAACATGCCATTTGCTTTCTTAACCGCCTGCTGTACCTGCATGCTAACCTTCAATGACTGATGTACCATGACACCCAGGTCTCGTTGCACCTTCCCTTTTCCTAATCTGTCACCATTCAGATAATAGTCTGTCTCTCTGTTTTTACCACCAAAGTGGATAACCTCACATTTATCCACATTATACTTCATCTGCCATGCATTTGCCCACTCACCTAACCGATCCAAGTCACTCTGCAGCCTAATAGCATCCTCCTCGCAGCTCACACTGCCACCCAACTTAGTGTCATCCGCAAATTTGGAGATACTGCATTTAATCCCCTCGTCTAAATCATTAATGTACAATGTAAACAGCTGGGGCCCCAGCACAGAACCTTGCGGCACCCCACTAGTCACTGCCTGCCATTCTGAAAAGTACCCGTTTACTCCTACTCTTTGCTTCCTGTCTGACAACCAGTTCTCAATCCACGTCAGCACACTACCCCCAATCCCATGTGCTTTAACTTTGCACATTAATCTCTTGTGTGGGACCTTGTCGAAAGCCTTCTGAAAGTCCAAATATACCACATCAACTGGTTCTCCTTTGTCCACTTTACTGGAAACATCCTCAAAAAATTCCAGAAGATTTGTCAAGCATGATTTCCCTTTCACAAATCCATGCTGACTTGGACCTATCATGTCACCATTTTCCAGATGCACTGCTATGACATCCTTAATAATTGATTCCATCATTTTACCCACTACTGAGGTCAGGCTGACCGGTCTATAATTCCCTGTTTTCTCTCTCCCTCCTTTTTTACTCCAATAAATGTAGACAATGGGTGCGCGAGAGAGAAAGAGAGAGAAAGAAAGAGAGAAAGAAAGAAAGAGAGAGAGAAAGAAAGAAAGAGAGAAAGAAAGAGAGAGAGAAAGAAAGAGAGAGAGAAAGAAAGAGAAAGAGAAAGAAAGAGAGAGAGAAAGAAAGAGAGAAAGAAAGAAAGAGAGAAAGAAAGAAAGAGAGAAAGAAAGAAAGAGAGAAAGAAAGAAAGAAAGAAAGAAAGAAAGAAAGAAAGAAAGAAAGAAAGAAAGAAAGAAAGAAAGAAAGAAAGAAAGAAAGAAAGAAAGACTTGGATCTATATAACGCCTTTCACGACCACCGGATGTCTCAAAGCGCTTTATGGCCAATTAAGTACTTTTTTTGGAGTGTAGTCACTGTTGTAGAGGAATAGAGGGACGCCAGGCAGGTGGAATTGCACCAAAGTAGGGTTGCAGCCACTACCATTACCCTCCATAACCGCTATTACTGGCAGAAGTAGACCTGTCTGAGGAACAGTGTCTGTGTAGGTTAAGAATACCCAGGAAGGCAGTGACCAAGTCATGTCATATGCAACACGTACACCTGTAGTCAGCCTGTACCATAGGCTTGGCACCATAGTCGTGGTGCACATTGGTACCAACGATATAGGTAAAAAAAGGGATGAGGTCCTACGAGATGAATTTAAGGAGCTAGGAGCTAAATTAAAACGTAGGACCTCAAAAGTAGTAATCTCGGGATTGCTACCAGTGCCACGTGCTAGTCAGAGTAGGAATCGCAGGATAGCTCAGATGAATACGTGGCTTGAGCAGTGGTACAGCAGGGAGGGATTCAAATTCCTGGGGCATTGGAACCGGTTCTGGGGGAGGTGGGACCAGTACAAACCGGATGGTCTGCACCTAGGCAGGACCAGAACCAATGTCCTAGGGGAGTGTTTGCTAGTGCTGTTGGGGAGGAGTTAAACTACTATGGCAGGGGGATGGGAACCAATGCAGGGAGACAGAGGGAAACAAAATGGAGACAGAAGCAAAAGACAGAAAGGAGATGAGTAAAAGTGGAGGGCAGAGAAACACAAGGCAAAAAACAAAAAGGGCCACTGTACAGCAAAATTCCAAAGGGTCAAAGTGTAATAAAAAGGCAAGCATGAAAGCTCGGTGCCTCAATGCGAGGAGTATTCGGAACCCAGGAGAGGGCTCTGAGCTAGTTAGAGTGGGTGAGAGCTCAGATGAACAGGACCCCAAGAAAGAATGCAAAAGGCAGGAGGCAAAAGAGCAGAGTAGCACTGGGGTAAGTGTAAACCACAAGATGATAGGAAGGGACAATATGTATGAATATAAAGGGGCTGCAGAAGGGGTCAAAACTAAAAATCATGGTTTAAAAACTAGTATTAAAACACTCTACCTAAATGCATGCAGCATTCAAAATAAAGTAAATGAGTTGACGGCACAAATCATTACAAATGGGTATGATTTGGTGGCCATTACGGAAATGTGGTTGCAGGGTGGCCAAGACTGGGAATTAAACATACAGGGGTATCTGAAAATTCGGAAAGATAGACAAGAAGGAAAAGGAGGTGGGGTAGCTCTGTTAATAAAGGATGATATCAGGGCAGTTGTGAGAGATGATATTGGCTCTAATGAACAGAATGTTGAATCATTGTGGGTGAAGATTAGAGATAGTAAGGGGAAAAAGTCACTGGTGGGCGTAGTTTATAGGCAACCCAAATAATAACTTCATGGTGGGGCGGACAATAATCAAGGGAATAATGGAGGCTTGTGAAAAAAGAACGGCAGTAATCATGGGGGATTTTAACCTACATATCGATTGGTCAAATCAAATCGCACGGGGTAGCCTTGAAGAGGAATTCATAGAATGCATACGAGATTGTTTCTTAGAACAGTATGTTACAGAACCTACAATGGAGCAAGCTATCTTAGATCTGGTCCTGTGTAATGAGACAGGAATAATTAACGATCTCCTAGTAAAAAAATCCTCTCGGAATGAGTGATCACAGTATGGTTGAATTTGTAATACAGATTGAGGATGAGGAAGTAGTTTCTCAAACGAGCGTACTATGCTTAAACAAAGAGGACTACAGTGGGATGAGGGCAGAGTTGGCTAAAGTAGACTGGAAACACAGATTAAACGGTGGCACAATTGAGGAACAGTGGAGGACTTTCAAGGAGCTCTTTCATAGTGCTCAACAAAAATATATTCCAGTGAAAAAGTAGGGCGGCAAGAGAAGGGATAACCAGCCGTGGATAACCAAGGAAATAAAGGAGAGTATCAAATTAAAAACCAATGCATATAAGATGGCCAAGGTTAGTGGGAAACTAGAAGAGTGGGGAAATTTTAAACGACAGCAAAGAATGACTAAGAAAGCAATAAAGAAAGGAAAGATAGATTACGAAAGTAAACTTGCGCAAAACATAAAAACAGATCGTAAAAGCTTTTACCGATACATAAAATGGAAAAGAGTGACTCAAGTAAATGTTGGTCCCTTAGAAGATGAGAAGGGGGATTTAATAATGAGAAATGTGGAAATGGCTGAGACCTTAAACAATTATTTTGCTTCGATCTTCACAGTGGAAGACACAAAAACCATGCCAAAAATTGTTGGTCACGGGAATGTGGGAAGGGAGAACCTTGAGATAATCACTATCACTAGGGGGGTAGTGCTGGACAGGCTAATGGGACTCAAGGTAGACAAGTTCCCTGGTCTTGATGAAATGCATCCCAGGGTATTAAAAGAGATGGCGGAAGTTATAGCAGATGCATTCGTTATAATCTACCAAAATTCTCTGGACTCTGGGGAGGTACCAGCGGATTGGAAAGCAGCTAATGTAACGCCTCTGTTTAAAAAAGGGGGCAGACAAAAGGCAGGTAACTATAGGCTGGTTAGTTTAACATCTGTAGTGGGGAAAATGCTTGAAGCTATCATTAAGGAAGAAATAGCGGGACATCTAGATAGGAATAGTGCAATCAAGCAGACGCAACATGGATTCATGAAGGGGAAATCATGTTTAACTAATTTACTGGAATTCTTTGAGGATATAACGAGCATGGTGGATAGAGGTGTACCAATGGGTGTGGTGTATTTAGATTTCCAAAAGGTATTCGATAAGATGCCACACAAAAGGTTACTGCAGAAGATAAAGGTACACGGAGTCAGAGGAAATGTAGTAGCATGGATAGAGAATTGGCTGGCTAACAGAAAGTAGAGAGTCGGGATAAATGGGTCCTTTTCGGGTTGGAAATCGGTGGTTAGTGGTGTGCCACAGGGATCGGTGCTGGGACCACAACTGTTTACAATATACATAGATGACCTGGAAGAGGGGACAGAGTGTAGTGTAACAAAATTTGCAGATGACACAAAGATTAGTGGGAAAGCGGGTTGTATAGAGGACACAGAGAGACTGCAAAGATATTTAGATAGGTTGAGCGAATGGGCTAAGGTTTGGCAGATGGAATACAATGTCGGAAAATGTGAGGTCATCCACCTTGGAAAAAAAACAGTAAAAGGGTATATTATTTGAATGGGGAGAAATTGCAACATGCTGCGGTGCAGAGGGACCTGGGGGTCCTTGTGCATGAATCCCAAAAAGTTAGTTTGCAGGTACAGCAGGTAATCAGGAAGGCGAATGGAATGTTGGCCTTCATTGCGAGAGGGATGGAGTACCAAAGCAGGGAGGTCCTGCTGCAACTGTACAGGGTATTGGTGAGACCGCACCTGGAGTACTGCATGCAATTTTGGTTACCTTACTTAAGGAACGATATACTAGCTTTGGAGGGGGTACAGAGACGATTCACTAGGCTGATTCCGGAGATGAGGGGGTTACCTTATAATGATAGATTGAGTAGACTGGGTCTTTACTCGTTGGAGTTCAGAAGGATGAGGGGTGATCTTATGGAAACATTTAAAATAATGAAAGGGATAGACAAGATAGAGGCAGAGAGGTTGTTTTCACTGGTCGGGGAGACTAGAACTAGGGGGTACAGCCTCAAAATACGGGGGAGCCAATTTAAAACCGAGTTGAGAAGGAACTTCTTCTCCCAGAGGGTTGTGAATCTGTGGAATTCTCTGCCCAAGGAAGCAGTTGAGGCTAGCTCATTGAATGTATTCAAATCACAGATAGATAGATTTTTAACCAATAAGGGAATTGAGGGTTATGGGGAGCGGGCGGGTAAGTGGAGCTGAGTCCACGGCCAGATCAGCCATGATCTTGTTGAATGGCGGAGCAGGCTCGAGGGGCTAGATGGCCTGCTCCTGTTCCTAATTCTTATGTTCTTATCACTGGCAGACACGTTTATTAAAGAAAGCAATGTTTTCAGCTCTGCCTCCTCCCGGTGTAGCATAGACATTATCTACACTATCAGCCAATGTGCCACACACAGATGTATGAAGCAACTGTTTCATCTCCTCTCCTGCTGACTAGCAACAGGACTATCCAATGTCACTGCACTGCTCCATCTCCCAAAGGGGTCCTTGATGATGACCAGATGGTTTCCACTCCTCCCCTGACACCAACATGTGCTGATCCCCTCCAGTATTCTGCGATTCACCTGCAGCTATCTCTTCGAACTCAGTAACCACATCTTCGGCCAAATGTGTAGCTGTATTGGTGCTGGCAGTCTGCTCTCAGGTGGACGTAAAAGATCCCGCGGCACTATTTCGAAGAAGAGCAGGGGAGTTATCCCTGGTGTCCTGGCCAATATTTATCTCTCAATCAACATCACTAAAAAACAGATTATCTGGTCATTATGTTTGTGGGAGCTTGCTGTGCGCAATTTAGAAACATAGAAACATAGACATAGAAAATAGGTGCAGGAGTAGGCCATTCGGCCCTTCTAGCCTGCACCGCCATTCAATGAGTTCATGGCTGAACATTCAACTTCAGTACCCCATTCCTGCTTTCTCGCCATACCCCTTGATCCCCCTAGCAGTAAGGACCTCATCTAACTCCTTTTTGAATATATTTAGTGAATTGGCCTCAACAACTTTCTGTGGTAGAGAATTCCACAGGTTCACCACTCTCTGGGTGAAGAAGTTCCTCCGCATCTCGGTCCTAAATGGCTTACCCCTTATCCTTAGACTGTGACCCCTGGTTCTGGACTTCCCCAACATTGGGAACATTCTTCCTGCATCTAACCTGTCTAACCCTGTCAGAATTTTATATGTTTCTATGAGGTCCCCGCATTTCCCACATTACAACAGTGACTACATTTCAAAAGTACTTCATTGGCTGTAAAGCGCTTTGGGACGTGGTCGGGTGCTCCGACCTGCTCGATTTTCTCATACTCGTCCCAGGAAGATCTCCCCTGTGAATTCATCGGGTAAATGACTTACCCCATACTCCCAGTGAGGAGCCATATTGCAGAGAACACCAATCAGCAAATTGGTACTACAATGCTGTATCACTATCTCTGACCCGTGCTCCTTTGAATGTGTCTGTCTACTGGGAACACAGGATTGGTGAACTTATCCATTACGTAAACATAAGAATTAGGAACAGGAGTAGACCATACAACCCCTCAGGCTTGCTGCACCATTCATAAGAACATAAAAACATAAGAAATAAGATCATGGCTGATCTTCGACCTCAACTCCACTTAACCGCCCGATCCCCATATCGCTTGATTCCCCGAGGAGCTAAAAATTCACCAGCGTCCCAGCAAGGGCCCAAAATTTTGGAAAATTGAAAAAGTAGCATTGGGCGCTAATCATTCTCTCCTACATCGATATTCAGCTTCAGCGCTCCAAGAGGGAAGTGAGACGCCATATCAAGTGCTAGCCACTTAGCTTAGGGCATTAAATTCCGAGAGCAGGGAGGTAGCGGCAGAGTTGCTGAACAATTTTGAGCGCATTGGTAATGGCATCAGAGGCTGCTTCCCTCGATTAAAGGGGAGGGCCAATGATCCTGTACAAGCTCATTGTCGGCAATTCTGTTTTGCCAGTTGACCTGCGCGTCTGCCATTACAGCCCCAAACACTCTCACACAGGGGAGGGCTTGGACATCGCGCACCAGTGAAACATGAAAAACTTTGCGCGGGCACCAGACTGGTGCAAATAATCACGGTTGCGCTGGCTGAAAACCATTCCCTTTAATTACCGCTCCCCAAGCGGCCAGCCGAGTTCACCGAGCCTCCTCTTGCTGGCGCTGTCGGCGCGAGGCGATACAGCCGGGAGCGAGAGTCAAACTTACATCCGGGGCGGTAACGGGGCGCTGCACACTTTATGACATCACGGTCTGCGAGGCGCTAGAGGCCCAGGTGGTAAGTGTTAGCGCCAGCGCTAAACCGGCACTGAAGTTCATGGGCCTCGCTGCATTCGCCATGCCCATTCGCTAACCCCTCAGCGTCCCGTTAGAGCCCCCCCACCCAGGAACTAACAGGAGGCGCTAACCTATCAGATTTCTTGCCCCTGGAGTCAAAAAATCTGCCTATCTCAGCCTTAAATATGCTAAGGAGGAATGCTGATTTTATTTTTGCAAATGTTCTCTGAGCAGAATTATCCTCCTCCACGGGTGATTATCCCCAAATTTAAAATTCTGTGATGTAGAAAGAGAATAAAAGCTTGTTCAGACTATGTTACCACCATCCCTGTTGCCTCTCATGAACTCTCTCACCACTGAGAGCCCAATGGTTCCTCAAACCCTTCACTCACTGCAACTGGTGATTAGGGTCAAGGTGAGTCATGGCACTGCATGCTGGCATCCACTATGGTCTCCAAAGATGACCACTGTTTTCCGCACCATCCTCTCTGAAGAACGGTTACGAGCGCATAAGCAGGCTGCTCCAATTCACTCTTACCTTTAATTGTTGATGCCAGAGTGAGAGCCTAGAAATACTGTTCCCCAAATCAGAAGATATGAATTTTGTAAATGCCACCAGATGTGTGCCTCCCTCCTACTTCCTGAAGAGGTGTGTCTCCCACCCTCTCCATGTGGATGAATACTAATGTGGTTTTCTCAAAGGCTTTCAGGGTCTTTAGTGTGTTAGGGCCCCCTCCAGTGGCACATTGGGCCTCTGTATTAAAAGCCACCTTTTTTGTGTGAAAATTTACATTTATTGCAGGATCAGTTCAGGCAGACTCATGTAACGCTGCATCAGCTTTCCTGCCCTGCACCAAGACATCTGGCAGTCCCACTCTAAATCCAACCAGCAAGCCTTGTGCCAGAGTAGCTTGGGGTGACTCTCTCTCTGACTTATCTGCCTGTGAGGAGGCCCAGGTACTCTACTCGGTGCCACCTCGGACATGAGGAGCACCGTGAGCAGGGGCAGGTGACATTGTGTTCCGCCGGCCTTTGCCACCAGTCACGATGGCGAGAGAAACAGGGCTAATGTTTCGGGTTGATGACCCTTTGTCAGAACTGGGAAAAGTTAGAGATGTAACAGGTTTTTAAGCCAGTGTGGTGGCAGGGAAAACGGAAGGGGAGGAAAGAACAAAAGGGAAGGTCTGGGATAGGGTGGAAGACAGGATAGGTTAAGAGACAAAAGAGACAAAACTTAGGGCTGGATTTTCAGTCTTCTGCCACCCCGGTTAGCGTCCCGGAGGGGTGGCAATGGCGGCGGGGATGGTGTCCGGGCGGGCGGCCAGCTCCCTGCGTCCCACCGGGAAATTAGTTGCCAGTTTTGCGGGGGCACGGAGCAGCACTGCCCGGGAGTGTCGAGCCAGCGTGCAACGCCCCCCAGTTTCGACAGCGTGGGGCAATTTGTTGTGTGCTGAATCTATAGCGGCCCATAGTGCGCCGTGGTGGGACCGCCTGGAAAACCAGGCGGTCAGAGCTGACCCGGTGACGGTGAGCGATGGAATCGGTGAGTGAGGTACGCTTGATTGTTTTGTTTAGTTTTATTTTTGCGATGTAGCTTACTGTGGGGTGTTTTAAGGAATCGGGAACATTTGTTATGGCTTTGGTTGCGGTTTATTTTTGCCACAGAAGCCTCTCAGAGGCGCTCCAAGGCCGGCTGTTTAGCTCGGGATTTTCACTTGCTCAGCCGTCCTAGCGCCCTGAGAGAGGTGTGTAACGCCTCCCTTAGCGCTCCACCCCACACTCAGGGCCCAGCTGCCCAATTTTGCCGACTGAGGCCCAAACTGTTCCCGGGCGCAAACTTTACCGCCCCGCCGCCGTTACCACCCCGAAGTGAACAGAACCGAAAATCCAGTCAAAACTTATCTCTTCTGCCTTCCATTCTATCCCAGACCTTCCCTCCTGTTCTTTCCTTCCCTCCCCCTTTCCCTGCTCCTAAACTTGTTTAAAAACCTGTTACATCGCTAACTTTTTCCGAAGGGTCACAGACCTAAAACGTTAACTCTGTTTCTCTCTCCACAGATGCTGCCTGACCCGTTGAGTATTCCCAGCGTTTTCTGTTCATATTCCAGATTCCAGCATCCGCAGTATTTTGCTTTGGAACCACGAGTCACTATCTTAAGGGGGGGGGAGGCAAAAGTCTTGAGGTTTTGAGGTAGCGTCCTGGAACATTTTGAAATAGTTGGCGTTTTCACGGTACAGATTGGATTACAGCTTATGTTTAAACACTGGCAGAGCGGGGCGTCGAAAGGTCGTTACTAACAACGGGTTGATTCAGACCAGTTCTGCTGCACGTGTCTGAGGACTGGGAGCGTTGCTGTGAGGGTGGCCAACGACGCTTGCAGTATGAATGTGCGTGCAGAGTCCAGGAATCACAGGTGGAAGAAAGGAAGAAAGACACAGGAGTATAAATCCCAGTACATACTGTACAGGCATTTATTAGACACAGGCCCTTGCACAAACAGATAGCTCCTCAGTGTTCAGCTTTCATGAAATATCTGCTTCACATTTCAGGAAAATTCCACCATTTGGGTATCTTCCACAGCATGTTTCCTGCAACCTCTCCTGTTACATTCCTTAAACTTTGTCTTACTTTCGAACTTAACAGAATCCCTGTTGTATATCATTATACATGTCTTACATATTAACTTGAAAGAATAATATAAGTACAACATGCCCGGGTATGGGATACTATCCCCCGTGGAAAATACAAACCAAAATTCGCTAATAATTTTTTTTTTCTGAACAGGATCATTTGCAAAAGGAACCTAACATTTATGATCCCCTTGAGTGCTGAGAATGAACATTTTCACATTCCCAGCCCTAGGCCCCGCGCCTAGCTTTTCACTGTTGCAGGGCTGACTGCACACTGGTATCTCTTGTTTGAAGGGAATAGGAAGGTCCTAATAAACTCATTTTTAGCTTTTTGTTTACACATGACTATCAGTTATTCAGTGGAGGTGATTTTCGCCAAATACTTTAGGCGCCAAAGCGGTACAGAGATGGCCAAGATAGTGGCCTTAAGCTGCAACGCCGGTTTAGCCCATGTTTAGCGCAGGACACCATCTTGGGAAAGGAGTTGAAGCCAGCATTAGCAATGGCCGCCCGGGGTTAAACAGCTTCAAATGCCTGTTAGTGGCCATTAAAGAGGCTGCACAGCATTTTTGTGTTTGGCGCTTCAACTAACGCCCTCTCCTAACAGCGATCGTCCGTTTGGGAGTAAACACGGCGCTGATGTCGGATGCAAGCGCTACTTAAAGGGATACTCACCACTTAAAGGGATAGTCACCATTTCATGGTCATTGCTGCCGGAGCTGTGTGGAGGACCTCCGAAACCCATCGGGAGACTTACTGGCTCGATGGCTTTCTGCCATCCTTATACCCATTGTAAGTAATGGGTCGGGGAGGCGGGGGGGGGGCAGGATATACGCGTGCACAGTGTAATTAACATTTGTCAACACTTCTATCAACATTTATTCCAGAAATTCTCTGAGGATTTCACCTAAAAAGAGTAAGTGCTGCGCTACTTCGAAGGCAACAATCTTTTAACCACGGTATTGATGCAAAGATGACAATTTTGAATTTTCTTAAAAACCAGTCTCATCATTAACATTGCAACAGACTCGCACTGTGCCGCAAGCTTTGCGATGGTGCAGGAATGACACTGTGCACGCGTATATCCTGCCCCCCGCCCCCCTCCCCCGACCCATTACTTACAATGGGTATAAGGATGGCAGAAAGCCATCGACCCCATCATGTCCATCACTTCAGCACATCAGGTAGAATCTGTAGAGAATCACATCAGCTCCGATATTTACGGGAGGCGGGTTGGGTACGACTGAGGCTAAAAACTTTCGAAGGACCCGGCAATCTTAATAGCCAGACCTCATTAATGTTTTTTAACTCCGTTTCTCACCCAGCAGTCGGCCAAATGGGCAAACTGGCCACGATGGGATGCCACAGCCATGGACACCTGGGGATGGGAGCCAGGAGAGGCCCGCGATCGGGGCTCAGGGGAGGTGGCTGATCGGGAGGGGGGAAGAGGTAGGCGATCGGAGTGAGAGGTAGGGGATCGGGGCTCAGGGGGAGGTGGCCGATCGGGAAGGGGGGAGAGGTGGACGATCGGAGTGAGAGGTAGGGGATCGGGGCTCAGGGGGAGGTGGGCGATCGGGAGGGGGGAAGAGGTAGGCGATCGGAGTGAGAGGTAGGGGATCGGGGCTCAGGGGGAGGTGGGCGATCGGAGTGAGAGGTAGGGGATCGGGGCTCAGGGGGAGGTGGGCGATCGGGAGGGGGGAGAGGTGGACGATCGGAGTGAGAGGTAGGGGATCGGGGCTCAGGGGGAGGTGGGCGATCGGAGTGAGAGGTAGGGGATCGGGGCTCAGGGGGAGGTGGGCGATCGGGAGGGGGGAGAGGTGGACGATCGGAGTGAGAGGTAGGGGATCGGGGCTCAGGGGGAGGTGGGCGATCGGGAGGGGGGAGAGGTGGACGATCGGAGTGAGAGGTAGGGGATCGGGGCTCAGGGGGAGGTGGGCGATCGGGAGGGGGGAAGAGGTAGGCGATCGGAGTGAGAGGTAGGGGATCGGGGCTCAGGGGGAGGTGGGCAATGAGGGCTCGGGTGTTCATGTGAAAATTGGCTGCTGCGTTCCTACATTACAACAGTGACTACACTACAGCGCTTTATTGGTTGTAAAGCGCTTTGAGACATCTTGAGGTTGTGAAAGGCACTATATAAATGTAAGTTCTTTCTTTTTTAAAGGTTTTAAAGGTTAGTGGCCAAACACCAGGTAGAGAGAGGTTAACTGCAAACAAGTGCCCAGAATGCGGCTGCCTTTGTGAGGATTATTGAGCAATTTATTCGGTCCAATGGCATCGGCCAGTCAGCGTTTTCTCTCCGCTGGAATCCGATGTTGAAAATCCTTCTCTTCCCTTTTATGTTCCATTCTTCTGACCAAGTTCATAAACCTATAAATCAAAGTGCGGCCTCAACAGAAGCACGGTGCCAATCTCTTGTCATGCTGCAAAGAAAACATGTCATTCCCCCGGGATTATGTTGTGACGGCTTAATACAACTTTTCTCATTGCTGCTCTGAAGTGAAAGAACACATTTAGATCTGTGAGCCTTTCCTTTGTGTCTTCCTTTGTGTTTTCCCGTTTAAGCGCGTATGTCGTGGTAAACGCCCGAGGAGTGCTAAAGCTTACAGCTGTGCTCCTTGCCTCAGACCTTTATCTGAAACTTTTATTTCAAAATAAGAATAGATTAGGCCAGTCTGTTTTGTTTCCTTAGTTTTTAAATGCGATAATATCAATTATTTGTGTTAGTCATAATGTAAACCGCCTGCATTAAGAAAGACTTGTGTTTATCTAGGGGGTCGATTTTCCACAAATACTTTAGGCACTAAAGAGCCCCCAAGGTGGCCAAGCTGGTGTCTTAAGCTGCAATGCCGGTTTAGTCCGTGTTTAGCACAAGACGCCATGTTGGTAAAGGAGTTCAAGCCAGCATTAGGAACAGGCAGCCGGAGGCTTATTAAACAGCTGATTGCCACTAACAATGCTCATTAAAGAGGCTAGCACGTCAACTAACGCCCTCTCCTAACAGCGAACGGCTGTTCGGGAGTAAACACGGCGTTGATGTCGATTTCATTGGATATATTCAAGAGGGAGTTAGATATGGTCCTTACAGCTAAAGGGATCAAGGGGTATGGAGAGAAAGCAGGAAAGGGGTACTGAGGTGAATGATCAGCCATGATCTTATTGAATGGTGGTGCAGGCTCAAAGGGCCGAATGGCCTACTCCTGCACCTATTTTCTATGTTTCTATGTTTCAAGCGCTTCTTAAAAGGGACACTCACCATGTCATGGTCATTGTTGCTGGCGCTGTGAAGAGGACCTCTGAAACACAATGGGAGTCTTTCTGCGACACTCTTCTTCGAAATAGTGCCGTGGGATCTTTTATGTCCACCTGAGAAGGCAGACGGGGCCTCGGGTTAACGCCTCATCTGAAAGACGGCACCTCCGACAGTGCAGCACTCCCTCAGCACTGCACTGGAGTGCCAGCCTAGATTTATGCGCTCAAGTCCTTGGAGTGGGACTTGAACCCACGACCTTCGGACTCAGAGGCGAGGGTGCTGCCCACTGAGCCACGGCTGACACAACTGAGTGCTATCAGAAAGAACTCATTTTTCTGCTGATCAAAATCTCGAGCTGAAGTGGGTTGAAATGTATGCACATAGATCCCCAAAAGAACCTCTTGTTATGATTCTAGAGAGAGGGAGAAAGTTAAAAAAAAAATCTCACACATGAGCTGACTTCACGTCTTCCCACATTTTTGAGGCATGGAGTTTGGTTACAGTTCTGATTGTCTGTCGAGTGTGGTTGTTTTTCTTGGCATCAGATTAACACAATGCACATGAGAATTATGATGTGCTCTCAGCCAGTCGTCTACCACAGTTGAGAAAACTCAGCCCATTCGGTCTGCCGTGGGGCGTACAGTTATAGCCCAGCAGACTGAGCGTTTCTCTGGCCCCCAGTTTCCTTCCAAGACCACGAGGAGTGGTAATGAGGAGAGCGAGAGGATTAGTTAAATTGGAAGATTATTGGAATATAAATCAGAAAGGATTAGATTAAAATGCCGTTGCGGAATAATATTGAAATACTTGGATTAACTCAGAATAATATTGAAATACAAAGGCAATATTAGTGGAGTGTCCTATAAATAAACAGGCCTACTTGTTTGCGAATAACTCTGTGCAAGCCTTGCTGCTCCGACATTTCTTTGGCTGCGAGTGTGGATATTGGCACAGTCGCACAGAGTTAAAGGAATGAGCTTACCAACCAGCCCCTCGAAATGTCACGATCCGCAATCACGTGCAAGTTATTTTACCCACGGATACCATACATTCTGGGCCACGTCCTCCGACGGTGAACAGTTCAAAGGAAATTCTTGAGTCTGGTTGGCTGGCCAAGCTGGGATGAGCTGAGTCAGCACCATGCTGTCGACGGAGGGTACTTGTACCGACAGCTGTTGGCAGTCTGTTCAGAAAGTCTAACCGGGAGACATGCCTGCAGGACCAAACTTTATAGAGGCCATCTTGGGAATGATAGGAGGTTACGAGCAAATTCAGTAACGTTCTATAAAGTTGCCGTGGAATAAACATTGGCCAGAATTTTCTCCTCAAAAATATGGGTGGGTTCGGAGCATGGGGGGCAGTTAAATGTATTAAAAATGGGAATCCCGACCTGATCCTGCCTCCAACCCGCCCACTTGCGGTTTTTACCGGAGGCGGGACCTGGGGGCAGGCAACCAACCCGCTCCCAGTAGATGTTACTGCAATTTAAATATTGTAATGAGGCTGGAAGCCTCTTTTTCCCCCTCCATTTTGCGTTCAACTGCCTGGGGTCGGGTGTAACACAATTCATGGACCCCACCAGTTAAACCGAGGTGGGGACTGCTAGATCCAGGAGGTTAGTGACTTTATACCTACCTCCTAAATCCAGGGTCCCGGCCATATCCACCCCCTGCGAGCGGAACCCCCTCCCCTCCCCGGCCCGGGCCTCCGATCACCTCCCCATGGCCTCCCACCTACCCACCCTCCAACGATGATGATGAGGCCAGCTGCGATCCTCCAGTAACTAGCCCTGATCCTCTCTCATAAGAACATAATAGGAGCAGGAGTAGGTCACCTGTCCCCTCGAGCCTGATCTGATCTTGGCCTCAACTCTGCTTTGCCGCCCTCTCCCCATAACCCTTGATTCCCTTATCTTTCAAAAATCTCTCCCCACAACCGCCGCCCCCCTCCCCCGGCCATCCCCAGCCGACCCCCTACGATCCCCAGCCGACCCCCTACAATCCCCAGCCGACCCCCTACAATCCCCAGCCGCCCCCCTCCCCCGGCCATCCCCAGCCGACCCCCTACGATCCCCAGCCGACCCCCTACGATCCCCAGCCGACCCCCTACGATCCCCGGCCGACCCCCTGTAATCCCCAGCCGACCCCCTACGATCCCCGGCCGACCTCACCCCACAATCCCTGACCAACCCCCTACGATCCCCAGCCGACCTCCCAATCCCCAGCCGACCCCCTACGATCCCCAGCCGACCTCCCAATCCCCAGCCGACCCCCTACGATCCCCAGCCGACCCCCTACGATCGCCGGCCGACCCCCTACGATCCCCAGCCGACCCCCTACGATCCCCAGCCGACCCCCTACGATCCCCAGCCGACCTCACCCTACGATCCCCAGCCGACCCCCTACGATCCCCAGCCGACCCCCTACGATCCCCGGCCGACCCCCTACGATCCCCGGCCGACCCCCTACGATCCCCGGCCGACCCCCTACGATCCCCGGCCGACCCCCTACGATCCCCGGCCGACCCCCTACGATCCCCAGCCGACCCCCTACGATCCCCAGCCGACCCCCTACGATCCCCAGCCGACCCCCTACGATCCCCAGCCGACCCCCTACGATCCCCAGCCGACCCCCTACGATCCCCGGCCGACCCCCTACGATCCCCGGCCGACCCCCTACGATCCCCGGCCGACCCCCTACGATCCCCGGCCGACCCCCTACGATCCCCGGCCGACCCCCTACGATCCCCGGCCGACCCCCTACGATCCCCAGCCGACCCCCTACGATCCCCAGCCGACCCCCTACGATCCCCGGCCGACCTCACCCCACAATCCCTGGCCAACCCCCTACGATCCCCAGCCGACCCCCTACGATCCCCAGCCGACCCCCTACGATCCCCAGCCGACCTCCCAATCCCCAGCCGACCCCCTACGATCCCCGGCCGACCCCCTACGATCCCCAGCCGACCCCCTACGATCCCCAGCCGACCCCCTACGATCCCCAGCCGACCCCCTACGATCCCCAGCCGACCCCCTACGATCCCCAGCCGACCCCCTACGATCCCCGGCCGACCCCCTACGATCCCCGGCCGACCCCCTACGATCCCCAGCCGACCCCCTACAATCCCCAGCCGACCCCCTACGATCCCCGGCCGACCCCCTACGATCCCCGGCCGACCCCCTACGATCCCCAGCCGACCCCCTACGATCCCCAGCCGACCCCCTACGATCCCCGGCCGACCTCACCCTACGATCCCCGGCCGACCCCCTACGATCCCCAGCCGACCCCCTACAATCCCCAGCCGACCCCCTACGATCCCCAGCCGACCTCCCAATCCCCGGCCGACCCCACTCCCCAATCCCTGGCTGACCCCCTACAATTCTCCGCCCCCCCCCCTCCCCTCCCCCAGCAATCCCCAGCCAAACCATCCTGCCAATCCCTGGCCTCCCCCTCAAATTCCCATGTGTCTCGGAGGCGCCCCCCCCCCCCGACCCCAACCCGCCTACCTGGGGAATATTCGAGCCGTTGTATCTGGTTTGGGTTAGCTTCACCTTCATAAAACGGCATGGTCAGCGCCACGACATGTCCCTTGGTGCCGCCGGCCACCATTTTCTGTAGCCCGCTGCAAGTCCCCACTGTTGGGGAGAAGGGTGGATGAGCAGTCATTACCTGCAGCCGAAAGTTTAGGAACAAAACCGGCTGGCTTAAAACAAAACCTAGCGGTCGGTATTCAGACGGAGGGTTTAAAGAGCTCTGCGACCTTGAGCGTGGACATTGGATATTTCAGTATACTTTACTTAATGTACTGGCAGTCACCAACACCTTCCAACTCTGCTCCATGCCACCAGAAGCCCATCATTACCCTCGAGCACATCGGTGAGGCACAGGAGCGTGAAGATCATCATCATAGGTGATCCCTCGAACGAGGATGACTTGCTTTCACACCAAAAGGGATGAGGTCACAAATGTTTCAATGAAGGACCCGATATTCCAGTCCTGAAATCCAATTGAAGGGTGGAAGATGCCTGTGCGTGGATTTTTTTAACACGTGATGACCGTTGCATATCAGCCACCACACGGGCTTGACAGAGCTAGGTCTTGGTCCAGTGGCAAGGGTTAACCAGGACGACTGGAGACCTGCTCTGCTGCACGGACCTAGTACGCACACATATCACAGTGTGGGCTGGCCCGTGCTGCTCCTGGGCCCTCAGCTCTTCAGGGCCCCGTACCCCCATTTGCCGCACCTCCCCCACAATCTCTCGCCGCTCCTCCGCCACAAACAATCGCCGCACCTCTGCCACAATCTCTCACCGCTCCTCCGCCATGATCTCTCGCCGCTCCTCCGCCACAAACATTTGCCGCACCTCCGCCACAATCGCTCGCCGAACCTCAGGCACGATCCCTCTCCGCCCCGATCATCTGCCGCATTTCTGCCTCGATCTCTCGCCGCTTCTCCGCCACAATCTCTCGCCGCTCATCCGCCCCGACCTTCCCGCTCCTCTGCTGTACCTGGGCCCCGCCGATGTTCCTGCCCATGCTCCAAACGGTGACCTGGGTTTTGATGACGTCACCCAGTCGCCCACCTCGAAGCCGTCACACACTTGGAGCAGCTCGCGCTCGAGCTGTCAACCCTCTAGGATTGCCCAGGAGTCTCTAGGAATTGAAGTATAAGCTCCTGGACACAGGTGGGAGTAAACCAGAAGAAAAATCATTGAGGAATTTAAAGTTTTTTTCATTTTCTTTGAACAATAACTTTCTGCTGAGCAGAGGTCTGTACTTGCAGAGGAGGGAATACATGAACTGCATATGGCAGATACTGGCCCGAGCCTCGTAGAGCCTTGTGGAAGAAAGAAGAAAAGAAGGAAAGACTTGCAATTCTATAGCGCCTTTCACGACCACCGCATGCCTCAAAGTGCTTTACAGCCAATGAAATACTTTTGGAGTGTAGTCACTGTTGTAATGTGGGAAAGACGGCAGCCAACCTACACACAGCAAGCTCCCACAAACAGCAATGTGATAATGACCAGATCATCTGTTTTTTTGTTATGTTGATTGTGGGATAAAAATTGGCCAGGACACCGGGAATAACTCCCCTGTTCTTATTCGAAATAGTGCCGTGGGATCTTTTACGTCCACCTGAGAGAGCAGACAGGGCCTCGGATTAACAACCCATCTGAAAGACGGCACCTCTGACAGTGCAGCGTTTCCTCAGCAATGCACTGGGAGTGTCAGCCGAGAGCTATGTGCTCAAGTCCCTGGAGTGGGACTTCAACCCACAACCGTCTGACTCAGAGGCGAGTGTGCTGCCCACAGAGCCACAGCTGAAGAGGGAGTGAAACTGCTGAAACAAGCCAGGGACATGCACAGATTGAAAAGCAGCTATGTGGTGCTTGTTAAACAGTGTTGTAACAACTCTTGCAGTTTGTGAAATTTCCTGTAATGTGTGAAGGTCTTTCATCCCCCGGGTCCTATTCTCATTAATATATTCATGTAAAAGGTGTCTTGGCATGGCCTGTGCTATTCTAAGAGCTTTAGTAACTACAAGTTTCCAGAGAAGGGTTTAATGAACCAAGAGAGTATTTCAAGCTGTATTAAGCAACGGGTGTGGACTCTTTAATTACATCTTGGCTGCTTGGTTTCGAACGTGAATCAAAAATAGAGCCATTCTGCCCTCGTCAAGGTCTCAAATTTCTTTACGTTTCTTCAATGCATCCTCAAGAAAATGACAGATTTTCTGCACATAATAACAAACATATGGGCCCAGAAATTGGGTTTCAACCATTGTTGGGTGCAAGGGAGGGGTAGTTTGCAGCCCCCCACCCCCGCGCCTAAATGGTGAGGCCCGAGGCTAGTGGACCACGCCCTTATGTTAATGATCCCAGCAAAGCACGAAAAGCCCAGAGGACTCCAAGTTTGCAGCGGCTCTTGGGTAAGTGTTGTCGAGAATCGGGGCCCAGGTCGTGGGTGCGGGTCAGGTCAGGTGTAGGGCTCGTGATTGGGTCTGGAGCGCCAGGCTTGGGCGTCGGGAGAGGAGGCCGGGGAGTCTAGGAGTGCTGACATTCAGATAGGTTACTTACCTTCTTTGCTGCAAGCGATCTATCGGCCTGGTTCCGCTCAGTGCAAGACAAACCAATGTTGGAAAGGGAGCCCACCAACAGGTTATAGGCCCCTTAATTACATATACAAAGTGCTTAATACCTGCTTCAGCTTTGGGTAAAGGGCACTTCTTTTTTGTCCTTCCCTAATATGGCAGGCAGGGCACTGCCAGCCAAAAATGTGCGCAAGCTGCCTGCCGATACTGGGGTCTTAGTAGTCGGAGTAGGGCCCGATAAATGGACGCTGCACAGACCAATTTCTCGGCCATGGTATCAGTAGAACATGTGTCTGGTGCAAAATAGCAATTTTCTCCAAAATGACAAAACATCCATCTTCCCCGAGAATAATCTATGAATTGAAAAATGTTTGGACTCTGGGGAGTTGAAATTGCCCTTCTCAAAAAGGCGGGTGTGGGGCACTGAAGGGTGTTCGCCCGGGGGCAGGCGACGGAAGCAACCCACCCGGAATTGCCCCCGGAATGGCAGCGACGGAAAGGGGTTTGCAGTGCGCCCCGTAATGTTCCCCCCGGGCTCTGCCGCACGTGCCGATGACATCACTGCCTCCATCTCCTTCCCCACATCCCAGTGGTGAGTAGTAGTTAGTAATAGTGAGGTTCCAGTGTAATTGTTCTTATAGCTTTTACATGACTTTTAAATAGTGTGTGTCATTTGAGTACAGTTATAGAGCCTGGCTAATCACTCATGCAAGAAATTTTGTATGATGAATGGCTACTCATGCAGACCTGTATGTGCCTGCTTCCGATGAGGTTCTTGATGCTATTGTAGCCAAATAGAATAAGCAAATGAAGTTTTAGAAACTTCCATAATCTAGTGCAAAATGACAGAACTCGCTTAACGATCATGAATGTTTGACAGCTCCGCAGTCTGGGAACAGGTCTGGGAAAGGGTCTGGGAACATGTTTGGACACTTGTCAACGCACGTGTTTGACAATGGAGATGTTCGCCACTGCACCTTAGATCGCTAGTGCGCTCCCAGGGCATGGAAGGTGACTTATTGTATGAGAATGCGACATGTTAAAAAAAATAAGTTGAACAGTACACAACGGAACAATCACCATTGGGAGGCGGAGCTCGAGACCTTTAAAAAGAAAAAGAAAAGCCAGTCAACATTTATTTGACAAGGCTTTATACAGAACAGAACACGAGTAGCTTCTGAAAGCTAGATTACATCAGGACCCACTTGACAAGATCACATATTATAAGCAATAAAGTAATGCAAAGAGGGAATAAATCAGCATTAGGTAAAGTGAAGTAACACACGTGAACATGTAGTACAGAAATGAAAAAAGATAAACATCTAAAATCAGAGCTCGTTTTGAGAGGTACTGGTGTCTGTGTGCGCAAAAGCTGTTTGGATTATTAGTCACACCAGTTTTTAAAAAGTATTCTCGTACTTGTGTTACTAAATAAGAGTACGTATTACACGGCAGGAAAATGTCAGCTGATTGACATATCCCAGCCGAATCTGTACCCTGGCTATTGTTAAAAAGCTGTGGCTGCTGAATATCTGAAATATAAACAGAAAATACTAAAAGCACACAATCGGCAATGTTTCATGTCTCTACAATGCTGCCACCAGGATAAAACTGCCAAGTTACTCAGTTTAAATGTAGGGAGTTGGTACACAAATGCCAACTTCTCCTGATCCGAGCTAAACATCATCATCATCATAGGCGGTCCCTTGAACGAGGATGAATTGCACTGCCTTAGTAAAAGAGTTTTGGTTCAAGGCCTTCATCAGAATGAGCTGCTGTAATGCATCCCCGGCAAGTTCTGCTTTTATCACTGAGCAGTGTTGCGTTTCCATATTGTAAGTAAGTTTCCATCTCTAGACTTGACTCTTCCAACACACTCCTGACTGGCCTGCCACATTCTACCCGGCGTAAACTAGAGGTGACCCAAAACTCGGCTTCCCTTGTACTAACTCGCACCAAGTCCCATTCACCCACCACCCCTGTGCTCATCGACCAACATTGGCTCCTGGTTAAGCAACGCCTCAAGTTTAAAAATTCTCATCCTTATTTTCAAATCGCTCCATGCCTCGCCCCTCCCTATCTCTGTAATCTCCTCCAGCCCCACAACACTCCCCGCCCCCCCCCCCACCCCGGCCCCGCCCCCGAGATGTCTGCGCTCCTCTAATTCTGCCCTCTTAAGCATCCCTGATTATAATCACTCAACCATTGGTGGACGTGCCTTCTGTTGCCTGGACCCCAAGCTCTGGAACTCCCTGCCTAAAACCTCTCCACCTGTCTATCTCTCTTTCCTCCTTCAAGACGCTCCTTAAAACCTGCCTCTTTGACCAAACTTTTGGTCAGCTGCCCTTATTTCTACATTGCAGCTCGGTGTCAAATATTTTATGCCATGATACTCCTGTGAAGCGCCTTGGGACGTTTCACTACGTTAAAGGCGCTATATAAATGCAAGTTGTTGAGGCATCAGGAGGGCTACTGAGTGGAGACAGGAGGCCTACTCAGAGGTTGGAAGGACAATCAAAGGTCATGTTCTTCAGCTCATCCAAGCAGTTAGTCACAGAGTTCACTGGGAGGGGCTTGGGACCCACTCCTCTTCATGTCTTCTTGGGGAAAGAATGTTCTGTGACACAGGGGGCACCTAACGACAAAGACAAAAAAAATACCTTCTTTGATAAAAGACTTGCAATTATATAGCGTCTTTCACAACCATCGGACATCTCAAAGCGCTTCGTAGCCAATGAAGTATTTTTGGAGTGTAGTCACTGTTGTAAAGTGGGAAATGCGGCAGCCAATTTGTGCACAGCAAGCTCCCACAAACAGCAATGTGATAATGACCAGATAATCTGTTTTTGTTATGTTGATTGAGAGATAAATATTGGCCAGGACACCGGGGATGCAAAATAGCATGATGGGATCTTTTACATTCACCTGAGAGAGCAGACGGGGCCTCGGTTTAATGTCTCATCCAAAAGACGGCACCTCCCACAGTGCAGCACTCCCCCAATACTGCACTGGAGTGTCAGCTAGATTTTTGTGCTCAAGTCCCAGGTCTGGACCCATGAAGAATATAGTTTAAAAAAATGTAAACACAGTATGTAGGCCTACTCCCTTGCTCAGGGGACTGAGGGGAACATTCCAGAATGGGATTGGATTGGAGTGGGGGTCTGGGCAGTCCTGCCCCGGGCGTACCTGCATGGTATAGGCAGGCATCAGAGAGAGGTATCCATAGTGGCACTTGTGTCTGTTCTGAATCAGCAGATTGTGGGTTCCAGTCCCACTCCAGAGACTTGAGCACAAAACTTTAGGCTAACAGTCTAGTACAGTGCTGAGGGAACGCTGCACGGTCAGAGGTGCCGTCTTTCGGATAAGACGTTAAACCGAAGCCCCGTCTGCTCTCTCAGGTGGAAGTAAAAGATCCCATGACATTATTGTGAAGAAGAGCAGGGGAGTTATCCCCAGTGTCCTGGCCAATATTTATCCCTCAATCAACATCACCAAAATAGATTATCTAGTCATTATCACATTGCTGCTTGTGGGAGCTTGCTGTGCGCAAATTGGCTGCTGCGTTTCCATATTACAACAGTGACTACACTTCAAAAAGTACTTCATTGGCTGTAAAGCGCTTTGGGACGTCTGGTCGTCATGTAAGGTGCTATATAAATGCAAGTCTTTATTTTCTTTCTTTCTGAGGCACCCTCCCACTGACTCTGGAATTCAGGTGGGACCACAACCCGAGAAATTTCAGGGCTACAAGGCTCTAAATCCCCCTTACCCCTGTAACCTTTCTGCCAGTTTGTGTTACATTTGTAAAATATACCAGTTTTCCTGTGCACTTGTGCAGTTTCTTCAAATTACTCACATCCCAGATTCATTACTCTACGATAATGAGTGGGCGATGAAACAACTCCTCCAACATCACATACTTTGTGTCAATCGCACTGCTTCCCAGGAAGTCTGGGCCTGCTCAGTAAATTGCAGAATCAAAGGCTGCCAACAGGAACAGCACCCTTTTGCCGTAAGCTTGAACAGAGGTGGATTAATGACATCATGGAGTGAGGGGGAGGGGAGGGGAGTGTCAGCATGGAGTGAGGGGGACAAGAGGAGTGACATCATGGAGTGAAGGGGAGGGAAGTGTAAGCATGGAATGAGGGGGAGGGGAGGGAAGTGTCAGCATGGAGTGAGGCGGAGGGGAGGGGGAGGAGTGACATCATGGAGTGAGGGAGTGGGGGAGGAGTGACATCTGGAGTGGGGGGAGGGGGAGGAGTGTGAGCATGGATTGAGAGGGAGGGAAGTGTAAGCATGGAGTGAGGGGGAAGGGAGGAGTGACATCATGGAGTGAGGGGAATGGGAGTGACATCATGGAGTGAGGGGGAGGGGGAGGAGTGACATCATGGAGTGAGGGGGAGGGGTAGGAGTGACATCATGGAGTGAGGGGAACGGGAGTGACATCATGGAGTGAGGGGGAGGGGGAGGAGTGACATCATGGAGTGAGGGGGAGGGGGAGGAGTGACATCATGGAGTGAGGGGGAGGGGGAGGAGTGACATCATGGAGTGAGGGGGAGGGGGAGGAGTGACATCATGGAGTGAGGGGGAGGAGTGACATCATGGAGTGAGGGGGAGGGGGATAAGTGACATCATGGAGTGAGGGGGAGGGGGAGGAGTGACATCATGGAGTGAGGGGGAGGAGTGACATCATGGAGTGAGGGGGAGGGGGAGGAGTGACATCATGGAGTGAGGGGGAGGAGTGACATCATGGAGTGAGGGGGAGGGGGATAAGTGTGAGCATGGAGTGAGAGGGAGGGAGGGGAGTGTCAGCATGGTGTAAGGGAGAGGGGAGGGACACCATGGAGTGAGGGGGAGGGGGAGGGGAGGGACACCATGGAGTGAGAGGGAGGGGAGTGTCAGCTGGGTGGGGAGGAGAACAAGTTGGAACAGAAGAGGGAGCAACATGCCAATTTGACGTGGGGGATGAGGTGGGGAAAGATCTGCACCCGATGAACAGAAATGGGGACGTTTGCTCTGTGTCACTGCGATAAGCGGATAAACAACCAAATGAAGCAACCTTCGAGGCCTTCTCAGTGTGACAGGAAAACAAGAGCCAGGCGACCTCTTGGCCTAGTACCAGCCTTGCCACTCAAAATAAACACCTTTCCATCAGACACAGACGAAACCGAGGCAAGCGGGCTAGAACGCCACCCTCCCACCTCATCTTGCTGGCTGCCCCTGTCCTGTGATCGTTGTAGTTGCAAGGCGCAGGTCTGCTTCTCTGCAGCAACATGAAGGGGACAGAGACCAGCAGATGTCATGAATTTCCACCTCCTTTTCCTCCCTGTAGCACTGGGAACCGAGGCACTATAGAAGGATGGAGGACTATCAGGCCCAGGGGGGTTGATTAAAATTGTTGTGGTTACAGACATAAGGGCTGATTCCCCAATCAGATGCTCTCGCCGTGAAGGGGTGCTCACAGGGAGAACACTGATCAGCAAATCAGGGGCTCGCACCATTCACTTTCGGTCCATGAATTTAAATAAATCAAGGGCTAGCAGCCTTGCGATCTTCTCATCGGGGCTCTCTGTAAATCCTGGTCCCACCGGGAGCATCTCATCAGGGGATCAGCCCTAATGTTCTTGGCAAGGGCTTGGAAGGGGCATGAATAGGAACTGTGTAAGTTTGTGTGCACAGGGAAGGTTCTGTCAGTGATGGTATGCTGGTGGTGGGAAGGGGGATGGGGAAGATGTACATAGGACTGTTCATGCAGTGAAGGGGAGGTCCCTGTGACAGTGTGGTGCGAACGTGCCTTGCTGCAAGGGAAAGGTCGCCCTCGTCGGGTAACCCCTGCTTCCCGAGTAAAGGTCAAGGGTGAGGGTCCCTGCAGAAAGAAAGACTTGCATTTCTATGGCACCTTTCACGATCATCGGACTTCCCAAAGCGCTTTACAGCCAATGAAGCACTATTTGGGGTGTAGTCACTGTTGTAATGTAGGAAACGCGGCAGTTAGTTTGCGCACAGCAAGCTCCCACAAACAGCAATGTGATAATGACTCAGATAATCTGTTTTTGTTATGCAGCTTGAGGGATAAATATTGGCCCAGGACACCGGGGATAACATCCCTGCTCATCTTCAAAATAGCGCTGCGGGATCTTTTACGACAACCTGAGAAGGCAGACGGGGCCTCGGTTTAACGAGGGGGTGCCAGGCTGCCCGTTGGCGGCCCGGCCAAACCCGGGGTCAGTATTTTGCCGGCCGATCGGCTAGTCGGCCGGCAAACATTTCTCCATTGTGGCGGCAACAGTGGGCCCTCCCCTTAAAGGACGGCCGTGCTGCCGGGCCGCACTCAGTGCGGAGGTGGTGCACCGGCAGAAAAACCTGCCAGAGGGCACCGCGCGGCGGGGGATCGACAGATTGAGGTGAAAATCGATGGGTAAGTATTTCTTTATTGCTCAACATTGGCGGTGCAACTACTTGTGCAGAATTTAGGTCGGGTCGGCCTGTTGACCCCAAAACGGCGGCCATTCTATTTTTAGGAATGGCTGTCGCAAACGGGCATTAACGGGTGACTTTTAAGACCCTGAATTTCGGCCCCAAGGATCGTGCAAAGCTTTCAAATGCCTGTGCTCCATTCGTCATATGTACTTCTGCCTTCTCCCCATAGCCTAGCAACACTAGGCACCCATCGCTTACGGGCATAACAGAGAATATCACCTCACGACTGCCTTATTTAAATACGGGAGCTCCCACTGGCCCACGGGAAATTGGGCGAGGGCTAAAATGGCTGGGATAAGAACATAAGAAATAGGAGCAGGAATCGGCCATATGGCCCCTCGAGCCTGCTCCATCATTCAATGAGATCATGGCTGATCATCGACCTCAACTCCACTTTCCCGCCCGATCTCCATATCACTCGTTTTCCCCGAGACTCCAAAAATCTTAGGATCTGGTACAATGAAACTCTGCCCTATCCCCTGCCAGCACCAATCCAAATACCACCTGGAAATTGGGCAGGAGGAGGGGACTCTAAGCTCCCGTTCTTTTTCAAATGACTTAAAATTGCAGTACTCGGTAGTTTCACAAACTGGAAAAGCAGATGCTTCGATCTCCGCCCACTGATAGCCGCTTGAGGGAAAAATTGCAGTACAATCGTGAGGTGTTCTGAGGGTTCGATTCAGCTGAACTAACCCGTGTCCTGCTGGAAGCAGGATGTTGGCCGTTTTCGAGCTGAAATGAGACCCGACTGTTGCTGCTGCCGACATTCAGCGGGGAGACGGTTGGGTTCGGCCTCCTCTTGACTGCCTGCCAGACATTCCCGAATTGCCTCGGACTGAAAGTCCACATCACTTTCCCCAAAGATCTGGCAACAACAAAAAGTCCCGATGTAGCACCGCAGTCACTGTTATTCTTTTCTTTTCTCTTCTCACTTGTGAACGACAAAGATTGAAGGAAACGGGTCACAATTAATCCAGGCAGGAGAACACACTGTGGTTAGTAGCTACATACGAGTCCACTTTTAGAAGTGGAATCTTCAAGAAGGGCAGTTGATGTGAATGATATAGCTGTGCAGGCAATTTAAAGCACATTCAATTGTATATGATACATTTACAACAACAACTTGTATTTATATAGCGCCTTTAATGTAGTGAAACGTCCCAAGGTGCTTCACAGGCGTATTATGAGATTTTAAAAGTTTGACACCGAGCCACATAAGTAGAAATTAGCGCAGGTGACCAAAAGCTTGGTCAAAGAGGTAGGTTTTAAGGAACATCTTGAAGGAGGAAAGTGAGGTAGAGAGGCGAAGAGGTTTAGGCAGGGAGTTCCAGAGCTTACGGCCTAGGCAACAGAAGGCATGGCCACCAATTGTTGAGTGACTAAAATCGGGGATGCTCAAAAGGGCAGAATTAGAAGAGAGCAGAGATCTAAACCAAGGAAAGAAAATGGTTTTCCCTTTATATTTAAATTCACAGCACCAGAGATATACTAAATCCATCCCCGCACCCACCATCCCCTGTGAATTGCATTACCTGTTGTCCGATATGCATAAGAACATAAGAAATAGGAACAGGAGTAGGCCATTTGGCCCCTCGAGCCTGCTCCGCCATTCAATAAGATCATGGCTGATCTGATCTTGGTCTCAACTCCACTTCCCTGCCCACTCCCCATAACCCTTGACACCCCAATAGTTCAAAAATCTGTTTATCTCCACCTTAAATATATTCAATGACCCAGCCTCCACAGCTCTTTTGGGTAGAGAATTCCACAGATTTACAACCCTCTGAGAGAAGAAATTTCTCCTCATCTCCGTCTTAAATGAGCGCCCCCTTATTCTGAAACTATGCTCTCTAGTTCTACATTCCCCCACGAGGGGAAACATCCTCTCAGCATCTACCCTGTCAAGCCCCCTCAAAATCTTACATGTTTCAATAAGATCACCTCTCATTCTTCTAAACTCCAATGAGCGGCCCAACCTGCTCAACCTCTCCTTATAAGAAAACCCCTTCATCTCAGGAATCAACCTCGTGAACCTTCTCTGAGCTGCCTCCAATGCAAGTATATCCCTCCTTAAATAAGGAGACCAAAACATGACCAGATTGTAAAAAAAAAGTCACGATGGACTGTGCAGCAAACCTCTAACCTTATCTCACAGCACCCCCTCCCCCGAGTCAGCTGTCCCAGAGTAACGTGGGGTGCCTTGTAGGGAGGAAAGAGTCAGTGGGACCTGCTGACTTGTGGCTATGCGTAATAGAAACATAGAAAATAGGTGCAGGAGTAGGCCATTCGGCCCTTCGAGCCTGCACCATCATTCAATAAGATCATGGCTGATCATTCACCTCAGTACCCCTAATCATCATCATTACATCATAGGCAGTCCCTCGGAATCGAGGAAGACTTGCTTCCACTCTGAAAATGAGTCCTTAGGTGACTGGACAGTCCAATACAAGAACCACAGTCCCTGTCACAGGTGGGGACAGACAGTCGTTGAGGGTAAGGGAAGGTGGGACTGGATTGCCTCACGTTCTTTCCGCTGCCTGCGCTTGATTTCTGCACGCTCTCGGCGATGAGACTAGAGGTGCTCAGCGCCCTCCCGGATGCACTTCCTCCGCTTAGGGCAGTCTTTGGCCAGGGACTCCCAGGTGTCGGTGGGGATCATTTAATCAGGTAGGCTTTGAGGAAAAGAGTGTTCGAAGACCAGGCCCTCAAATCTACCACCAAGCTCATAGTCTACATGGCTGCAGTAATACTCGCCCTCCTGTATGACTCAGAGACATGAACCATGTGCAGCAGACACCTCAAATCGCTGCAGAAATACCACCAACGATGTCTCCGCAAGATCCTGCAAATCCCCTGGGAGGACAGACGCACCAACGTTAGCGTCCTCAACCAGGCCAACATCCCCAGCATCGAAGCACTGACCACACTCGATCAGCTCCACTGGGCGGACCGCATTGTCCGCATGCCTGACACGAGACTCCCAAAGCAAGCGCTCTACTCGGAACTCCTACACGGCAAGCGAGCCAAAGGTGTGCGAAAAAGGGTCACTTCTAAATGAATACAACTCCATAGCTATGGCTTGGAAATAAAGTACGGTCACAGAAATGGCTGCGGCTGGCAAACGTCTCCGTCCTTTCCAGTGCCTTTGGACTTCATATGCTTACACACTGCCGTCTGTCCATCTGCAGCACAATCTGTGTCTGACCAGTTTAAAAACCCTGCAGCCCCAGTGAATAGATCATCCCGGGCTAGGGGAGAGCGCTGCATTTTTTTCTCATGTGCAAACCATCTTTTTGGCGGGGAAAAAAAAATCCATTTATACATCGGGGTGCACATCCTGTTGCGGTATAATGAATTAACAAAGCTGAATAAGACAGATTCTTTGATAGTGAAGTGATTTTCTTTCCCCCCGAAAGTGATAGACCAGCCCAACAAAAGACATTTACATGTGAATATAGCCTCAAGAAGAGGGAACTAAAAAGAGACTTTCACAAATGAGAAAAATTCAGCGCGGAGAGACCTTTTATTATCGTGCTCACATCGGGAGGTTGTAGCTAGACCCTTAGATCTCATTCTGCTGCTGGTTTGGCTTTCGCCCGTCTCACAGCAGGAATCTACCGGAGCACATTTCGCAGAGGGGCGGCGCTACTAGGGGCTGTGTTCAAACAGAAATGGCATTTAGTTTGCTGAACTGGTGCCTTGTCAAGCTGTTTCCCCATCAACTCTGGGCTATTTAGCCCTACTAATACAACAGTAGGTTAAGTAAAATTAAATATTTCACTCAAGCACATATATATCTAACTAGTACAAGCAACTCGGAGTACGCGCATCTCAATAGCACGTGGTCTGCTTGAGGGCTCTGTGTAGTTCATTTGGGTTCCAGTGTTTTCCAATACAAATCAGCAAAGTGATTAATAAGAAAAAGAAAGACTTGCATTTATATAGCGGCTTTCACGACCACCGTAGATCTCAAAGCGCTTTACAGCTAATGGAATACTTTTTGGAGTTCCCTACTATTCTTCTTCAAAAGAGAACAAAACATGCTTACTGGGTTTATTGATGAAAGCCTGGTGAAGTAGCATTCGTCGGAGGATAATAAAGATTTCCAATTAGTCAAAATAGAAGCCATTGGGAACGCTGATGTTAAATCTATCTATTCATCATTATATGGCTCATTAACAAACAATGGATAAAGAATTGCCCTGAACATCTTGTTTAAAAAAGACAGCTGCAAATCCTTCACGGATTCCACCTGCAGGTTTCCGGTCATTGCATTCTCTACTGCATGCCAACAGTGTCCACCGACAGAAAGACTTGCATTTATATAGCGCCTTTCATGACCACTGGACGTCCCAAAGTGCTTTACAGCCAATGAAGTACTTTAAAAAAAAAAGTGTAGTCACTGTTGCCATGTAGAAAACGCAGCAGACAATTTGTGCACAGCAAGCTCCCACAAACAGCAATGTGATAATGACCCAGATAATCTGTTTTTGTTCTGTTGATTGAGGGATAAATATTGGCCCAGGACACCAGGGATAACTCCCCTGCTCCTCTTCGAACTAGTGCCATGGGATCTTTTATGTCGACCTGAGAGAGCAGATGGGGCCTCGGTTTAATATCTCATCCAAAAGACAGCACCTCAGACAGTGCAGCACTCTCTCAGCACTGCACTGGGAATGTCAACCTAGATTTATGTGCTCCAGTCTCTGGAGTGGGACGAACCCACAACCGTCTGACTCAGAGGTGAGAGTGCTACCCACTGAGCCACAGCTGATACACTTAGGTCTCAGTTGCTTTGTAACCATAAATCCTAATTAAAAGCTCAATAAAAAGCAGGTGTCACTGCTTTGCACAGCGAGTGCAAATAAAGCGCACGTTGCCAGTTCTGTTATTTTTCCCGGGGGTTCACCCTCGTGGACTTTAAATCTCTTGTTATCTGGAGATGATAATATATATGCGAGTTTGCAGATTGAAGAAAATCAGCAACTTCATTATTCATCATTTTTGGAAGGAAGTTGTTATCTCAAGTTCAGCATCATCTTAATGACCTGACCATTTGGAGCAATCCATTTAATCTTTAGCTGGAGCCAGATCGCTTGTGTCAAAACTGGAGCTTTATCCTGTAATCATTAGCTCCCTGTTTCACCTTGCCTCTGCAATGTGATCTGGCCAAAGAGGGACGTTATGCTGTTTGGCTACCAGGAAGTTACTGAAAAGCGGCAGGAAATGGGCAGCAGTGGCACGTTTTTCATCCCACCCGACTTTAAACCCCATCCAAATTTATTTTCCACTGAAGTCAGTGGTAAAATAGACGAGATGACCCATTGCCACCTGTGACCCCATCAATCAATTGAAATCAACACCTCAGATTTTGCATCTTGTATTGTTTGGGGGAAAGTTGAAGCAAAACCTTTTTAAGCAGCGAGTCTTTCTTTCTTTAACTGTATTCCCTCATCCCTGCAACCATTCTAGTAAATCTCTTCTGTAACATCTCCAAAGCCTTCATGTCCTTTAATGAAATGTGGTGCCCAGATCAGGACACAGTGCTCTTCCCCCAGAGAGCTTGCTGGGGGTAAAGATGGTCTTCAGTGGTGGCCATAGCAAATCGGCAGGCTGTTTTACACTGTTCCTGATTTGTTTTCCCCCTAAGTCAATGGAAAAGCAAATTGGACAGAGTGTAAGACGGGCTGCCGATTCATTATCACCCATTTCACACCACAGCTAGTGACCAATCCCACCCTTCAGTATCCATGCTTTCCCACATCATCATTATCATCATAGGCAGTCCCTCGGAATCGAGGAAGACTTGCTTCCACTCTTAGCATGAGTTCTTAGGTGTTGTACAGTCCAATATGAGAACCACAGTCTCTGTCACAGGGGGGACAGAGAGTGGTTGAAGGAAAGGGTGGGCGGGAAGCCTGGTTTGCCGCACACTCCTTCCGCTGTCTGCGCTATGGCCAGGGACTCCCAGGTGTCAGTGGGAATATCGCACTTTATCAGGGAGGCTTTGAGGGTATCCCTGTAACGTTTCCTCTGCCCACCTTTGGCTCGTTTGCCGTGGACGAGTTCCGAGTAGAGCGCTTGCTTTGGGAGTCCCATGTCTGCCATGCGAACTATGTGGCCTGCCCAGCGGAGCTGATCAAGTGTGGTCAGTGCTTCAATGCTGGGGATGTTGGCCTGGACGAGGGCGCTAATGTTTGTGCGTCTGTCCTCCCAGGGGATATGCAGGATCTTGCGGGGACATCGTTGGTGGTATTTCTCCAGTGACTTGAGGTGTCTACTGTACATGGTCCATGTCTCTGAGTCATACAGGAGGGCGGGTATTACTACAGCCCTGTAGACCATGAACTTGGTGACAGTTTTGAGGGACTGGTCTTCAAACACTCTTTTCCTCACATTACAGCAATGACCACACTTCAAAAGTACCTCATTAGCTGTGTACTTTGGAACGTCATGAGGGTCCTGAAAGGCGCTATATAAATGCAGATCCTTCTTTCTTACTTAATCTTTGGCAGCTTAAATATAACCATACAAGGCGTTGAGTAGGAGGTTTCCTTCAGGGAGTGTCTCAATGGCTTTGCATGATTTAAAGAAGGAAGATCATTTCACAAGTCGCACAATAACACCTGTGATATTTTGTCTGCAACGGTCGCAAGTCCGAGACTGGCATTCATAGACGCCTCCCACTTCCACCTGTCACATCAGACCTGCCTGTCACACCTCTGCTTCACAAGGGAGGCCTTCACACAGCTCGGCCATCTGCTGCAGACTGACCTGCAAACACCTTGTACCACAGCAACGGTTCATCCTGTGGGTGGGCATTAAATTTTTATGCCACAGGATTCTTCCGAGCCGCAACCCATTCAGTCAGTTATCCGTCTGCAGATGTCAGAAGTGTTTGCAAGGTTCCGCTGGGATGATGCATTAAGTAAAGATGTGTGTGTTATGTCTGCAAGCAGAAATCAAATGCAGGCAGCGGAAAGAGCGTGCGGCAAACCAGTCCACCCACTCTTACCCTCAACGACTATCTGTCCCACCTGTGACAGGACTGTGGCTCTTGTATTGGACTGTTCAGCCACCTAAGGACTCATTTTTAGAGTAGAAGCAAGTCTTCCTCGATTCCGAGGGACTGCCTATGATGATGTGTTATGTAATAAAGGAGGACAGGGAGATTGTCCAGTACTGCACTATTAAAAGTGAATTCACAATTAGCATTGCACAATCCTATCAGTCAAATGAAACACTAAATTGGCACTTTCTTCAAAAATTAACACTAACGCATGAAGCAAATGCTGCAGCAGTAAATTCCCTTATGGGGCCCACCTTACCAGGATTGCATTTCATACGGGTGAATTCAGCACCATGCACGTAATTACATCAACAACAACTTATATTTATATAGTGTCTTTAAGGTAGTAAAATGTCCCAAGGCACTTCACAGGAGTATTATGAGATGAAAAATTTTTGACACCGAGCTTCTTAAGAAGAAATTAGGGCAGGTGATCAAACGTTTGGTCAAAGAGGTAGGTTTTAAGGAGCGTCTTGAAGGAGGAAAGAGCGGTAGTGAGGCGGAGAGGTTTAGGGAGGGAATTCCAGAGCTTGGGGCCCAGGCAACAGAAGGCACGGCCACCAATGGTTGAGCGATTATAATCAGGGATGCTCAAGAGGGCAGAATTTGAGGAGTGCTGACATCTCGGGGGGGTTGTGGGGCTGGAGGAGATTACAGAGAAAGGGAGGGGTGAGGCCATGGAGGGATTTGAAAACAAGGATGAGAATTTTGAAATCGAGGCGTTGCTTAACCGGAAGCCAATGTTGGTCAGCGAGCACAGGGGTGATGGGTGAGCGGGACTTGGTGCGAGTTAGGACACAGGCAGCCGAGTTCTGGATCACCTGTAGTTTACGTAGAGTAGAATGTGGGAGGCCAGCCAGGAGTGCATTGGAATAGTCAAGTCGGGAGGTAACAAAGGCATGGATGAGGGCTTCAGCAGTTGAAATGCATGAATTTTTCTCCACTATCCCTGTGTAAATATTGCAGGGTAGCAGCAGAAACAGCAGGGTAATCAGGCCGTGCGGCCTAATACCGCCTTCCAACCCTGACCTTGATTCTCCTCCACCCAGCCCTATCGGGTCCAGCGCGGGTTGCCCCTTCTTTGCCCAATGCATGTAAACCCTGATCTCGTGCATTCCGCATTCCCTTGGCCCCTCCATTGGCGGCAGTGCCTTATGCCGTCTAGGCCCTTGTCTTTGAAATTCTCTCCCTGCCTCTCCATCTCCCTCTCCTCCTTTAAAACCCTCTTTACAAGCTGCCTCATTGACCAAGCTTTTAGTCAACAAACCTAATCATAGAATCACATGGGCCCGAACTTGGTGGCCTTACCGCCCACCGCCGTTGAGTTTTTTTGGCGGTCTCCCCTCGGTGATAGATTCCTCTAGGTCTCCCGCCGGCGGGAGGGGAGTACCGCTGGGAACCGCCCGCTGACGGCAGTGACCTTCCGCCCGCCGAGCTGCCAGATTCCTCCGGGCGGGAGTCGGCGGCAGCAGGAGAAAGGACCGCCGTGTGGAGGCAGGTCTAACCCCGACGGTAAGTAAGAAGACCTGCAAGAAAAGATTTGTAAGCTTCATTTATTTAGTAATTTTTCAGGAATTTATGTGGATGGGGTCCCCTGAAGATTTTCCATTGTTTTTTTTATTTTTATTTTTAGCTGCTCCCCCCTCCCTGGGCCCAACTCAATCCTCAGCGGCACTTTGGTGAGGATCGCATTTGCCGCCGAGATTGGGAGCTCCTGTCCGCTACCGCCCAGATTCACGGCATAAGTCGGTTTTTTTGCCGTCGGGCGGTACTAGCATCTCTTTTAGAGGAATCTCCCTGGCAAAGTACCGCCCGGTCTCTCGGTGGTCCTTTTGGCAGCACTTGGGCGGGCCTTGGCTTTGACCAAGTTCAGGCCCATAGACATTTACAGCACTGAAAGAGGCCGTTCGGCCCATTGTGTCTGTGCTGGCCAAAAATGAGCAATCCAGCTTAATCCCACTTTCCAGCTCTTGCTCCGTAGCCCTGTAGGTTACGTCACTTCAAGTGCATATCCAGTTACTTTTTAAATGTGGTGAGGGTTTCTGCCTCTACCACCTTTTCAGGCAGTGAATTCCAGGCCCCCACCACTCTCTGGGCGAAAATATTTCTCCTCAACTCCCCTCTAAACCTTCTATCAATTACTTTAAATCTATGCCCCTTGGTTATTGACCTCTCTGCGAAGGGAAATAGGTCCTCCCTATCCAATTTATCTAGGCCCCTTATAATTTTATACACCTCAATCAAGTCTTCCCTCAGTCTCCTCTGTTCCAAAGAAAACAATCCCAGCCTATCCAATCTTTCCACCTAGCTAAAATTGTCCAGTCTCCTCTGTACCTTCTCGAGTGCAATCGCATCTTTAAGATATGTTATATTTAATGTAATTAAGTTATTTGAAGTGGTGACCAGAACTGTACACAGTACTCCAGCTGTGACCAAACTAATGTTTTATACAGTTCAAGCATAACCTCCCTGCTCTTATATTCTATGCCTCAGCTCATAAGGGAAAATATCCCGTATGCCTTCTTAATCATCTTAGCGACCTGTCCTGCTACCTTCGGGGATCTGTGGACATGCACTCCAAGGTCCCTCTGTTCCTCTACACGTCTAAGTATCCTACCATGTATTGTTAGCCCTCCCCAAATGCATTACCTCACACTTCTACGGGCTGAGTTCCATCTGCCCACCTGACCAGTACGTTGATATCTTCCTGCAGTCTGCAGCTTTCTTCCTTACCATCAACCACACCTCCAATTTTTGTATCATCTGCAAACTTCTTAATCATGCCCCCTACACTGAAGTCTAAATCATTAATGTCTCCTTCTTTGGCTTGGTGTCAATTTTTGTCTGATTATGCACCTGTGAACCACTTTGGAACATTTTTATTTTGTGAAAGGCACTATATAATGCAAGTTACTGTTGCAGCATCCACATCCTCTGAAGAAATTAATAAAAAGTTGTTGAACTGAACTTCAAATAACTTAATTACATTAAATATAACATATCTTTCAAATCATTACACTAAAAATGCTTTGGTTTTATTCTTAATGCCTCATGTGGGGATATGGGGATCGGGCAGGGAAGTAGAGTTGAGGTAGAAGATCAGCCATGATCTTATTGAATGTTGGAGCAGGCTCGAGGGACCGAATGGCCTACTCTTGCTCCTATTTTTTATGTTCTTATATACTGCTTTGTTTATTATAGCTCAATGAAAAAGAAATATCTACACTGACTTTATGGTCAGCATTCTATAACACTGGCTCAGCTCAAATGCCCTCTCAGTATCTCTCCTACCTGTTACCAAAAATCCTGATAAATGGATCATTGTCAATTTCTGTCTGATTACGCTCCTGTGAAGCACCTTGGGACGTTTTGCTGCATTAAAGGTGCTCTATAAAAGCAAGTTGTTGTACAGGTACCTGCTTCTTCGTGGTCTTGTGGCCCCTTTAAGTGTCTTCCCACCTCCTGGGTGCTGTATCAGCGATCCCGCAGCAGTGTCGCCTTGAGTTTCCTGGCTGGTTGGCGGGAGGGTCGGAGCGGGCGGGGCTGGGAGGGGGGGGGGGTCCCACCAGGAGTTCGGCATGAACATCTAATGGCCACAAGCCAGGAAACTGGGTTGGGTCATGTCGTGGTCCAGGGGTGTTGGCCAGAAGTCCCATCTAGACCGTGTAGGAGCAGTGAAAGGAAAATCCAGCCTCTAATGAGGCTTGAATGGTGCTTGCAGTACATCCTGTCCCACAGCCACAGAGGTCTTTACTGCAAAATGTGGTACCGCTTTGCCCCCCAGCACAGAGGTCTCCAGGCCTGACTCTCTCAATCATCGCGGCCCCCAGGAGAGGTTCCGTACTAGGATCGGAGCCTTGGAAAATTTACCCTATAGAGTCCAGGCTGTCCTGATGCCAAGTTGTCTTTAGTGAGCTTTTCTTTAAGAAATGTAATTATTCTTGTGAAGCTTACCTTGTCATCGTTTGCAATCAGACATAAGAATTACACTTACAATTTTTAACAGACAATCAGAGTAAATCTCCATAACTTAAAGGTTTACCAACACCACAAGCAACAACAAAGATGTTGATAATGTGGATATTCTTCTATGTGTTAATAGTTTTTAAACAATCTGCAAAACACCCTTGCATTAAACAGCCATCTGTTGTGCAGGATGTGCTTGCTGTGCCTGATGTAATTTTTTCTTTCTACAGGAAAGAGAGACAATGTTGTTTTAACGTGTGTGAGTTAGTATCGAACCCCTCGTTCTGGTACATTCAACCTCGATTTCTGAGACACTGCTGGGTGGCGGTAGGGGCAGGCTGGAAACTCGAGCCTTCCTCGAACTCACTGGAAAGACTTACATTTATGTAGCGCCCTTCACGACCACCAGATGTCTCAAAGCACTTTACAGCCATTGAAGTACTTATGAAGTGTAGTCACTGTTGTAATGTGGGAAACGCGGCAGCCTATTTGCGCACTAGCAAGCTCCCACAAACAGCAATGTGATAATGACCAGATAATCTATTTTTTTGTTATGTTGCTTGTGGGATAAATATTGGTCAGGACACCGGGGATAACTCCCCTGCTCTTCTTTGAAATAGTGCCATGGGATCTTTTACAGCCACCTGAGAGAATAGACGTCGGTTTAATGTCTCATCCAAAAGACGGCACCTGCAACAGTGCAGCACTCCCCCAGCCCTGCACTGGAGTGTCAGCTGAGATTTTTGTGCTCAAGTCCCTGGAGAGGAATTTGAACCCACAACCTTCTGACTCAGAGGCGAGTGTGCTGCCCACTGAGCCACAGCTGACACGAGTTACATTTTCTGGTATCCATGCTGGTGTTTGGAGGCAGGAGTGATTTGACAAAAGATGGCCTGGGTTCCTGGGGACCACTTCCTTCATCTTTCAAACCTTAAGGAAGAACTTGTAGGAAAAGAATAAAGTGAGATTTACATTGCATGCCCCAGACAATGGCTCCCGAGACAGCTGAGATCGTAAGACATTTAAGTGAGTCATACAGCTGATTTGCAAATGAAAAGAAAGACTTGCATTTATATAGCGCCTTTCACAGCCTCAGGAGGTCCCAAAGCATTTTACAGCCAAGTAAGCACTTTTGAATTGTAGTTACTGCTATAATGTAGGAAATGTCACCCTGCTTTGAGGATTTAGAAAGGGAGTGAGTGTATGAAGGATCATAATAAACGAGGACATACTAGATGATGGTACCACACCTCCAAATTCACCCTCATCAATGCCCTCTGCATTTTTGTGGCTAACACCTCCTCAGAATGGGATAGCTGCAATAGGACATCAGGCCCACCTCCTGTCCTGGTTCTCTCCCAGTGGTTACAACTCTTGACCTGTAAGCAGGACACAATCATGAAGATGTTCGAACCTTGGGGCTCAATTTTCCCCAAAGCTTTTTCTTGGCGTACTTGAAGAGTCATGCCCGATTTGCTGGGGCCCAAGTATGGCAAAAAAAGACGTTCTAAGTTTCCCCGTTGGATTTATTCATTTTGGCATGGCCGAACCCGACCATTAGTTTTGGGGGTGGAGCCTTGATCTGCGCCAAAAAGATCGGGCTGCCATGGTAACCAGGGCCACAATGCGAACTGAGGCTGCAAAGTGAAGCATACAGCCAGCCCCCAACACATTCAAAGAATTGAAAAACACATAGCAGCAACTTACCTCCAACCCCGCCCGAAGGGCTTGCCGGTCTGGTCCAATTCTCAGTCCCCGGTCCCATTGGGCAATTCCTGAGTCTCTCTCTCTCTCTCTCTCTTTCTTGTGTGTGTGTGAACCGGGGACCGAGAAAGGGACTGGACCGGGAGAATGGGGACCTAGAATGGGACCGGACAGCCTTCGGGCGGGATTGGAGGTAATTTGCTGCTATGTGTTTTTCAATTCTTTTAGTGTGTGTCCGGGCACCTGCTGCGCCGATTTCTTTACATGCCAATTTATTTCACTCTCTGCAAGGGTTTTCTGGAGAGGCCACATACGCTGGCCTAAGCAGAACTGGAGTAACTCTCAGCTGGCCAAACTTCCATAAATGACCAGAAGTGGCATAGGTGGCTGGTTACATCCCCTTTGGCCGGAAAAAAAATGGACCTAAAAAAATTGTAATTAACTGAGTTATGTTGGTGCAAATTGTTGGGGAAATTCTGGTTTTTCAAATTAGGCCAAAAAGAGCAGCCTGCTCCAAAGAAAATGGCACAAATCACTGGGGAACATTGAGCTCATAGAATCATAAAATCATAGAAATTTACAGCACAGAAGGAGGCCATTTCGGCCCATTGTGTCCATGCCGGCCGACCAAGAGCTATCCAGCCTAATCCCATTTTCCAGCTCTTGGTCCGTAGCCCTGTAGGTTACGGCACTTCAAGTGCACATCCAAGTATCTTTTAAATGCGTTGAGGGTTTCTGCCTCAACCACCCTATCAGGCAGTGAGTTCCAGACCCCCACCACCCTCTGGGAGAAGAAATTTCCCCTCAAATCTCCTCTAAACCTCCCCCCAATTACTTTAAACTTCTGCCAAGGGAAACAGGTCCGTCTGTTCACTCTATCCGGGCCCCTCAATCCAGTCACCCCTCAGCCTCCTCTGTTCCAAAGAAAACAAACCCAGCACCTCCAATCATTCCTCATAGCTAAAATTCTCCAGTTCAGGCAACATTCTTGTAAACCTCCTCTGCACCCTTTCCAGTGCAATCACATCTTTCCTGTAATGTGGTCACCTGAACTGCACACAGTACTCCAGCTGCAGCCTAACCAGTGTTTTATACAGTTCAAGCATAACCTCCTTGTTCTTGTATTCCACGCCTCAACTAATAAAGGTAAGTATTCCATCTGCCTTCTTAACCACCTTATCTACCTGGCCTGCTACCTTCAGGGATCTGTGGACGTGCACTCCAAGATCCCTTTGTTTCTCTACACGTTTCAGTGTTGTACCATTTAATGTGCATTCCCTTGCTTTGTTACACCTCCCCAAATGCATTACCTCACACTTAGCCGGTATGAATTCCATTTGCCACTGTTCTGCTCACCTGACCAGTCCATTGATATCTACCTGCAGTCTGCAGCTTTCCTCTTCATTATCAACCACACAGCTGATTTCAGTGTCATCTGCAAACTTCTTAATCATACCCCCAAGTCATTGATATATACCACAAAAAGCAAGGGACCCAGCACTGAGCTCTGCAGAACCCCACTGGATACAGCCTTCCAGTCACAAAAACAACCATCAACCATTACCCTTTGCTTCCTGCCTCCAAGTCCACAAGCAAGCCAAGCTTCTTTCATTGCGAGTTGGTTTGTAACTGAAGGCGGGAGCCTTTGCTACTGCTCTAAATCATACACTGATGATGTTGTGTATCTGTAAAGCATGCACTCCATGTTCCACCACCAGGGAGCACATCCCCTGAAGTCCCAAGGGATCCCAGCATCCCTTGGGAGCACTGTATATAAGCCGGCCCCTAAGGCCTGTTCCTCACTCTGGAGTGTCTTCATAAAGACTGAGGTCACTGTTACTTTAACCTCCCTGTGTGCAGGCTCATCTGTGTTAGGAACACAATAGATACCAAATCAGTCGTCTCCTTCAGTAGAACAATTGCAGGCAACTCCTCAGCAGCCCTTTAACAGCTGCTGGCGTTAGAAAGTTGCTGACATACAGTCAACCAGTTTCCAGCTTTGACTCACGTTTTCTGAGCACAGGGAGTCTAATCAATGGAAGGCACGCATCGTGCTGCGCCAAGTGTGGTGAAGCCAGCCCTCCCTGCGACCACAGCAGGAATGTCCATGCCAGGGGTGAGCGCAGCCCCAATTTGGCCAGAGTCGTAAACCTGGGGCTTTGGTAGCATCACTGGAGAAAACAAGTGAGGATGGAATATTCCGAAAATTTAACTGGACAATTATTGGCAGCACAAAAAGACATGGGTAAAAGCTAAGACTTATTCCAGGGCTTGTTAAATGGGGCAATTAGGTTGGATAATTTTGGCTTAACCTTGGCAAAAGCTCCATTTTGGATAACTTTGATTGCCCATAGCTGATGGTGCTGATGCTGTTTTCTTGCCCGTTGGGTAATTATATGGAGGCTTCAATGTTGCTTAAAATAGTTTTGTAGCGTGCACCTGCCTGACTGATGATTCATTAGTGTCTTCCATTTGCATCGGACAGGCTCCAAACTAGTCTTCCACCACTACGAAGGGCCTTTGAATCTACGTTACACTCTCAGGATGGACATCTTCTCTGTCTCAAAGTCAGCTTGAACTGCACGCTTTGCAGGAGGTAATCTCACAGAACCTGCCTTTGAGTAAGTCTTTGTCAGAAAGGTCAAAAGGGTAGCTGATACGGGAAATGGCGGACTGGGGTATGTTTGTCTCTGCAAGATCCTGCAAATCCCCTGGGAGGACAGGTGCACCAACATCAGTGCCCTCGTCCAGGCTAACATCCCCAGCATTGAAGCACTGACCACACTCGATCAGCTTCGCTGGGTAGGCCACATAGTTCGCATGCCAGATACGAGACTCCCTAAGCAAATGCTTTATGTGGAGCTCCTTCATGGTAAATGAGCCAAAGGTGGGCAGCGGAAACGTTACAAGGACACCCTCAAAGCCTCCCTGGTAAAGTGCGACATCACCACTGTCACCTGGGAGACCCTGGCCGAAGACCACCCGAGGTGGAGACAGTGCATCCGGGAGGGCGTTGAGCTCTTCGACTCTCAACGCCGAGAGCGTGAAGAGGTCAAGCGTAGACAGCGGAAGGAGCGTGCGACAAACAAGCCCCACCCACCCCTTTCCTCGACGAATGTCTGTCCCGCCTGTAACAGGGTCTGTGGCTCTCGTATTGGACTGTTCAGCCACCAGAGAACTCACTTTGGGAGTGGAAGCAAGTCTTCCTCGATTCCGAGGGACTGCCTATGATGATGATGATGTCTTAGAGCAGGGTCAAAGAATATTACTGAGGCCGAGTACAGGAGATTTTAGTCTGCAGCCAACATACTTTACCTGACCTGGGAGTGCTTCAAACTGACACTATGTTCCAAAAGTGGAAAAGTTAATGGCCGCCCAGCACTGACATCTCTCGCTTCGATAAAGACAAAGGTCACCAAAAATAAATAAATAAACAAACAGTGGAATTCTATTGGTGGGCTGAGAATCCTATTTGTCCATTATTCGATTGTCAGCCGCCACTCAGTGGGTAGCATTCTTGCCTCTGAGTCAGAAGGTTGAGGGTTCAAGTCCCACTCCAGAGACTTGAGCACAAAAATCTAGGCTGACATTCCAGTGCAGTGCTGAGGGAGTGCTGCACTGTCTTTCGGATGAGATGTTAAACCGAGGCCCTGTCTGCTCTCTCATGTTTCTTTCTTTCTGTATTTTGTTTCCACATCTCTCCGTGCTGCATTACTTGAAATGGTTGGTAGATTGTGGGCGTTGCCACGTGAATTTCTGACGTGCATTACGAGCAGGTGTGATTCTCTGCCCGCAGCAACAAACAGGAAAGTTGCTCCTTTAACGCACTCTTTTTAAAAAAAACTCAATTTTTGTCGTTGTATTTCCTGCCCTCAACTTAGTCCTCCTGAGAACTTTTCTCCTACTTCCAGAAGTTGCTCTTCTAAATTCTTGCAGGTCTGTAATTATTATTTTTGGCCTTAACCTATATTACAACAAATTTAACTATGCAGTAATCACTTGCACTCAAGTGCTTGTGCACTTCCAGGTTATTAATCATTTTTGGTAGACTGTTCAACACTAACCCAATATAATATCCAGCCTCATACCCCGCTTCGCATATTTTGTTAAGAAGCAGTCACTCACTGCATCTAATTAATCTGTTTTTACTTTCATCCTGTCCTTCCACTCGACCGCAATCTGTAGACTTTACCTCTGGGATGTGAAAATGCCCCATGGCTATCATTTTAGAATTCACTGCAGCCTCTCCTCCTTGCTAAACAACTGATTGGCTACCTATTCATGTTGATAGAACCTGACAGTTAGTGCTCTGCTGCCCTTATTAGTGCCATTGCTAAAATGTTATCTCTTTTGCTGTTAAACCCACGCTTTAGATAGTTCATTCCTTACTAATCAATGCCATTAGCCCCACCTATCTTAATGTATATTCTTTGTTAAATATTCCACACCTTTTTAGCAGCATCTCATACTCATCTTCTGCTCACAGCCATTTCTCGTGATGTCAGCAGTTTTCCATATCTTCAAATCCAATATGTGTTCCTTGCATTAGTATAGCGTGCAACTTTTTCAATTGAATTATTTTTGCCTCAAACAACCTTATTTCCTGCTGTTGCCTTGCAATCATCATTTGCTCCTCTACGTTTATCCACATCTCAGACCACTCCTCTTCCACAGCTAGTTCAAATGCATCTCAGTTACCAGAACTATTATGTATGTTTGTTGTAGTTTAACCTTAGTTTCGCTGGAATTAGCACAAATGTAATTTTTTTTTAAATTGGTTAGTCAAAGATGGAACATGCTACTACACAATTACCAAATTACCAATTAAACCAGTTATTATAAGAATACTAGGATGAAAAAGGCCTTTCAGCCCATCTTAATTCATCTAGCCAGAAGGATCCCAAAACCTCCTTGTTGAAGCATCCAATTACACCGATTTGATCTGAATGCAGACTCCTCTAAGCTTGTTATTAAACAGAAAGAACAGTAAGGAATAGACCAAAACCAAAATACGGCAGATGCTGGAAATCTGACATAAAAACAGAGAATGCTGGAAATACTCAGCGGGTCAGGCAGCATCTGCGGAGAGAGAAACAGAGTTAATGTTTCAGGCCGATGACCCTTCGAGAACTGGAAAAAGTTAGAGATGTAACAAGTGTAGGAGCAGGGAAAGAGGAGAGGAAAGAACAAAAGGGAAGGTCTGTGATAGGATGGAAGGGAGGAGAGAGAAAGAAAGAGAGAAAGAAAGAGAGAAAAAGAAAGAAAGAATGAATGAATGAAAGACTTGCATTTATATAGCATCTTTCATGACCATTGGACATCTCAAAGTGCTTTACAGTCAATGAAATACTTTTGGAGTGTAGTCACTGTTGTAATGTGGGAAACACGGTAACCAATTTGCGCACAGCAAGCTCCCACAAACAGCAATGTGATAATGACCAGATTATCTGTTTTTGTTACTGTAATGTTGATTGAGGGATAAATATTGGCCAGGACACTGGAGATAACTCCCCTGCTTTTCTTCGAAATAGTGCCATGGGATCTTTTACATCCACCTGAGAGAGCAGACGGGGCCTCGGTTTAAAGTCTCATCTGATAGACGGCACCTCCGATGTGCAGCACTCCCTCAGCACTGCACTGGAGTGTCAGCCTAGATTTTTGTGCTCAAGTGCAGAAATAGAGAAATTGAAAATAATCAAAAGAAGTGTTTTAAAAAATATTTTTAGAAGCAATTAGGACCCGGAGTCAGATTAATGTCAGTTGAAGATAAATAAACTGAGCTTTATAGATCATTAGAGAGGAAGATTGTTGATGGCAGCACAAGAAACCAAAAGAATTTGTTTCAGCGATGTATGGAGGTTGTGGAGTGTAAGTTACAAGAGAGGATTTTTAAGGGACGTTGGGTAGAAATATTATAGGGAATCAGGAAATAGCAGATGTGTTAAATGAATTATTCGCAAGTTCCATTTCCCAGTCAAAATGGCTGCGGAATCTATAACATGTGTTGAGGTCAGTAAAGCATGTATTTTGAAGAAACTGAAAGCAGTAAAGGGCAGACATTTGGAGTGTAGGTAATTTTACTGCCCAATTACTGCTGGGGGAAAAATTGCACGGACGGGGTACTTTGAGCAGGGATGATGCTAGGCTGCATATTCCAATCGAGTTTAACACAGGAGTAGGTGTTTGTGGCCAGTGACTCAAAATAATCGCAGTTTAGCTCATTATTGGGGAGGATCCAATTAGCTTAATAAGTCCACACGTTCTGATATTCAAACATTCATGCTACCAGTGACAGAGGTCATAGCTGTACCAGGCTTTAGTGCTTGACAGAATTTTCAATTCAAGTGCTTAACCCTTCGAGCACCGCGGCGCGTTTACAGATTGTCAGCAGATGAGATTTTTGTGTCATGACATGGCACATATAATGCAACCCTATCACTCATGAAGGTTATGGCTCTTTATTAGCTGAAAATTCAGTCTTCAAAACTGGTTTTCAGAAACAGGAAACACTTGTTCACAAAATGGGCAGTGGGAGCATGAAGGTAAAAGAATAAATGTACGTTAAGATCGTGAGAAAAGTCAAGGTTGGGAAAAGATTATCCAACCAATCCAAGGTTAAACCCTCGAGTACATTGGCCCTTTAAGTGTGGCCTCCCCAGGTCCGTACGGAGTTCCTACAGACCCAGGAAGGCATTGGAAATGCCAGTTTCCAGTACGAAATTATTGTTTTTTAAGACATTAATAACTTTAATTTAAATGAAATTAGTGTAATTATTTTCTATTTTTTAATAGCTTTTTGGGTGTTTGGGGCTGTGTTTTGGGTGTTTCGGGTTCTATCACAATCAATTTAGGAGGGATAGACAGAGGGGAAAAGGAGGCGGGGTGGCATTGCTGGTCAAAGAGGAAATTAATGCAATAGAAAGGAGGGACATTAGCCTGAATGATGTGGAATTGGTATGGGTGGAGCTGCGGAATACCAAAGGGTAGAAAACGTTAGTGGGAGTTGTGTACAGACCACCAAACAATAGTAGTGAGGTTGGGGACAGCATCCAACAAGAAATAAGGGATGTATGCAATAAAGGTACAGCAGTTATCATGGGCGACTTTAATCTACATATTGATTGGGCTAACCAAACTGGTAGCAATGCGGTGGAACAAGATTTCCTGGAGTGTATTAGGGATGGTTTTCTAGACCAATATGTCGAGGAACCAACTAGAGAGCTGGCCATCCTAGACTGGGTGATGTGTAATGAGAAGGCACTAATTAGCAATCTTGTTGTGCGAGGCCCCTTGGGGAAGAGTGACCATAATACTGCAGAATTCTTTATTAAGATGGAGAGTGACACAGTTAATTTGGAAACTAGGGTCCTGAACTTAAGGAAAGGTAACTTCGACGGTATGAGGCGTGAATTGGCTAGAATAGACTGGCAAAAGATACTTAAAGGGGTGACGGTGGATAAGCAATGGCAAACATTTAAAGATCACATGGATGAACTTCAGCAATTGTACATCCCTGTCTGGAGTAAAAATAAAACGGGGAAGGTGGCTCAACCGTGGCTAACAAGGGAAATTAAGGATAGTGTTAAAACCAAGGAAGAGGCATATAAATTGACTAGAAAAAGCAACAAACCTGAGGACTGGGAGAAATTTAGAATTCAACAAAGGAGGACTAAGGGTTTAATTAAGAGAGGAAAAATAGAGTACGAGAGGAAGCTTGCAGGGAACATAAAAACTGACTGCGAAAACTTCTATAAATATGTGAAGAGAAAAAGATTAGTGAAGACAAATGTAGGTCCCTTGCAGTCGGATTCAGGTGAATTTATAATGGGGAACAAAGAAATGGTAGACCAATTGAACAATACTTCGGTTCTGTCTTCACGAAGGAAGACACAAATAACCTTCCTGATGTACTAGAGGTCCGAGGGTCTAGTGAGAAGGAGGAACTGAAGGATATCCTTATTAGATGGGAAATTGTGTTAGTGAAATTGATGGGACTGAAGGCCAATAAATCCCCGGGGCCTGATAGTCTGCATCCCAGAGTACTTAAGGAAGTGGCCCTAGAAATAGTGGATGCATTGGTGATCATTTTCCAACAGTCTATCGACTCTGGATCAGTTCCTATGGCCTGGAGGGTAGTTAATGTAACACCACTATTTAAAAAAGGAGGGAGAGAGAAAACAGGTAATTATAGACCGGTTAGCCGGACATCAGTAGTGGGGAAAATGTTGGAATCAATCATTAAGGATGAAATAGCAACGCTTTTGGAAAGCACTGACAGGATCGGTCCAAGTCAGCATGGATTTATGAAAGGGAAATCATGCTTGACGAATCTTCTGGAATTTTTTGAGGATGTAACTAGCAGAGTGGACAAGGGAGAACCAGTGGATGTGGTGTATTTGGACTTTCAAAAGGCTTTTGATAAGGTCCCACACAAGAGATTGGTGTGCAAAATCAAAGCACATGGTATTGGGGGTAATGTACTGATGTGGGTAGAGAACTGGTTGGCAGATAGGAAGCAGAGAGTCAGGATAAACTGGTCCTTTTCAGAATGGCAGGCAGTGACTAGTGGAGTGCCGCAGGGCTCAATGCTGGGACCCCAGCTCTTTACAATATACATTAACGATTTAGATGAAGGAATTGAGTATAATATCTCCAAGTTTGCAGATGACACTAAGCTGGGTGGTGGTGTGAGCTGTGAGGAGGACACTAAGAGGCTGTAGGGTGACTTGGACAGGTTAGGTGAGTGGGCAAATGCATGGCAGATGTGAGGTTATCCATTTTGGGGTCAAAAACACAAACGCAGAATATTATCTGAATGGCGGCAAATTAGGAAAAGGGGAGGTGCAACGAGACCTGGATGTCATGGTTCATCAGTCATTGAAAGTTGGCATGCAGGTACAGCAGGCGGTGAAGAAGGCAAATGGTATGTTGACCTTCATAGCTAGGGGATTTGAGTAGAGGAGCAGGGAGGTCTTACTGCAGTTGTACAGGGCCTTGGTGAGGCCTCACCTGGAATATTGTGTTCAGTTTTGGTCTCCTAATCTGAGGAAGGACATTCTTGCTATTGAGGGAGTGCAGCGAAGGTTCACCAGACTGATTCCAGGGATGGCTGGACTGACATATGAGGAGAGACTGGATCAACTGGGCCTTTATTCACTGGAGTTTAGAAGGATGAGAGGGGATTTCATAGAAACGTATAAGATTCTGACGGGCCTGGACAGGTTAGATGCGGGAAGAATGTTCCCGATTTTGGGGAAGTCCAGAACCAGGGGACATAGTCTGAGGATAAGGGGTAGGCCGCAGAGAGTTGTCGATGCCAGTTAATTGGATATATTCAAGAGGGGAGATAGAGCCCTTATGGCTAAAGAGATCAAGGGGTATGGAGAGAAAGCAGGAAAGGGGTACTGAGGGAATGATCAGCCATGATCTTATTGAATGGTGGTACAGGCTCGAAGGGCCGAATACCTACTCCTGCACCTATTTTCTATGTTTCTATGTTTCTATAGTAATAGGAGTTTAGGACACTGCGGAACTCCTATTACTATGATATCTTACCTGATTGGCTGCCCAGAGCTATGTGACTCCAGCTCGAGGCCTGCGCATGCATCAACGTGCACGCGCTGCGACTGACAGTCAGGAGAGGCCTCAACATCGGAAGGTCCAACTTGGGCACCAGCTTAAGGTAGGTGCGTATTTTTTCTCGAAAATGCCCACGAGAAGGCCAAACCAGAACTTCAGGGCCATTAACTCTCTCATAATTTAGATATGTTTGATTGGAACTCTTTTAGGGGTTTAACAGACACATTTAAATTTACTCTGTCTCTACATAGGGTTACATAGGATACACAGCACAGAAACAGGCCATTCGGCCCAACCAGTCTATGCCAGTGTTTATGCTCCACTCGAGCCTCCTCCCGTCTTTCCTCATCTAACCCTATCAGCATAACCCTCTATTCCCTTCTCCCTCATATGCATGTCTAGCCTCCCCTTAAATGCATCGATACTATTCACCTCAACCACTCCCTGTGATAGCGAGTTCCACATTCTCACCTCTCTCTGGGTAAAGAAGTTCCCTCTCTGTATCTACTCTATCAAAACCTATCAGAATGTTAAAGACCTCTATTAGGTCACCCCTCAGCCTTCTTTGTTCAAGAGAAAAGAGACCCATCCTGTTCATCCTTTCCCGATAGGTATACGCTCGCATTTCAAGTATAATCCTTGTAAATCATCTCTGCACCCTCGCCAGTGCGTCTATATCCTTTTTATAATATGGCGACCAGAACTGTGCGTAGTGCTCTAACTAAGGTTTAGCAGAACTTCAATACTTTCAAATTCTATCTCTCCAGAAATAAACCCTCGTGCTTGGTTTGCTTTTTTGAATGGCTTTGTTAAACTGTGTCGCTACTTTTAGTGATGAGTGTATTTGTACAAGGCAGTAGTGATACCCACTCTCCTGTATAGCTCAGAGACATGGACCATGTACAGTAGACACCTCAAATCGCTGGAGAAATACCACTAACGATGTCACCGCAAGATCCTGCAAATCCCTTGGGAGGACAGACGCACCAACATTAGTATCCTCCATCAGGCCAACATCCCCAGCATCGAAGCACTGACCACACTCGACCAGCTCCATTGGGCAGGCCACATTGTTCACATGCCTGACACAAGACTCCTAAAGCAAGTGCACTACTCGGAACTCCTACACGGCAAGCGAGCCCCAGGTGGGCAGAGGTAATGTTTCAAGGTCACCCTCAAAGCCTCCTTGATAAAATGCAACATCCCCACTGACACCTGGGAGTCCCTGGCCAAAGACCACTCTGTGGAGGAAGAGCATCCGGGAGGGCGCTGAGCACCTCGAGTCTCGTCGCCGAGAGCATGCAGAAAACAAGCGCAGACAGCGGAAGGAGCGTGCGGCAAACCAGACTCCCCACCCACCCTTTCCTTCAACCACTGTCTGTCCCACCTGTGACAGAGACTGTAATTCCCATATTGGACTGTTCAGTCATCTAAGAACTCACTTTTAGAGTGGAATCAAGTCTTCCTCGATTTCGAGGGACTGCGTATGATGATGATGATGATGGGAGCCGAAGAGGCTTTGAAAAGGTTCGTTTGAAATTAATTTTGTGAGGCCTGGAGCAGTAAGAGTGTTCCTCCAGCCTCCACAAATGTACCGTGGGCTGCATCCAGCCCGGGCTTGGGCCCTGCTCTCCACCCTCCCTCGCCCCCACTGCCCTTTCCAGGGCCTACAGGCAGCTGTCAGGGGAGTCCCAGCTATGGGCCAAAGCTGGCAAGGTGTCTCAGGAGCGCCCTCTGCCACCCCCCACCCACCCAGCTTTGGTGTCTGTAGCTAATCGAATGAAACCCAGTCCTCAAAATCATGGGGACCTCTTCACCGCCGGTACAGGTGACACGCTCCGTCGGTTGACCGCCCAAATCGACCACAAGATGACGAGAGCACGTTGTGCACTAATAAAAGTCTGTGGGCTAGAACATCCACTTTTTTTGCCTGCTTAACGCTCACTTAACGCCCATTTTATTGCAGAAATGACGTATAAAGCCCAGATATCGCCCATTCTGGCACAAAATGGAAACTGATGGGCTTTTTTTGGAGACTTATCACCAAGCGTTATTTTCCCAATGGGCTTAACGGCGAGAAAAATATCACCACCCGCCCACTTTTTTTGGGTGGAATCAGCAAAATGGGCGAATTCAACGACTCTAATTTTGCCCAGCGTTACTTTCCGCACGGAATTAACGCCGAGATTCAATATTAATGCCTGCCCACTGTTTTTTGTCGTAAAGAGCATATTTACCCAAACTAGCAGCAATGGAGATCGCCCATCTTCAATTTCACCACGTCGCACACATATCGGCCACAATATCGCTCGCTCAAAAAACCACCCACAAAAAGTGGAACTAATCGGAACGAACGCCATTTGTGAAATCCCACTCTTATGTGAGGAGCTGATATCGGAAAGATTTGACTGAAAGAGCGATGTTGTGAGTGACAACGCTGACACACTGCTGTGTGTGTGCAGCTCAGACATCAATGGTGCCCATCACCTGGGTGCCAGTTAAAGTTTATGTTAATTGATGTTAAGTTATATTTAACCCTTTCATGGTAAGGAATCACCAGTGTGTAACGGGGCCAGCTATCTGAGACAATGCGCAACAAGATTATGTTTAATAACAAAAGTTTAATTCCAACGTAGTTCTGAAATCATAAGTATCACAGCCAATAACACCCAACCCCTGCCCACACACTACTTTTTCCATCATTGACATAAATCATATGTTCGACATGTCCAGCAACACAGAATACGAAGGCAAAGCAGGAGCGTGGTCCCCAGCCCCCATACATTGCAACAAATTGCATACACCCAGATAGAGATATAACACAGCCATCAGTTGCACACATGGACCTCACTTTCCCTTCCCCATCTCCTTCTTCTCCCCACCTCTACCCCTTCCCCTCCTCATTCCACGGCACCTGGTCGAGGAGCTCCTCAGGCGGTGCCTCATTGGGGGGGATGTAGGCAGATGCGTTGGTTACACGGGTACGGGAGCGGAGGGTGCCGAGGGGGCAACATTCTCTGATGCAGAAGTAGGATCTTGGTCCTTGCTCTCATCTGTCACTCGCAGTGGTGGTGCGAAACCTAGGGGTGGAGTGCCGTGCTCTGGGACCACTGGGGGGTCTGTGCCAGCAGTGTTCCTGGCTATCGCATCCAGGGACTCCGCCATGCGCAGAATGTACTCGGTCATGGTGGCCAGGTGTCGGGAAATGCCCCCCCAAAGCTTCAATGAGCTGGTCACCAATGTCTACAGTCCTCCTGGACAACTGAACCATCTCTCCACTGTCATGTCGGGCTCGTGGAACAGACAGGCCACGTCCATCGGCACCGTCCTGGGGACAAATGGGGTGCCCTGTGGAGAGGTACTTGGGACCGGCACCTCCAGAGTGGAGGCGGTAATGACCAGAGGACCAATAGATGGCCTTGGGGTGGAATGGGTTCTGGAGCGTGGCGATGCAGGTTCTTCAAAGTCCGCGCTTTCATCCATCGAGAAAAGACCCAGCGGATTGACGGGCGACAATCGGAGCTCCTCAGCACCAGATGTAGCAGGATCGTCCGCCGACTCCTGCCCCGCACCCCCACCTTCTGGCCTCTGTGGCCTTGCCTGGGACAGCGCTGCCGGCTGAGCTGCAAGACACAAATGAGGTTGTTAGAGGAGAAGGGGGTGTTAGAGTGACAAGGTGAGTCCAGCGCGACACACAGCATATGCACGACAAAATCATCGCAGACATCACATTTCATCACCATCAACACATTGTGCATTGTAATGATTTTCATTCGGCCAGCATCATTTCTATGACACTTTTAGAAATCATCTATCATATATGATTGTTTGGATATGAGTGGGTGTGGCATCTATTGTTATACATTACGCAATGGTGTAAGCTTTACTCACGTGGCATCACTTCAGGGTCGGCAGATGCGTCCGAGGCTGTCCGGGACGCTTTCCCATGAGTGGTAGCACTCGCTCCTCCATCTCTGTGATGTCGCTGGGGACTGGTGCCCCGCTCCCCCTTCCCCCCACCCGTTCGCCTCTGCATAGATCTCATCGTCGATAGCTTCTTCTGTAAAAGGTGACAGGATGACATGGCATGAGATCATTGCGTGATATCATTGCTTGGTACTGTCACAGAGACTGATACAACACATAACCGATAGATGTAATCATCATTATTATGATTATTATCATTCTTTACCTAAAGACGTACACCGTGACCGCAGGCTTTGAGTAAAACATTCCCGGTAAAAGTGGAAGACCTCACATCTGCTGATAGTCACTCATGACTGTTACAAATCAAATTATATAAATACCTAAGTACATGTAAATCAATGTAATACTTACTCTTGAGGATCCCACAAGGTCGTTCCATCGTTTGCGGCATTGGTTGCCCTCACGCACCTCGTTGGTCACCGAAGAGACCACCTCTGCTATCTCGGTCCATTCCTCTGGTAGGCCTTTGGGGTGGGCTTCCCACGCCCTCCCCATGTCAAATCAGCCCAGCGTAACTCGACCTCCTGCAAGAGGGAGGCATTTGCCTCGTCCGAGGAGCTCCTGGCTCTTTTGCGGCCTTCAATGTGCTCCTCTCCCACCTCGCTGCTCTCTCCAGTTTCAGTCTCCACAACGTGCATTGATGCCTCCTCCTCTTTCTCCATTATAGGCCAAATTTGGTCAAATATGTGGCTGGTAACAGTTACTTTTTGTTTGCATACTTGCTGTGAAGGTCTAAAGTCTTCCTCCTTCCTCCAAAAGCAGCCACACCACACCCAGCCACGCCTTCAGTCCCTCTCAGCTCCCTCTCTTTCTGTCTCCTCTTTTGTGCATGTCATGGTGACCCTTGACCTCCAGAATCGCAGGAATCCAGCGTTGTCATGCCGCTGCTAAGGACGGCCACACTTTAACGCTACCGCCCATTTGATATCGCTCACAGTAACGCCCAATTTCAAAAATGTAAACTAGGTGCTTTGAGAATGGGCGAGAAGCCGGCGATCTGAAAACCCTTTTTTACCGCCCACGCTGAAAATAACGGCCATTTTTGGGCGATAAGCTCAAAAGTGGAAGTTCGAGTCCTGTGACCTTCACATGGGCCTTGAGACAGAGAGTTACCCTTCATTACATCTCTAGACAGGCCACACACAGCACAGCCACACATCACATCGAAGACCAGCACACAGGAAGATCGTGGACCATGACGTGGGCTAGCAAGCTGATGGTACCCTTTTCAGAGACAGTTAACTGCATCCAGATTGCTAATATAATGGAAAGTGCATCTTGCTGTCACGTATTTATTAGGAGTAGAATAGATTTTAGGATTCTATTCCTCGTCGTATATTTCCTATTCATTACAGTCATGTTAAACCTCCTTGACCCCAAATCTCTTTCTCTGTCATTGAAGTAACATAGAAACATAGAAAATAGGAGCAGGAGGAGGCCATTCGGCCCTTCAAGCCTGCACCGCCATTCAATGAGTTCATGGCTGAACATGTAACTTCAGTACCCCATTCCTGCTTTCTCGCCATACCCCTTGATCCCCCTAGTAGTAAGGACTACATCTAACTCCTTTTTGAATATATTTAGTGAATTGGCCTCAACAACTTTCTGTGGTAGAGAATTCCACAGGTTCACCACTCTCTGGGTGAAGAAGTTTCTCCTCATCTCGGTCCTAAATGGCTTACCCCTTATCCTTAGACTGTGACCCCTGGTTCTGGACTTCTCCAACATTGGGAACATTCTTCCTGCATCTAACCTGTCTAAACCCATCAGAATTTTAAACGTTTCTATGAGATCCCCTCTCATTCTTCTGAACTCCAGTGAATACAAGCCCAGTTAATCCAGTCTTTCTTGATATGTCAGTCCCGCCATCCCGGGAATCAGTCTGATGAACCTTCGCTGCACTCCCTCAATAGCAAGAATGTCCTTCCTCAAGTTAGGAGACCAAAACTGTACACAATACTCCAGGTGTGGCCTCAGCAAGGCCCTGTACAACTGTAGTAACACCTCCCTGCCCCGTACTCAAATCCCCTCGCTATGAAGGCCAACATGCCATTTGCTTTCTTAACAGCCTGCTGTACCTGCATGCCAACCTTCAATGACTGATGTACCATGACACCCAGGTCTCGTTGCACCTCCCCTTTTCCTAATCTGTCACCATTCAGATAATAGTCTGTCTCTCTGTTTTTACCACCAAAGTGGATAACCTCACATTTATCCACATTATACTTCATCTGCCATGCATTTGCCCACTCACCGAACCTATCCAAGTCACTCTGCAGCCTCATAGCATCCTCCTCGCAGTTCTCACTGCCACCCAACTTAGTGTCTTCCGCAAATTTGGAGATACTACATTTAATCCCCTCATCTAAATCATTAATGTACAATGTAAGCAGCTGGGGCCCCAGCACAGAACCTTGCGGTACCCCACTAGTCACTGCCTGCCATTCTGAAAAGTACCTATTTACTCCTACTCTTTGCTTCCTGTCTGCCAACCAGTTCTCAATTCACGTCAGCACAATACCCCCAATCCCATGTGCTTTACCTTTGCACATTAATCTCTTGTGTGGGACGTTGTCGAAAGCCTTCTGAAAGTCCAAATACACCACATCAACTGGTTCCCACTTGTCCACTCTACTGGAAACATCCTCAAAAAATTCCAGAAGATTTGTCAAGCATGCTTTCCCTTTCACAAATCCATGCTGACTTGGACCTATCATGTCACCTCTTTCCAAATGCGCTGATATGACATCCTTAATAATTGATTCCATCATTTTACCCACTACCGATGTCAGGCTGACCGGTCTATAATTCCCTGTTTTCCCACTCCCTCCTTTTTTAAAAAGTGGGGTTACATTGGCTACCCTCCACTCGATAGGAACTGATCCAGAGTCTATGGAATGTTGGAAAATGACTGTCAATGCATCCGCTATTTCCAAGGCCACCTCCTTAAGTACTCTGGGATGCAGTCCATCAGGCCCTGGGGATTTATCGGCCTTCAATCCCATCAATTTCCCCAACACAATTTCCCAACTAATAAGAATTTCCCTCAGTTCCTCCTTCTTACTAGACCCTCTGAATCCTTTTATATACGGAAGGTTGTTTGTGTCCTCCTTCGTGAATACCAAACCAAAGTACTTGTTCAATTGGTCTGCCATTTCTTTGTTTCCCGTTATGACTTCCCCTGATTCTGACTGTAGGGGACCTACGTTTGTCTTTACTAACCTTTTTCTCTTTACATGTCTATAGAAACTTTTGCAGTCCATCTTAATGTTCCCTGCAAGCTTCCTCTCGTACTCTATTTTCCCTGCCCTAATCAAACCCTTTGTCCTCCTCTGCTGAGTTCTAAATTTCTCTCAGTCCCCGGGTTCACTGCTATTTCTGGCCAATTTTATGCCACTTCCTTGGCTTTAATACTACCCCTGATTTCCCTTGATAGCCACAGTTGAGCCACCTTCCCTTTTTTATTTTTACGCCAGACAAGGATGTACAATTGTTTTAGTTCATCCATGCGGTCTCTAAATGTCTGCCATTGCCCATCCACAGTCAACCCCTTAAGTATCATTCGCCAATCTATCCTAGCCAATTCACGCCTCATACCTTCAAAGTTACCCTTCTTTAAGTTCTGGACCATGGTCTCTGAATTAACTGTTTCATTCTCCATCCTAATGTAGAATTCCACCATATTATGGTCACTCTTCCCCAAGGGGCCTCGCACAACGAGATTGCTAATTAATCCTCTCTCATTACACAACACCCAGTCTAAGATGGCCTCCCCCCTAGTTGGTTCCTAGACATATTGGTCTAGAAAACCATCCCTTATGCACTCCAGGAAATCCTCCTCCACCGTATTGCTTCTAGTTTGGTTAGCCCAATCTATATGCATATTAAAGTCACCCATGATAACTGCTGCACCTTTATTGCATGCACCCCTAATTTCCTGTTTGATGCCCTCCCCAACATCACTACTACTGTTTGGAGGTCTGTACACAACTCCCACTAACGTTTTTTGCTCTTTGGTGTTCTGCAGCTCTACCCATATAGATTCCACGTCATCCAAGCTAATGTCCTTCCTAACTATTGCATTAATCTCCTCTTTAACCAGCAATGCTACAGGCTCTATGGGGGAGGGGAGAGTCCAAGAAAACTGGGTAAAGTTAGTAGTTAAAAATATCAATAGAAGAGACTGAACCACTGAACAATCCTTGAAGTTCTAAGACAAGGTAAGAACACGAGACTGTGTACTACCATGTAGCTGGTCCGCAATCCTTTTGTAAGTGGGATTTTTGTCCTATTTCATCTCTCCCACTTTCCCATTAACAAGAGAGATAAGGACATTTCTCAACCAACCTTTAATTGATAGCATTGACACTGGTCCATAGGTTTGACCCATCACAGCCCTGCGCACTAATCCTCATAAACCACCACACACTCGGTTTATTCATGACTAACATTCCATAGCGGTAATACTCAGAGGACAGGAAGTTGAATCATCAAGAGTAAAATTCTTGTGCAGCCTATTAACTTCCATGCAAGTTTTTTTTGGCGCCCCCCCTTTAATTGCATGTGTGTGGAGCATGTTGCACAACAACAACTTGTATTTATATAGCGTGTTTAACGTAGTGAAGCATCCCAAGGCACTTCACAGGAGTGTTATGAGATTTAAAAATTTGATACTGAGCACCATAAGTAGAAATTAGCATAGGTGACCAAAAGCATGGTCAAAGAGGTAGGTTTTAAGGAGCGTCTTGAAGGAGGAAAGAGAGGTGGAGAGGTTTAGCGAGGGAGTTCCAGAGTTTGGGGCCTAGGCAACAGAAGGCACGGCCACCAATGGTTGAGTGATTATAATCAGGGATGCTCAAGAGGGCAGAATTAGAGGAGTGCAGACATCTCGGGCGGTTGTGGGGCTGGAGGAGACTACGGAGATAGGGAGGGGGCGAGGCCATGAAGAGATTTGAAAATAAGGATGAGAATTTTGAAATCAAGACGTTGCTTAACCGGGAGCCAATGTAGGTCAGTGAACACGGGTGATGGGTGAGCGGGACTTGGGGCGAGTTAGGACACGGACAGCCGAGTTTTGGATCACCTCTAGTTTACGTAGGGTAGAATGTGGGAGGCCAGCCAGGATTGCGTTGGAATAGTCAAGTCTAGAGGTATCAAAGACATGGATGGTAAAAGAAATAAACAAGTTAGCAGTATCCTGATATTTTACAAATTGGAGGTTCCTCGGAAAGTTTAAAAAAAAATAATGCACAGATTGGAGATAGCAAAAAAATGGTGAAGAGAGAAATAAAATTGCACTTTAAAGTATCTAAGCTTCAATTCCTGCTGTAAACAATGTCATGAGCTACATGTCAACCAATGTCTCAGTGGGTAGAACCCTTGCCTCACAGTCAGAAAGTTGTGGGTTCAAATCCCACTCCAGGAACTTGAGTGCATGAATCTAGATTGACACTCCAGTGCAGTACTGAGCAAGTGCTGCACTGTCAGAAGTGCCGTCTTTTGGATGAGACGTTAAACTGAGGCCCTGTCTGCTCTCTCAGGTGGACATAAAATCCCATGGCACTATTTTGAAGGAGTGCAGGGGAGTTATCCCCGGTGTCCTGGGGCCACTATTTATCCCTTGATCAACATAACAAACCTGGTCATTATCACATTGCTGATTGTGGGAGCTTGCTTGTGCGCAAATCAGCTGCTGCATTTCCCACATTACAACAGTGACTGCACTTCAAAAAAGTACTTCATTGGCTGTAAAGCGCTTTGAGACGTCTAGTGGCCGTGAAAGGCGCTATATAAATGCAAGTCTTTCTTTTTAAATAGATTTTTTTTGTAACACTGTCAATTTTGGTGAATGATTAGTAATGAGCTTCATCTGTACCTCTTACAATTTATGAAGGGTTGTCAGCCATTTTGGATGGAAGCTTTTAACGCTGCATGGCTTTAGAGGAAGGGTGAGGTTTTAAATGTGATTGATTCTCGGGGCCAGTTTACTACGTACTTCTGGTAAATTATAAACAGGTGAAGAAACACATGAAATGTTTTGCTAAGACAGGCAGGCCAACTTTACCCCTGCATGCAGGCCCAGAGGGAGAATTCTGTTCGAAGCCAACTGCACCAGGCCTCGAGCCCCTCAGAGAGCTGTGATTGAACCATAGTGAACACAAGCCAAGCTGCAAACATCTGGCCTGAATTTACTACCTCTGACCTTGACTCAATACGCACACTCTCTTTGGTCATGGTCCCTTTTCTCTGGACTTCAAAGTGTGCTCCTCCCAGGAACAGGCTGTCTCGTGCTGTCTTTGAAGTTTACAGCCTAACCTTTATCTAATTCCCATATCCATCTTTAGATGGAAAAAAAAATGGCCCGGAGATATCCTAATGATATCCCAAATTTCCCAAATGGTTTGAAATGCCTTTTCGCGACCTCCTCTGTGATATGCTCTGGAAGTGTACTAGTTTCCAACCCGTCATTCAATGATAAAAACATATGAATCTAATAAAATGGGTCTGTACGTTAATTTGAGAGAGGCAGCAGACTCTGGTACAAGAACTAATGGTCTGTTTACAGCGGTTATGTTGGCACAATTAGAGGACTTTGTTGTAAAATGTATCAAATGCACAGTATGAGTAAGAAAGATGTGGCATAACCACAGGCTGAATGGACTAAACTTGGGAAAAACCACCCCCTCAACATGATCTAGACCACAGGCCGGCAGAAAGGATATGGTTTCAAATGTACATGCTCCCCTTGATGGCATAATAATACATCAGTATCATGTTTTATAGACTTTTTGAGATAAATGTTAACTCATTAGCAACAAAATATGCTATTTATCCACAACGTATGCAGCTTGTTCTGGAATGGAAAGATGCCAAACACGTGGATTTGGGGAGTAACAAGTGACATCGGCATGCGCTCCACATGCCAGCCAATTGTGTATCGGTTAACGCTATTGCAATGCGTCTGCTTAATGGGTTCTTTGCTTAAGCATTCAACACATTGCTATTGAGAACTAGTTGGTTCATTAATAAAAGTTTAACCATCACACTACACATTACCAGTTCATCCATAAGGCTCACAACTGCATACCTCATCGCAGATGACCCACACCCAACTGGCTGGGGTTTTATTGAGTGTTGTGAACATCACATGATTGGCTAAGCCACTCACAGTGCAACAGCTCTACAACTATTTTTGTAAAACATAAAATCAAATGCCCCATTATTAAAGGGACATTAGAACTGACAAATGAACAAATTCAAATTTTGGAATATTAAACCAATCAAATTAGAATTTGGTTGCCAGGGATGATGATGCACACCAGTCCCTCCGATGCCCATCTCTTGCGGAAGGCCACGAGCGTACCGGTGGACACCGTCGTGCTCTCAACAGCTCTACAAACCTGTGAGCATACTCACAGGTGCATATATTACAGCTATCTTTCGCAACTATATAATTGTGGGTTCAGAACCCCGCTACCCTGCCTCACTTTATTTCCCCTCCATTCTCAAGTATGCTGCTAGTTGAAAGCCACATGACAATACAGGCAACTCTCGCTTATCCGGGCCCCTCGGGGATTGGGCTATGCCGGGTAAACGATTTCTCCGTTAGAGCGAGTTGACATTATAAAGTTAAAACTTCAATGAATAAATACTGTGCAATCAGCTACAAACAGGAACAAGGCAGTTAAGTATGGACATTACCAGCATGCATGCAGGTGGCCTCGAGCAGGAGATTGTCTAGCTCCAGGATTCCGGAGCGCGCTGCCTTCCCGGCCGAAAGGACTCCGACGTCAGCGGCGGCCGCGAGAGTCAACGGCTGCAGCAGCGCGCACACACACGGAATTTTAAATGCCGTTACAACGGTTTCCCGTTGCATCCATGTGCGGATAATCGAGAGTTGCGTATAGTTCATATTGTAGCGGACGTTCCATTTACGACAGCGTGAACTTTCCAGGTACGCAGTGTGCTGGCTCAGGAAAATTAGCCTGCAGACCGGATTGCTCAAGGGTTTTTAGCCCACAGTGCTAGGCTTGTGAAACAAGGGCTTTAACTAATACACAATTGGATGGCATTTTAACTCATTGGCCTTACACCCTGTTGTCACTTGTTCCCCCCGCCTCCCCCCCCCAATCCATGGGCGAAGAAATACCTGCTCCTGCTCCGCCAGTAATACTTTGGCGGGAATGCAGTGAAACCCCATTTATATCATTATCTCCGATTTTAATCGCTCCTCTTTGGGCGCGAGGATGCCAGTATCCTAGCGCCACAATTTCAGTAGCAGACCTTTGCCCTTAGTGCTTCACTCCACTCTTAGGGCGCTAAAAATCCAAAATCACGGTCGGAGGCAGTAAACATCGCCCAGCACTAAAGTTAGCGACCAGGCAGTGTTAATGCTTCAAACCGGGCGATAATCAATTTTTCCCCCTACAAGAATAATGCGGGCCACTGCCTCTCACAGATCTCCCACCACACCCACACCATCCCCTTTCCCGCGGCCCTACCGTGCTGCCGGCCGGATCAGCTGCCCAATACTGCACCAGCCCAGAGTCCCTGCGATGCCCGCAGGCAATGGCAACATGGTAATAATCCCCAGGCTTTAGAATGGATGGGCAATGCCGGGTGGCCAGCTGGCAAAGCTCCGCCAATCAGTTACTCTATAGCTGAAATCGACCTCCGGAATTTGAGGAACATGTGTTTAGTTAATATCCAACAATGAAGTCAATGGAAATAAAAATCGGGAGAGATGTAAAACAGGCTGCCGATTCACCAACACTATCGCACAAAGTCAAAATTACCCGCGCTATCTCTTCTGCCGAGACCTTTTTCAGCTGGTGGAAAAATAAAACATCCAGCCAAATGTAATCATTGGCAAATCCCCCCTCCACTCCAGAATCTGACCGTGTGAAATGATGTTGTACAGACAGATACGGCCTCCGCGGCAGACAATTGGAGGAAAGCTCTAATCTGCCTCAATGCATGTTTGTAATAACAGTGCGTTCCAAGCCACAACAACAAAACATGTCCACTACTGCGGGTCATGGATGTGGTTAGATAGCATTGATAGAAAAGTCAACAAACATTGCACAGTAGCTCCAGCAGCTGAGGGCTGTCTAAGATGGATAAATAACTTGTGATGCTCAGCAAAAAAAAAATCACTTTAGCAAAAAAGAGTTACAAGAGAATACATCAACATTCAACGTACAAAGTTTTCATTTCGGCAAAGCCAAGGATGGATACAAAATTCATAGAAACATAGAAACATAGAAAATAGATGCAGGAGTAGGCCATTCGACCCTTCGAAACTGCACCACCATTCAATATGATCATGGCTGATCATTTTTGCAACTTTCGTACCCCATTCCTGCTTTCTCTCCATACCCCTTGATCCCTTTAGCCGTAAGGGCCATATCTAACTCCCTTTCGAATATATCTAATGATAACAGTGTCACACTGTTTTGTCTTTCAAATAAGACGTTAAACCGAGGCCCCGTCTGCTCCCTCAGATGGACGTAAAAGATCCCATGGCACTATTTTGAAGAAGAGCAGGTGAGTTATCCCCGGTGTCCCAGCCAATATTTATCCCTCGATCAACATAACAAAAAAAACAGATTATCTGGTCATTATCACATTGCTGTTTGTGGGAGCTTGCTGTGCGCAAATTGGCTGCCGCGTTTCCCACATTACAACCGTGACTACACTCCAAAAGTACTTCATTGGCTGTAAAGCGCTTTGAGACGTCCGGTGGTCGTGAAAGGCGCTATATAAATGCAAGTCTTTTTTATTGTTTCACCAAGTCTATAATCTCAGGAGTTACAATCGTAGTTATTATTGGTGCGCAGGGAATGCTCAAATACTTCTGCACAGCTTCCAGTTCTCTGGCAGCGGTCACTTTGGATCTTATTACAGACCGTACAACATGCGATGAAAGTAAAAATAAAGGCTTGCGTTTATGAAGCATCTTTCATGTTCTCAAGAGACCCAGAAGCACTTCAAAGCCAATGAATGACCATTTTTTTGGAAGTGACATCACTGTTTTGAACGCGAACTCGGCAACCAATTTGCACACAGCAAACAGCAATCAGTTGGATGACCAGTTCATCTGTTTTGGTGGTTCTGGTTGAGGGATGAATTTAGGTCAGAAGAAGTCCTTTGTAAAAGGTCATGGGATTTTTCACATTCACCTGAACAGGGCCTTGATTTAACATCTCATTGGGATGTTCATTGTCATTATATATTATGAAAGTCCTCAAAGTTGCTTTTCCATAAGTTTTACACAATTTCGCTTTTAACTAATTCTTAACAAAAATGGCGACAAAGTTCTTCAGTGATGCATAGTTAAGTGGAGGTGATGGGGGAATGAAAGAAAAGAGGGGAGCACTTTTTATTCAAAGTACTCCTTGTTCTATACCAATAAATAATAGACTGGCCATTAAATCATGTGATCCGTTTATACAATGTCAGTTTTATTGCAGGCACGGAGACACTCGGGTAATTCCAGTGACATTGCAGACAGGGTACATTCCAGAACATCTCCCTTGTAAAAATTGGGAGTTGGGTGGGGAAAGGGGCGGGGGGGGGGTGGCTGCTTCTTCTGAAGAGTGCAAGAGCGGCATTGTAACGGTGGGGCCCCCGAGAGCCATGCAGACACTTGTGCCCCAGCCCATAGCATGGTTTCACAGGGTCTGGTGTGGCCCACAAGTCTGAAGTCGTAGCCCCTGCTGTTGCCTTTGGAGATTCTGAGGGCTGCTCCCTGACAACCCATGTCACAAGTAGCCTAGCAATGGGACAGACCCAGCTCAAGGGCCTCTGTATTGGCAATAAAATCAATGTTTGTGAAAAACCGATAATGGTGAATCCATTACCATTAAAGTGTTTATATTCAATTTTATAAGTGGCTCTGATTGATGTATCTGACACATAGAATTGCATTGTGTAATTCTACACAACCAAAAACTGGCTTGCCAAACTTTTTCAAGAAAATGGTGTGTCTTTAAATGTATCCATCCAATCAAATAGAAAAGAACATAAGAAATAGGAGCAGGAGTCGGCCATTCGGCCCCTCGGGTCTGCTCCACCATTCAATAAGATCATGGGGCTGATCTTTGACCTCAACTCCACTTTCCTGCACTGTCCCCAGTTCTTTTAATGGAAATAAATGGAAGATTATCTGTGAGCATGTTACGGTCTTGCTGGGTGTATGAAACTTTTGTAATGTTACAAAATTAGTGTTGTGGTAGAGACTGGTTCCGGAGCAGACTCCACTTTAAAATCTTAACGCCTCTTGTAATTTTCCCAATAAACAGATTCTTACAAGTAGAATGTTATTTATAACAAGACTTTACTCTTATCCAGTGAATAAGTGATTCCTAGAAGTGATTAATTATCAGGTAGTAATCTAACATAGGTTCCAGATGAGATCATAAACCAGGAGAACAAAGCTCAAGCAATCCATAACGGTCACCCGACCATGGAGATCGTCTCGGAATTACTGCAGTATATCTGTTATTTGTTATAATACATACTTTTCACTTCAAGAAATGATTTCATTTGATTTGTAAGATTCTTGTGCCAACAGTTTCTAGCCATCATCATCATAGGCAGTCCCTCGAAATCGAGGAAGACTTGCTTCCACTCTAAAAGTGAGTTCTCAGGTGATTGAACATTCCAATACGGGAATCACAGTCTCTGACACAGGTGGGACAGACAGTCATTGAAGGAAAGGATGGGTGGGGGAGTCTGGTTTGCCGCTTGTTTTCTCCATGCTCTTGGCGATGAGACTCAAGGCGCTCAGTGCCCTCCCAGATGCTCTTCCTCCACTTAGGGCAGTCCTTGGCCACGGATTCTCAGGTGTCGGTGGGGATGTTGCACTTTATCAAGGAGACTTTGCGTCAGCTGTGGCTCAGTGGGTAGCACACTCACTTCTGAGTCAGAAGGTTGTGGGTTTGAGTCCCACTGCAGAGATTTGAGCACAAAAACCTAGGCTGACACTCCAGTACAGTGCTGAGGGAGGTGCTGTCTTTTGGATGAGATTTTAAACTGAGGCCCCGTCAGCTCTCTCAGGCGGATGTAAAAGATCCCACAGCATTATTTTGAAGAAGAGCAGGGGAGTTATCCCCAGTGTCCCAGTCAATACTTATCCTTCAATCAAAATCACCAAAACAGATAATGAGGTCATTATTTCATTACTGTTTGTGGGAGCTTGCTGTCTGCAAATTGGCTGCTGTGTTTTCTGTTGCGAATGTGTAAAGCATGCACTCCTATGTTCCGTCACCAGGGAGTGCATCCCCTGAAGTCCCAAGGGATCTCAGCATCCCTTGGGAGCACTGTATATAAGCCGGTCCCTAAGGCCAGTTCCTGACCCTGGAGTGCCTTAATAAAGACTGACGTCACTGTTACTTTAACCTCCCTGTGTGCAGTCTCATCTGTGTTAGCAATACAATAACTGCCGACGAATATACGAATCCAACGCAAAGATGCAACAAACTGTGGGCATCCTGGAGAAGGTCTCGGAGGGTGAGGACTGGAAAGCCGATGTCGAATGGCTAGACCAGCACTTTGTAGCCAACGAGCTGGACGGAGAAGGAAGAACTGCAAAAAGGAGAGCGGTCCTCCTCACGGTCTGTGAGGCACCGACCTACAGCCTCATGAAGAATCTTCTGGTTCTGGTGAAACCCACAGATAAGTCGTATGAGGAGCTGTGTACACTGGTTTGGGAGCATCTTAACACGAGGGAGAGCGTGCTGATGGCGAGGTATTGGTTCTACACGTGCCAGCAATCTGAAGGTCAGGAAGTGGCGAGCTACATCGTCGAGCTAAGGCGACTTGCACGACAATGTGAGTTTGATGGCTACCTGGAGCAGATGCCCAGAGACTTTTTTGTACTGGGCATTGGCCACGAGACCATCCAAGGAAAACTTTTGACTGTAGAGACACCGACCCTCAGTAAGACCATTGCGATAGCACAAGCTTTTATATCCACCAGTGATAACACCAAACAAATCTCTCAACACATAAGTGATAACAATGTACATAAATTAACTGGAACTGTGTTTGCGAGCAGAAATGTACAGAGCAGAAACCAAGAGTCTGCAACTGCCAGCAGGCCTCAGGTGACCCAGGTGATTCAGAGTCCGCAACAAAGGATGAATGCAAGGCAATTCACACCTTGTTGGCATTGTGGAGGCTGCCATTCAGCCTATTCATTCCGCTTCAAAGGGTATGTTTGCAAGAGCTGTGGAACAATGGGGCACCTCCAACGAGCTTGCAGACAAGCTGCAAGCTCTGCAAAACCTGCTAACCACCACATGGCAGAGGAACATCGGTCCATGGTGGATCAAAGCAATTCTGAGCCTCAGAGAGAGGAGGCAGATGCTGAAGTACACGGGGTGCACACATTTTTGACGAAATGTCCACCTATAATGCTAAATGTAAAATTGAATGGCTTACCCGTAGCCATGGAACTGGACACTGGCACGAGCCAATCCATCATGAGTAAAAAGATGTTTGAGAGATTGTGGTGCAACAAGGCACTCAGACCAGCCTTGAGCTCCATCCACACGAAACTGAGAACGTACACCTATGAGCTTATCACTATCCCAGGCAGCGCCATGGTCAAGGTCACCTACGAGGGCACGGTGCACGAACTACCAATCTGGATTGTCCCAGGCAATGGCCCCACACTGCTTGGAAGGAGCTGGCTGGGCAAAATCCGCTGGAACTGGGATGACATCCGAACGCTATCACATGTCAATGAGGGCTCATGTACCCAGGTGCTTAACAAATTTCCTTCCCTTTTTGAGCCAGGCATTGGAAACTTTTCCGGGGTGAAGCTGCGGATCCACTTGATCCCAGAGGCATGACCCATTCACCACAAGGCGCGAGCGGTACCTCACATGATGTGGGAGAGAGTGGAAATCGAGCTGGACAGGCTGCAACGTGAGGGCATCATCTCCCCAGTGGAATTCAGCAAGTGGGCCAGTTTGATTGTTCCAGTACTCAAAAGTAATGGCACGGTCAGGATTTGTGGCGATTATAAAGTAACTATTAATCGTTTCTCGCTACAGGACCAATACCCGCTACCTAAGGCAGACGATCTATTTGCGACGCTGGCAGAAGGCAAGACGTTCACCAAGCTCAACCTGACTTCGGCCGACATGACACAGGAGCTGGAGGAGTCTTCGAAGGGCCTCACCTGCATCAACACGCACAAGGGACTGTTCATCGACAAGAGATGCTCATTTGGAATTTGGTCGGCTGCAGCAATCTTCCAGAGGAACATGGAGAGCCTACTCAAGTCGGTACCACGCACGGTGGTTTTTCAGGACGACATAGTGGTCACAAGTCAGGACACCGTCGAGCACCTACAAAACCTGGAGGAGGTCCTCCAGCGACTGGATCGCGTAGGGCTGCGACTGAAGAGGTCGAAATGCATCTTCATGGCAACAGAAGTGGAGTTTTTGGGGAGAAAGATCGCAGCGGACGGCATTCAGCCCACAGACGCCAAGACAGAGGCTATCAGGAACGCGCCCAGGCCACAGAATGTCACAGAGCTGCGGTCGTTCCTGGGACTCCTCAACTACTTCGGTAACTTCCTACTGGGGTTAAGCACCTTCTTAGAGCCCTTACATGTGTTATTGTGTAAAGGTGAGAACTGGGTATGGGGTAAAATACCAAGTAATTGCTTTGGAGAAAGCCAGAAACATTTTATGCTCCAACAAGCTGCTTGTATTGTATAACCCGTATAAAAGACTTGTGCTAGCATGTGATGCGTCATCGTACAGAGTCGGGTGTATATTGCAACAAGCTAACATTGCGGGGAAGTTGCAACCTGTCGCCTATGCCTCCAGGAGCTTGTCTAAGGCTGAGAGGACCTACAGCATGATTGAGAAAGAGGCATTAGCGTGTGTGTTCGGGGTAAAGAAAATGCATCAGTACCTGTTTGGCCTCAAATTTGAGCTGGAAACCGATCACAAGCCCCTCACATCCCTGTTCGCTGAAAACAAGGGGATACATACTAATGCTTCAGCCCGCATACAAAGGTGGGCACTCGCGCTATCAATGTATAACTATACCATCCGCCACAGGCCAGCACAGAGAACTGTGTGGATGCTCTCAGTCGGCTACCATTGCCCACCACGGGGGTGGAAATGGCGCAGCCTGCAAACTTGTTGATGGTGGCGCAGCCCGCAGACTTGTTGATGGTCATGGAAGCATTTGAAAATGATAAATCACCTGTCACGTCCCGCCAGATTAGGACTTGGACCAGCCAAGATCCTCTGCTGTCCCTAGTAAAAATCTGTGTACTGCATGGGAGCTGGGCCAGCATCCCCGTTGAAATGCAAGAGCTAATCAAGCCGTTCCAGCGGCGAAAGGACGAGCTGTCCATTCAGGCCGACTGCCTGTTGTGAAGTAACCGCGTAGTCTACACAAAAAGAGCAGCGAGACGTTTATCTCAGATCTCCACAGCACACACCCGGGTATAGTAATTATGAAAGCGATAGCCAGATCCCACGTGTGGTGGCCCGGTATCGACTCTGACCTGGAGTCCCGTGTACGGCAATGCAGCGTATGTGCTCAGTTGAGCAACGCGCCCAGAGAAGCATCACTAAGTTTGTGGTCCTGGCCCTCCAGACCATGGTTGAGGATCCATGTTGACTCTGCGGGCGCGTTTCTCGGAAAAATGTTCCTGGTGGTGGTGAATGCTTTTTCAAAATGGATTGAATGTGAAATAATGTCGGGAAGCACCGCCACCACCACCATTGAAAGCCTGAGGGCCATGTTTGCCACCTATGGCCTGCCTGACATACTGGTCCGTAACAACGGGCCATGATTCACCAGTGTCGAATTTAAAGAATTCATGATCCGCAATGGGGTCAAACATGTCACCTCGGCCCCGTTTAAACCAGCCTCCAATGGGCAGGCAGAGCGGGCAGTACAAACCATCAAACAGAGCCTTAAATGAGTCACAGAAGGCTCACTCCAAACTCGCCTGTCCCGAGTACTGCTCAGCTATCGCACGAGACCCCACTTGCTCACAGGGGTGCCCCCGACTGAGCTACTAATGAAAAGGACACTTAAAACCAGACTCTCGCTGGTTCACCCCAACCTGCATGATCAGGTAGAGAGCAGGCGGCAGCAACAAAATGTAAACAATGGTCGCGCCACTGTGTCACGGGAAATTGATCTGAATGACCCTGTGTATGTGCTAAACTATGGACATGGTCCCAAGTGGATCGCGGGCACGGTGATAGCTAAAGAAGGGTGTTTGTAGTCAAACTAGACAGTGGACAAATTTGCAGAAAGCACCTAGACCAAACGAGGCTGCGATTTACAGACTGCCCTGAACAACCCACAGCAGACACCACCTTTTTCGAGCCCACAACACACACCCAAAGGATCAACGATACCACCCTGGACGAGGAAATCGAACCCATCATGCCCAACAGCCCAGCAAGGCCAGGCTCACCCAGCAGCCCTGCAGGGCCAACAACATGCCAGCCCAGCAAGGGCACAGCCAACACACCAGAACAGACATTTGTACCGAGGCGGTCCACCAGAGAAAGAAAGGCTCCCGACCGCCTCACCTTGTAAATAGTTTTCACTTTGACTTTGGGCGGGGGAGTGATGTTGTGTATCTGTAAAGCATGCACTCCCATGTTCCGCCACCAGGGAGTGCATCCCCTGAAGTCCCAAGGGATCCCAGCATCCCTTGGGAGCACTGTATATAAGTCAGCCCCTAAGGCCTTTTCCTGACCCTGGATTGTCTTAATAAAGACTGGGGTCACTGTTACTTTAACCTCCCTGTGTGCAGTCTCATCTGTGTTCGGAATACAATATTTTCTACATCACAACTGCGACTATACTTCAAAATACTTCACTGGCTGTAAAATGCTTTGGGACATATGAGGGCATGAAATATATAAATGCAAGCCTTCCTTTCTTTTATGGAAATTGCATTTCGAGGTCCCTCAGTGAACATGCTGTGCCTCCCATATGCCCTTGCCAGTATGGAGAAATCTGAGCTGGGTCTCTCTCAATGCTAGGCTACTTGCGATATAGTTGACCGGGAGCCGCCCAGAGCCCCTCCATAACCAACAGCAACGGCTATAGCTTCAGACATGCTCTCCTGTGAAAGCATGCTATAGGCATTTTAAATTTCCCATCCTTGTTTTCAATTCCCTCGATGGCTGCACCTCTCCCTATCTCTGTAACATCCTCCAGCCCTACAATCCTGCGCGATCTATGCGTTTCTCCAATTCTGCCCTCTTGAGCATCCCTGATTTTCATCGCTCCATCATCGGTGGCCGTGTCTTCAGTAGCCTGGGCCCTAAGCTCTGCAATTTCCTCCCTAAACCTCGCTGCCCCACTACTTCTCTCTCCTCCTTTAAGATGCTCCTTAAAACCTATCTCTTTGACCAAGCTTTTGGTCACCTCTTATGTGACTTTGTGTCAAATTTTGCTTGATAATACTCCTGTGAAGCTCTTTGCGACATTTTACGATGTTAAAGGCACTACATAAATGGAAGTTGTTGTTGTATCGACTGGGGTGCATGGAACCAAGCCATTGGAGCAGGTTCCTGAGGTACCACAGTTCCAACTGTCAACATCTTACTGTGTGTCATAAGAAATTATTCAGGAAATGATTTTCTACGGAGTATTTAACTTTCCGGTCCGAGTTTTGTGAGACTGGTGATATGGTCTAACCCACGGTGCAGGCTACCCTACGGTGACAGCTCCTTGGGTGGACTACATCAAACTTTGCAATGAGCGTCTCTCCTGATTTAAATCAGCCTGGACTTATTATTCACAATTACATAATAGACAAAATAAAGAACTTGCATTTATATAGCGCCTTTCACAACCTTAAGATGCCCCAAAGCGCTTGACAGCCAATGAAGTACTTTTGCAGTGTAGTCACTGTTGTAATGTAGGAAATGCAGCAGCCAATTTGCGCACAGCATTTAGTAATGTTGATTGAGGGATAAATATTGGGCAGGACACCGGTGATAACTCCCCTGCTTTTCTTCAAAATAGTGCCATAGGATCTTTTATGTCCACCTGAGGACTGCAGGGGTTTAAGATGGCAGCTCACCGCCACCTTCTCAAGGGCAGTTAGGGATGGGCAATAAATGCTGGCCTTGCCAGCGACGTCCACATCCCATGAATGAATAAAATAAAAAATTAAGTGCAGTTCAACATCTCAGCCAAAACACAGCACCTTTGTCTGAGGGACAGTACAAGGCATCATGGCAACACCCTCGCTTCAAACACTGGCATCTGCTCGACTCCGTCAATGTCCGAGCGAGGGACTGCAAGGAAATGTGCATCAACTGCGCCATGGCAGGAGCCGACGACTGCTGGACGGACCACTGCCTAATCCACTCTGTCATTAATATCAATGTAGCCCCAAAAACAGCAACAGCCACAAAAACAATGCCGTGGGAAAATCAACACAGAGGCATTCAAAGACCGTGTTAAGAAAGCCCTATTCCGCCAGCACCTCTGACAGTGCAGCACTCCCTCAGCACTGCACTGGAGTGTCAGCCTAGATTTTGTGCTCAAGGCCCTGGAGTGGGACTTGAACCCACAACTTTCTGACTCCAGAGGCAAAAGTGCTGCCCACTGAGCCACGGCTGACACTAATGGAGACATTTGTGCAACGCTGCTACCTTAGGTGTTGAAGGGCTGGCGGTCCGGGCAGCAGGTGGCCTGTTTGGGGCTGAAGGATCATAAAGGTACAGGAGTAAGCTGCATTGTGGATGGTCGCTGACCAAATGAATGCTGTCACCCGGGTCCCTCATACTGAGGAAGACATTTACCACGAGCATGAGAAAGTGCGTTGTTCACTCTTTGCACACGTTTCTTGTGGGGCCAATCTGGCATGGCACTGATCTAAGTGCGCAAAATCCCGCACTGCTGAAAGGTACTATTTCAAATATTAGGGGGAATTGTCTATTCCTGCAAATGGCGATTGATGAGCACATTAATGTTTCTGTAGTCAGACACTACCTGTACAGTCAGAGTGCAAACCCATGGCATTGATCTCGGCTATGGGTCCCGTCCTTATGCCTTTCTTACGCCTGGATTCCAAAACAAATTAAGGCAAGTGGACTGGATCAGAATGCCAGAGCGCATCAGGAGTTAAATTGGTCTTTGGCGGCAACACAAAACAGGCGGTAATGAACCGGCTGCCCATTTTAAACCCCGCTCCATTTACTGTTCCATCGGCTTCTGTTTAAACCGTCCAGAAAGCTGCAGAAAGTGCAGAGTATAGTGATTTATTTTCCTACAATCTGCTGGATGAATAAGGCAACAAAGTGTTTTTTTGGCAGCAGTTGTATTTACAGCCATTGAGGGTTGGAGAGGGTGCAGGAATGATTTACAAGTCAAAGAGTACAAAAGCAAGCAAGTTATGATGAACCTTTGTAAACCACTGGTTCAGCCTCAATTGGGAGTATTGTGTCCAATTCTGGGCACCGCACTTTAGGGAGGATGTAAAGCCATTCGAGAGAGTGCAGAAAAGAATGGTTCCAGGGATGAGGGACTTCAGTTACGTGGATAGTCTGGAGAAGCTGGGGTTGTTCTCCTTGGAGCAGAGAAGGTTGCGAGGAGATTTGATGGAGGTGTTCAAAATCACGAGGGGTCTGGACAGAGTAGATAGAGAGAAACTGTTCCCATTGGCGGAAGGGTCGAGAACCAGAGGACACAGATTTAAGGTGATTGGCAGAAGAACCAAAGGCAACATGAGGAAAAACGTTTTACGCAGCGAGTGGTTAGGATCTGGAATGCACGGCCTGAGAGGGTGGTGGAGGCAGACTCAATTGTGGCTTTCAAAAGGGAGTTGGATACGTATCTGAAGGAAAAATATTTGCAGGGCTACGGGGAGAGGGCGGGGGAGTGAGACTGCCTGAAGTGCTCTTGCAGAGAGCCGGCACGGGCTCGATGGGCCGAATGGCCTCCTTCTGAGCTGTAACCGTTCTATGATTCTAATGTACATGTTAAAAACTGTAACTTTATGGGATAGATGGCAGGGTGATTGAGCGAGTTGTCAGACTGAATCTTTTAAGTCGAATATTGTCAAAATGTTGGGAGCACAGATTAGAAGGTAAATATTATCGAAACTGTTATGATTTTTCCTGTCATCTCTGCAACATGAATACCAACAACTGAAATGGGTTATTATTGAAAATTAATCTCTACAGCCGAGCAACTTTAAGTGTTAAGAAAGTCGGGAGATCAATGCAAGTAATGGCTTTGCGGATAAATAGACTAATCGTGCTCTTAATGCTGCAAAAACTGCGACCAAAAGCAATATTTTATTGTAAAATTGTTCTGGGAGGGGGAATGAACCTGATGGTGTTGAGGGACTATCAAAAAATTAGAGACAGCTATCTTTTAGTTCTGTAACCTTCTCTTAAAGTTTAAAATGTTGCATTTCATAATCAAAGGAAGCAGCTATAAAAGCTAGTGCCTTTATTTGTGGAGGTACATCAAAGAAATATTGTGCAAAGGACAAGCTCCAGCCATACAGCAGCTGTTTCGCAGAGGTCCTGGGTGAAAAGGGTAAGTTTACCCTAGTTATTAAGGATGTTATTAAACTAAGTTTTATTCAGGAAATTCTTAAATGTGATCAGAGCATCCACCTGAAAATCACAGCTGGTACCTCGCCCAAAAGAGCTATTGTATGTGCATGTGTGCACGTGGGCCTGAGTATGACTTCACTCTGTTACCCAACAAGGGTAAAGAGGGGAGAAGGAATACTTGAGTAAAATGAGAGGTCACTCAAATGAGACATGTGACATGGGAATGGCGACATGAATCCACCCAGAATGATGTTTGTAAAGCCATGGCCCCAACACTCCGTGCTCCAGTGCACTGGACCACGCAACCCCTCACAGGAGAGGTTCAAAACATTCAAATAAGAATTTATCTTTCTCAGTGACAATTAGCATAACAGCTCACAACTCATCAGCCGTGGCTCAGTGGCTAGCACTCTTGCCTGGGTCAGAAGGCTGTGGGTTCAAGTCCCACTCCAGAGACTTGAGCACAAAATTCTAGGCTGACACTCCCAGTGCAGTGCTGAGGGAGTGCTGCACTATCAGAGGTGCTGTCCTTCAGATGAGACATTTAACCAAGCCCCGTCTGCCCTCTCAGATGGACGTAAAAGATCCCAGAGCACTATTTCGAAGAAGAGCAGGCGAGTTATCCCCGGTGTCCTGGCCAATAGTTATCCGGCAATCAACATCACTAAAAAAACAGATTATCTGGTCATTATCACATTGTCACATTACGGTCTCTATTTATAAAACAAACTAGCATCCATCAAGAGTCACAGTACTGTGTGGATAACCTTGTGCAAATTAAAGTAACTATTGCTTCCGTTTAAAATACTTGCACATATTGTCCAAGTAATGAATCACTTGTTGTTCTGGCTATGAGCCTTGACTATAGACCACTAACTTCTCTAGTGCTGATTAGTTTGGTCCAAAAAAATGAACTGGTTGCCTTAGCAATGTTTCCTTAACACGCAAATTCCATTATCTAGCATACATTTAAACATTAAAACCTATCGGACCATAAGATCACATCTTCTATATTACAATACAAATCATACATTTCCTATATTACAACAGTGACTACACTTCAAAAGGTACTTCATTGGTTGTAAAGCGCTTTGAGAAATCCAGTGGTCGTGAAAGGCGCTATATAAATGCAAGTCTTCCTTTTTCTTTTTTTTTCATTCTAATTACTCAAACCCATTTTCCTTTAACAATTTATATCAAAAGAAATGATTAACATTCCTAATTGTGTCGACACACCAATGGACTTATTGGCATTTACTTATACTGCAGCTGGCAGCTACATTTATGCATCTTCACATGACAAACCAGCTCACGTTGAATAACCCACAACTTAAAAAAATTCATTCTTGAGATTTGGGCATCACTAGCAAAGCCGACATTTATTGGCCATCCCTAATTGCACTTCTGGCTGTAAAACACTTTGGGACATCCGGTGGTCATGAAAGGTGCGATATAAATACAAGTCTTTCTTATGTAGGATTACTTCGGATATTCGGCACAGAAACAGGCCATTCGGCCCAACCAGTCTATGCCGGCCGGCGTTTATGCTCCACTCGAGCCTCATTTATATTGCGCCTTTCACGACCACCGGATTTCTCAAAGCGTTTTTCCTCATCTAAATCTATCAGCATAACCCTCTATTCCCTTCTCCTTGATATGCTTATCTAACTTCCCCTTAAATGCATCTATACTATTTGCTTCAATCACTCCCTGTGGTAACGAGTTCCACATTCTCACCACTCTCTGGGTAAAGAAGTTTCTTCTGAATTCCCTCTTGGATTTCTTGGTGACTATCTTATATTGATGGCCTCTAGTTATGCTCTTCCCCACAAGTGGAAACATTCTCTCTGTATCCACTCTATCAAAATCTTTCATCATTTTAAAGACCTCTATTAGGTCACCCCCTCAGCCTTCTATATTCAACGGAAAAGAGACCCAGCGCGTTCATCCTTTCCTGATATGTATACCCTCACATCTCTGGTATCATCCTTGTAAATCTCTGCACCCTCTCCAGTACCTCTAACACCTTTAATAATACATTTAACAGAGGAAAATGACCACCAGTGCTTCACAAAAAAAGAGTCACAGATACGCCAGATCAGGCAAGGACGGTGTATTTCCTTCTCTAAAAGACATTAGTGAACCAGTTAGGTTGTAACAACAATCTGAAAACTTTTACTGGCAATAATTTTTTGCTTTCAGTTTAAAAAACTGAATTCAAATTCTCAAACTGCCATGGTGCGATTTGAGGTCCAATTCTCTGGATTAACTTGTCCAGTAACATTATCACGATGCAAGCCCTTAGCTTTTTGTTGCGGTTTCTCACTGATACTAACGTTAAAAATCCATACAAAAGTGTACAAATCGGTGCCATTTTTACGTGACTTGAGGCATACTTAAAATAAACTCTATTTCTCAATGTCGAGTCACATCTCCCAGGCTGCAGTGTGAAACAACAGTTGCAGCTTGCCGAACAGGGTCAGTCATCCCCATATCACTGCTGTGCACAGATTCCCTCCAGGAGTGACTTGTACTCGGCTGAGAATTCTGTGATTAAACTGAGAAGTATTTGTCATGAGCAACAGCGGATCGAAGAAATGTCCAGCCAGTACGCAAAGAGTTAAACAACACAGCACTGGTGAAAGATAAGCTAATATGTTGGTGTGCATCAATCATTACGGCCTGAAAGGATGGTAGAGGCAGGAACCCTCACCACATTTAAAAGTACTTGGATGTGCACTTGAAGTGCCGTAACCTACAGGGATTATGGGGAGCGGGCAGGGAAGTGGACCTGAGTCCATGATCAGATCAGCCATGATCTTATTGAATAGAGGAGCAGGCTCGAGGGACCATATGGCCCACTCCAGCTCTTATTTCTTATGTTCTTATTCTTATATACAGGGCTATGGTCCTAGAGCTGGAAATTGCGATTCGACTGGATAACTCTTTGTTGGCTGGCGGGGACACGATGGGCCGAAATGGCCTCCTTCCGTGCTGTAAATTTCTATGATTCTATGATTATTTGGAACAGCAAAGTGATTTTTATTGTGAGAAAACTTCTGGCTTGTCTTTGCTTGATGTGATTGCAGGTGGCCACCTTCCATCATGACACCCTGTGAGAGAGTATCTGGGCAGTGGAAGCAGATAGAAACATAGAAAATAGGTGCAGGAGCAGGCCATTCGGCCCTTCGAGTTTGCACCACCATTCAATAAGATCATGGCTGATCATGCAACTTCAGTACCCCATTCCTGCTTTCTCTCCATACCCCTTGATCCCTTTAGCCGTAAGGGCCACATCTAACTCCCTTTTGAATATATCTAACGAACTGACCTCAACAACTTTCTGCGGTGGGGAATTCCACAGGTTCACAATTCTCTGAGTGAAGGAGTTTCTCCTCATCTCGGTCCTAAATGGCTTACCCCTTATCCTTAGACTGTGGCCCCTGGTTCTGGACTTCCCCAACATCGGGAACATTCTTCCTGCATCTAACCTGTCCAATCCCGTCAGAATGTTATATGTTTCTATGAGATCCCTTCTCGCTCTTCTAAATTCTAGTGAATATAAGCTTTCAAAAGGACATAGGTCACATACTTGAAAGGGGAAAAATTTGCAGGGCTTTGGGGAAAGGGCAGGGGAGCGGGACTAATTGGATCGCTCTTTCAAAGAGCTGGCACAGGCACGACGGCCGAATGGCCTTCTTCTGTGCCGTATCATTCTATGTTTCTATGATTCTTTGATTCTATGAACATCGCTGGAGGAGTGTGGTTATTGCGTCACTTGTTGTAAACTATTAAAACAGGGTAGCCTGATTAATCACTTTAAACCCATTCCTTTTTAAGGATCTCAGCATTTTCAAACTTATGAATGCTGCAACATCTGGTTTTTTTCCCTCGCTTAACTGATTTTTTGATTTTGGATGGGGGGGTTTTGCACTTAAAGTGCGATTCCATTCAGCTATTTAGCATCATCACCAGCACATTCGGTGTTGTGTAAAAGTTTGATTGGAGTAAAAGTAATTAAAAAAAGTCTTGCATTTATACAGTGCCTTTCATGACCACCGGACATCGCAAAGCGCTTTACAGCCAATGAAATACTTTTGGAGTGTAGTCACTGTTGTAATGTGGGAAACTAACATTAAAGCTTTCATGAAACTGCCTTGATTTCATGTAGTTATAACCTTTAGCATAGCACAGAAGCAAGAGACAGAAAAAGAAATGGTACAGTTTTGGAATGTGGGGTTATGTCTGGCTAGTACTCCGTGCAAATAGCTTTCACACGTTGCAACATAATGGCCTGGGAATGATTCTGCCTGATATCGACGTACAAACACTTAATGCATTCATCTTAAATCTCTTTGCCCATTATTTGAATAGAGGCACCAGCCCATTTATCATCAATGGGTTAGTACCTCGGTGATGCTCATATCAATCGTCATAGTTGAGGACCAAGGCATTAAACTGACACAAAAGCGAAAAAAAACTGCGGAGATTGGAAATCTGAAATTAAAAAATGCTGGAGGTGCCCAGCAGGCCTGGCAGCATCTGTGGAGAGAGGACGGGAGTTGCCCAGATTAAAACTGAGGTGCGTGTGGGTTTCATGTACCTATGCACATGTGTGTGACCGCGCCTCTCTGCAGGTCTATATGTGTCTGCACAGGTGTGTGTTTGCATCCTCGGGGTATGTTGACTTGATAGCTGAAAGAGAGCGCTCTCGATGTGTACATGTCTCATTTCATAGCATTAGAAGTTTGATTCAAAATGCATGCGTGTGTGTTGTGTGTGTGCAGAGTAATATTTCACTCTGCATAATTGCTGCACTGAGAATATAACTAAAACCAGAACCCTGATTATAGGAACAGTGAAAGTAGAATGTCAGATGTTGATCTTTTACTTGTGCATTGCTGTTTTGCCTATTCATCACAGGTGTTAGTCATAACAAATCTAAACAGGGAGCCTTTAGATGGCATCATTATTTAGTAACAGGATATGGCTTATTATGATAACATTACCTTAGCAACAGGCTACAATACAATCTGATGTTGATCCACCTTTTGCCACATTTATATTGTCGACCCACTTTTCCTGGAAACATATTTTGGCTTCTAGTGCTACATTCTAACAGGGTGAATTCCCAGTATTGGCATCGACTGTCCACAGAAAAAATCGCGCATCCACTGTGGTTCAAAGGTCAACATTTTGGCTCACGGCCCGTGAATCATCAAAAGCCACGTTGCTGGGTGTGAGAGCGGGACGCGGGGTGGGGAAGGGGGAAGAGGGATTGTGGACAGAGGGAGCCCTGCCTGTCACGGGCAGCTGCAGTGACATGGCAGCCCATGGCAACCTCTTCAAGAGGGTCTCCATGCCACCAGAGGAAGTGGTGCCATCTCATTTATATTCCGGCCTCGTTGCCTCCAGCAGCATTCAAGGAACGGATACAGCTGCGATAATAATAGGTTTAACCAGAAGCTGCTTATCAGCTAACCCTGTGCATTAATTTGCTTTAATCTTGACTGCGGAACACTGAAAATGAAGGTGATGGATTCACTTGTCAGGCAGCTGTTTTAAACTGAAAGGCAAAGTGACGTCCATGCTATTCCCTTGCAAGTGAATGGGACAAGGGTTCCTTATATAATAACAAAATTGCTGTATAAATTGTGTTACAGATGAATTAATGCAGAAGCATTTTTCCAAAATAAATGTTGCCCAAACTGTGGCTTTAAAAAGCCATTCACTTTAAAAAAACCTTCTTAAGTCAGCTTGGGCCCATCATGTTTTGCCACCAGTCTGGTTTACCCCGGTGCCACATGATACTTTGCGCCCAGCGCCACTACAATAGGAGAATTAAGACTGGTGTTTGTTAGTTTGGGACTCTGAGCAACTTGTGCTGCCCCTTAGAAACCAGCAGCGTGGCACTGCGATGGGCCAGGTGGGCAAGGCCAAGGATCGGGTAAGAGCTATTTTCCCCAGCACTGCATCAGTACAGTCAGAGTGGTATCTGTCACGGGCTTATGTTCCAAAGGATGAAAAGGCACCCGAGAAGATGTTTATACTTGTGGGGCAATCCAAAATTAGGGGGGTCACAAATATAAGATAGCCATTAATAAATCCATTAAGCAATTGGATAACCACCAGGGGGCATCGATAGTAAGGGGAAAAAGTCACTGGTGGGCATAGTTTATAGGCCCCCAAATAATATCTTCACGGTGGGGCGGACAATAATCAAGGGAATAATGGAGGCATGTGAAAAAGGAACAGCAGTAATCATGGGGGATTTTAACCTACATATCGATTGGTCAAATCAAATCGCACGTGGTAGCCTGGAGGAGGAATTCATAGAATGCATACGGGATTGTTTCTTAGAACAGTATGTTACAGAACCTACAAGGGAGCAAGCTATCTTAGATCTGGTCCTGTGTAATGAGACAGGAATAATATACAATCTCCTAGTAAAAGATCTTCTCAGAATGAGTGATCACAGTATGGTTGAATTTGTAATACGGGTTGAGGGTGAGGAAGTAGTGTCTCAAACGAGCGTACCATGCTTAAACAAAGGGGTCTACAGTGGAATGAGGGCAGAGTTGGCTAAAGTATACTGGGAACACAGACTAAACGGTGGCACAACTGAGGAACAGTGGAGGACTTTTAAGGAGCTCTTTCATAGTGCTCAACAAAAATATATTCCAGTGAAAAAGAAGGGCGGTAAGAGAAGGGATAACCAGCCGTGGATAACCAAGGAAATAAAGGAGAGTATCAAATTAAAAACCAATGCATATAAGGTGGCCAAGGTTAGTGGGAAACTAGAAGATTGGGAAAATTTTAAACGACAGAAAAGAATGACTAAGAAAGCAATAAAGAAAGGAAAGATAGATTACGAAAGTAAACTTGCGCCAAACATAAAAACAGATAGTAAAAGCTTTTACCGATATATAAAACGGAAGAGAGTGACTAAAGTAAATGTTGGTCCCTTAGAAGATGAGAATGGGGATTTAATAATGGGAAATATGGAAATGGCTGAGACCTTAAACAATTATTTTCCTTCGGTCTTCACAGTGGAAGACACAAAAACCATGCCAAAAATTGCTGGTCACGGGAATGTGGGAAGGGAGGACCTTGAGACAATCACTATCACTAGGGAGGCAGTGCTGGACAGGCTAATGGGACTCAAGGTAGACAAGTCCCCTGGTCCTGATGAAATGCATCCCAGGGTATTAAAAGAGATGGCGGAAGTTATAGCAGATGCATTCGTTATAATCTACCAAAATTCTCTGGACTCTGGGGAGGTACCAGCGGATTGGAAAGCAGCTAATGTAACACCTCTGTTTAAAAAAGGGGGCAGACAAAAGGCAGGTAACTATAGGCCGGTTAGTTTAACATCTGTAGTGGAGAAAATGCTTGAAGCTATCATTAAGGAAGAAATAGCGGGACATCTAGATAGGAATAGTGCAATCAAGCAGACGCAACATGGATTCATGAAGGGGAAATCATGTTTAACTAATTTACTGGAATTCTTTGAGGATATAACGAGCACGGTGGATAGAGGTGTACCGATGGATGTGGTGTATTTAGATTTCCAAAAGGCATTCGATAAGGTGCCACACAAAAGGTTACTGCAGAAGATAAAGGTACGCTGTGTCAGAGGAAATTAGCATGGATCGAGAATTGGCTGGCTAACAGAAAGCAGAGAGTCGGGATAAATGGGTCCTTTTCGGGTTGGAAATCGGTGGTTAGTGGTGTGCCACAAGGATCGGTGCTGGGACCACAATATACATAGATGACCTGGAAGAAAGGACAGAGTGTAGTGTAACAAAATTTGCAGATGACACAAAGATTAGTGGGAAAGCGGGTTGTGTAGAGGACACAGAGAGGCTGCAAAAAGATTTAGATAGGTTAAGCGAATGGGCTAAGGTTTGGCAGATGGGATACAATGTCGGAAAATGTGAGGTCATCCACCTTGGGAAAAAAAACAGTAAAAGGGAATATTATTTGAATGGGGAGAAATTACAACATGCTGCGGTGCAGAGCGACCTGAGGGTCCTTGTGCATGAATCCCAAAAAGTTAGTTTTCAGGTGCAGCAGGTAATCAGGAAGGCGAATGGAATGTTGGCCTTCATTGCGAGAGGGATGGAGTACAAAAGCAGAGAGGTCCTGCTGCAACTGTACAGGGTATTGGTGAGGCCGCACCTGGAGTATTGCATACAGTTTTGGTCACCTTACTTAAGGAAGGATATACTAGCTTTGGAGGGGGTACAGAGACGATTCACTAGGCTGATTCCGGAGATGAGGGGGTTACCTTATGATGATAGATTGAGTAGACTGGGTCTTTACTCGTTGGAGTCCAGAAGGATGAGGGGTGATCTTATAGAAACATTTAAAACAATGAAAGGGATAGACAAATAGAGGCAGAGAGGCTATTTCCACTGGTCGGGGAGACTAGAACTAGGGGGCACAGCCTCAAAATACAGGGGAGCCAATTTAAAACCGAGTTGAGAAGAAATTTCTTTTCCCAGAGGGTTGTGAATCTGTGGAATTCTCTGCCCAAGAAAACAGTTGAGGCTAGCTCATTGAATGTATTCAAATCACAGATAGATAGATTTTTAACCAATAAGGGAATTAAGGGTTATGGGGAGCGGGCGGGTAAATGGAGCTGAGTCCACGGCCAGATCAGCCATGATCTTTTTGAATGGCGGAGCAGGCTCGAGGAGCTGGATGGCCTACTCCTGTTCCTAATTCTTATGTTCTTATGTTCTTATGTTCTATGTTCTTGTGTTCTTATTGTGTAAAGTCATTGGTAGAATGTTTAGAGGAGATTTGAGGGGAAATTTCTTCACCCAGAGGCTGGTGGTGGTCTGGAGCTCACTGCCTGAAAGGGTGGTAGAGGCAGAAAGCTTAACCACATTTAAAAAGTACTTGGATGTGCTTTTGAAGTGCTGTAACCTACAGGGC